>NC_089140.1:116345171-116945171 GCF_009819655.1 Sylvia atricapilla | reverse complement strand
TTCCTCTCTTTTGCTGACGTTGTACAACATATATTTTTTATACAAATATGCATTTTATAGCTTAAAATATTTTCCTGGTCCTATTCGCATCAGTATTGATGAATACTGCTATTGAGTAATACTGGTGGAAAACATCCACCTGATATTCAGCTATTATTTTTATTTCTTTGTTCTTCAATATCTCTGTTCTCACATGGCTTTTCCCACATGAATGTGGCCCCCCTATGCACTTCATATGCTTACTAAAATGCAAAAACATTTATTTACTGCTACAGAATTCAGTCATAGTAACACTTCTACATCCACAAGAGATGTCTTTTGGTGCTGCATAAAGTGTCCCAGTGAAGAACTGCTAGGCAGAATTTTAAATCGATAAGTGGGTTGTCATGATGCAGCTGAACAGTAAAACTGGGTTATGATTCACTGACATCAGGAAACACCTTATCAGTAATTCATGTTAACTCTGCAGGAAATGAACAGTAGTATCATTTCCCCAAAGAACAACAAAAGTCAAACTATGCCATCATTTTAATAGCAGGCACCCATGAAAACATCCTCTTTAAGCCAGATCTGTGTCACTTGTGCCACCAAGGGGAAGGGATTAAGATCTTTAGGATAAAGAAATAGAAATTCCACTCTCTCCTTATCCATATCAACAAAATGTTTTCTTATGACCATGACCAAAGATGAAGAAAATTCCACTGGGTAAGGAAAGCTACTAAACTGCATGGCCAGACATGTCCAATCTTGAGAAAATATTGTTTGTGCAGCTGTACACAATTCATGCCATCTAAAAGCCTTGAAAAGACTCTTCATGGGAGATTTCAAGAATAGCCCAGAGATTAGTTTTAAGAACACTCATTTTTCTCTGGTCCATTCAAAAAATCTAATTAAAACAGTTATTCTAAGGATGTCACGGATCAACCATCTGAGAAAGAGGTAATTTAATAGTATCTAGACAGGTATAAGCTCCTTCAGAAGCAGAGAAATCATTCCAACCTGCTTTCTGGTTGGGCTGCGTTAGGAGCTTTACAAGCAGCTCCAAAAGCCTCTCTGCAGACAAAAAGCTTGTCCACACAAGGGAATTCAAGGAAGTTAAGATGAATTAACTAAAGCTGTGAAATCAATGCACATAAGATAAAGTACATTAAATCCCTGTGTGGCCTTTCCCATTCAGAAATAAAGTGGCCCTAGTTCACTGCAGCTTAATCCTTCTCCGAGGGATTAATCTTCCCATGGAGAATTTAAGCTACAGTATGCTGAAGCTGAGCTACTTGTGAATGAGGGCTGTCACAGCTCTGTGGCACAGTCCTGTCAGAGCTTCCTCTCCAGGGCACTAACCTCACTGGTGTTTTGACAAAGTGACTTTAATCCAACTTTCCTCTCATTCTGGGCAGACTATAGTATCAGAAGTTTCCCTGACTGCTTTTTTTTTGTGTCCAGTTTGCTGCATGGCATTGCCACAGCCTCTCTCAGGTGAACAGCACTTTGCTGCACTGATGCTCTGAGGCAGCTAAATGCAATCCAGCTCCGGAAGAGGTGCTGGCTTGGGATGGATCCATGCCTGAGCTGCCCATCCCCATGTGCCTGGTGGCATGGAGGCTGTAGCAGGATGGCACCCACAGACACAGCAGGGTTGGCTGGGTCACTGTGTGCTCACTTCATCTGAAAATTGTGTGGGTGATTAGGAGCAGTCCATCTCCTGCTGTTAATGACAACAGGATCTTACAGTTCTGCTGCCAGCACATCCAGGGCCAACACTGGCTTAAACACTCCTTGACAGATGAAGCACATTTTTCCCCTAAACTTCATAGTTTAGAGCATCTTTCAGGCATGACAGCTAAAACAATACAATATAAAGGCTTCCAAGAGATCAAAAGACAAATCACACCTGAGATGCAGTGCTTGTGCCACCAGAAGGTTACATACAATTTAAAAAATACTGCATTAGCCCCATGGAAAAACCAGAACACAGGTGATTTTTCATAACATGATGTCACCTGTTTATTTACAATGTTTTCTGATCATCATTTGTGTTGTGCAATTTGACAACATAGGTCACCTGGGTTTGTTTCTTTTTCCTAAACATGACTAAAATATTTTGAAGAGTAAAACTGCTGAACAAATGATGAACATGATAGAACTGAACTGCAGTAGAGGCTGTGGGTTAAGTGTTTGTGAAGGGAGTTCAAATATAACAATTATTTACTCTTTTCCCATAATGTATTTTTTTCTTATTTGTAGTATACTGTATTAAATTAACTTAATAAATGCAATTACTTCTTAATATGTACATGTGTACTCTATATCCACGCATATTATATAAAACATATCTTTGTCAATGCTTCCAGCTGATTTCTCAAATGTCTAGGATGTTGGACAAATGGATAAAACACAGCAAGACTTCCACTCTAACAAGTAATAGATTACCTGACAGAGAGAAAGTAATAGGGAAAAGTGCTCCAAAAAGTCTTTTAAAAAATGTGGGTCATGACAACCCTGAGTTTTAACAGACTTTCAGTAGACTTGTTCTTTCAGTAGACCTTCTCCTTAATCTTTTCCCACTCTCTTCAACAGAAAAACACACTTTGCCTATTCTATGGCATTCCTGCAAAATCAGCAGCCTTTCTCTACTTCTCAGAAATATATTTCTTTACATTCCTCAGCATTAAAAATCACTGCTAGCTGTTGTATTTATGATGTATATTTGTTTAAAACACAACATTTCCCCCATCTCTTTAGATATTAATACCAGGAGAAATAAAATATATATATATATATCCACCCTCTTTCAATTTAATGTTCTTTTCAAGGGGAAAAAAAGAGGAGGCCATAACCCTCCATAACGCCACAATATCTTTCCATAGTTAACTCTGAGAATGCATGTTTCTGAATGAAAAAAGTAACAAGGAGAAAAAAGAGCCCTTTAGCATCAATTGTCAGGTATTGCTGCCTGGGGGGTCAGCAATGCTTGGCTTGTAACTAACAACTGGTAGTTACAGTTTATAGCACCATTAATAAGAAGTGATAAAGTGAGAATACACCCTTTGACAGATGAGGCCTGTTTCCAGGTCCTTAAACAGAGCCTTAAACAGCCACCACTGTGTGAATATTTTTGTAAATGAATTAATTAAAATCTCTTATTTTGCGTTATTGATAGGACATGCTAATAAAATATTTATTCCAACAAATTACTTTTGGTATCTTGATTAACACAGCTGCTGTTTAATTAATAATGTTATGCTCATGTGAACCCATCTAGCCATCATGTTAATTGCCAATCTTACTATTGGAAATGTTGTCTATTGGCCTGGCACCAAGTGATAGACTTAAATGTCTGTTCCCTGATAACTAAAGCAAATATGATGTACATGAGCTGGAAGATTCTTATTTTGGTCATCTTGAGTTTCAGCAGCCATTCAAAAGACCAGTGAAGTGGTTGGAACAGGATGTCCAAAGCATCAAAGCTCACTAGCACCTGAAAGTATAAATAGGAGCCTCTGGCTTGATCCAGAGAGAAATATAGATGGCCAGGAGGTCTTGTCTTGACAGCACTGAGTTCAAGGCATGAAAACCTTCTGGGATCCCTGCACTGTACAAGACTGTCTGTCTTACCTGGAGAGCCCAGTCCAGTTAAGTGTCTCAGAAGATACCTGTCAGTGTTGTTCTGCAGAAAAACAGGTGGGAAATTGTGGGTAGAGGCTGCTCTCCCCAGCCTTCATCCATCTATGCAGTGGTTAGGGTATACACCTTTCTCTAGAGAGACTAAGCAATACATAAAATACTCATCTATTCCAGGGAATCACAGAATGGTTTTGGTTGGAAGGGACTTTAAATCTCTTCCGGTTCAACCTCCCTGCCGTGGGCATGAACATCTTTCAGGTTTTTCAAATTTCATCCAACCTGTCCTTGAACGCTTTCAGCTATGGGGCATCCTCAATCGCTCTTGGCAACCTGTTCAAGTGCCTTACCATCCTCACTGTAAAAAATACCTTCCTTATGTTCAATCTTGATCTATGTTCTTTCAAAACTCTTACCCTCTTCCCTCTCACCACAGACCATGGTAAAAAGCCTCTGTCCATCTTTCTTATAAGCCTCCTTTATAAATTCAAAGGCCAAAATGAAGTTTAAGTAGCCCCAACTCTCTCATGGCCCTCCAAGTGAAGTATCATGAAAGCAGAGTACAGGGGAAGAATCACCTCGCTTGACCTGCTGGCTACAATTCTGGTGATGCAGCCAAGGGTACAATCGGCTTTCTGGACTGCAAGTGCACTTTGCTGATTCCTGTTGAGTTTGTCATCCAACACGATCCCCAAGTTCTTCTCAGCAGGGCTCCTTCCATGCCATTCATGCCTCAGCCTGTACTGGTATTACACATTGCCCTGAGGTAGGTGCAAGATCTTGCATGCAGCCTTCTTGAACTTCATGTGGCTCACATGGGCCCATTCCTTAAGCCTGCCAAAGCCCCTCTGGGTGGCATCTCTTCCCTCAAGCCCATCAACAGCACCACTCAGCTTGGTGCCATCAGCAAACCCGCTGAAGGGCAGGCAATACTGCTACGTCAGTAATGAAGCAATGAAATAACACTGGTCCCACTATGGGCCCCAGAGTGATACCACTTGTTTTTGAACATTGAGCCATAATTCTTTGGACATGACCATAGAGCATTTTTACACCCATCAGAATTTTCCTACCAGAAACCTTTCTTCAACGACTAGCTGATAAGTGTTGCTGAATTCTCCAAGTCACAGTGAAGGATAGGCTCAGGATGTGAGAAACAGTTGTCACACAGGCTGTAAGTTGGCAGAGACTTCAGTGTGGAGTCCACAAAGGGATTTCTTATTAGTGGAACATGGGTACTTTGATACGGTGCTATTATCAAAGCCTTTGATGCATTATTTATTTTCTGCTGATATCCTTAGGTAGAAATAAAATAGTAGTAGTCTCTGTTATTTTTCTCCCATGCAGGCAGCAGAGTCTCAAGAGAACCTTAATGCTTTAGCCTAACTAAAATCTCCAGGCTTAAGCTGTGGACATCTGCATGAAATGTAAATACCTAGTTTAATAGGAGTGAAATTAGATTATATAATTGTCCATCATTAAACTGAGAGAAACTATTAAAACATGTAAGAAATTAAAAAACAAATCATTTGAGCAAATATATGCTGTGAGATATAACTGCTTTAATAAATGGATATTACTAGAATATCCTATTAAAAAAAGAATCAAACTGAGTGAAAAAATGTATGTTTACTTGCTAATTAATATATTTTAATAGTTACTACTTAATGTGGATTAACCTTTCCTTAGGAAAGCAAGGACAAATGCAAAATAAAACTGGAGTGATGATTTAAATCAAGGCTGTTTTCTGCAGACTGAAATATTTTTTATTAAAATTGATGGTTTGGTTAACTTTGATTTAAATCTTCCTTCTTTGCTTTGTCATCATCAGTTGTGGCCTTTAAATGTGCTATCACAGTATGCGATTTCTTTCCTATCAGCTTCACATACTGCAGTTCCACTGGTTCAAAGTAGATATGTGAGCCTTCCCTAAGTATTTAAGATTACATAAAGCAGTGTCCTGGGCTATCAGGTTAATCTTCAAGGTAAGGTGTACAAAAGGTCACTCACCACTGTTAAGCAACTTTACAGAGTTTTTTTAGAGACCTTGTTGCAACAACATGGAACCGTGCACACAAACAAAATAAATGTACAATACTCCTGGCTCCAAGAGGATGTAGGTAAACTAGGTTTGGAAGATTTCTCCAATCAAAATGGAAACTGTTTCACACTCTTCCTCGTACACATCCAGTCCAACCAGATTGTCATCGCACTGAATACGGCTTTTTTTTGACTTCTTTTTTGCTGATAAGAGCTGAAAATCATTATTTCTTATTTATCTCTGGGGTTCCTCAAAACTATACCTTGACAAATGCAATTCCTTTTTTTCTGCAAGACCCTTCACTATTACCCAATTTCCCACAAAGACTGAGGAAGTATCAAAGGAGAAGAAACTTTTAAAACCAACTCTTTATGCACAAAAAATTTGTAGGATACAAAGCTTGACAAGATGTCTTAAATTTAGCTTATAAAATGGAAACTGTGCAGCAAGAGTGAATTTACTGAGCAAAAAGGTAACATCGCATTAAATTACAAAGCATCCTGACTATTACTGTCTCCTGATTAGCATTTTCAGAAGAGCTAACAACTACTGAGGAAAAGCTGAAACACGAGTAGTTAATCTTCTTAGCTACCTACTTGGCACTAACACTTTTATTACTCTGCAGAGAGGACTGTAAAGCCTTTTTCCTCCATTAAAGACTAGGATAGTGCTAAATCAGAATGGGAGATACATAAGGGAAACAGGATATTATCCCAGTATCTGTGTGTATACACGATTCAGCAAGATAGAAATATGACTAAGATTATGAGGCACAAAGAAATCAGAACTCTACATATTTCAAGACAATGGCAAAGAAAAAAGATCCAGAGTAACAGCAGAATATAGCTGGACCATAATAATAACCATTTCCTACTATAGCATATAGTTATCCAATTATATGACTCTATACAATTATGCCCTCTATCTGCTTGATTATTAACATTTTACTAGAAACATATTGTAAAACTGTATCATTATAGATAATTTCAAAACTGAATGCAATTTTTTGAATTAAAGAACAGAAAGTCCCACAGAACAGAAAGTCTCTGCATTTTCCAGAATTATATGATGAAATGCAATACATTTTATACTGGTAGCAGGGGGAGGCTCAACTTGAAAGTACTTAGAAATCTAAAACCATTAAAGCACACAAACAAACTGGAAAAATGTCTAGAAAACATAGCAGGAAAAGGTAGCAGCAATAGACGAAGTACCCTATGCTGTCTGATTTTTTTTTTCCCCTCTCCTTCATCTTCCTAAAATCCATTTGATTTGAGTTGAATAAAATTCAGGCTGTGGGACTATTGTCTGCCAATTTAATCAGCACGGCACAGAGCCAGTCTGGTCCAACTGTGCCATTTGCAGCTGTAGTGGAGAGTTCTCAGAGTCTACAACTCTGATAGCCCTAAATGTCCTAAGGACTCTAAAAATGAGTGACAGGAGCTTGAGCATACTTTTTCTATATATTTACTGTGGAGAAACAACTGAGTATATACCAAAATATCTATTCTAAAAATACATAGAGGTTTTTTTATGTTGCATATTGGCTAATTCTGCAGAAGACAATTCCTCTTGCATACCATCTAGCTAGCACTGGGAGCTCAGCAGCATGCTGGAAAAGACTACTACACCTGTTAGCTACTGTGCTTTTTTAAGTTCTACCCTGTATTTGCTGTTCTCAAGTCCTTGTTCCCACTGTGTCTCTATAGCTTTAAATTAAAAATTGTATTGGCAATCCCACACCAAGATCAGAAACTTTGTTGCCTGCACTTGGTCTGGGAATTTATTTCTCTAGCAGCATAAATATATTCTGTAACCTAGTTAGCCAACATGACTTTACCAATTAAGAGGGAGGACTGATGTGTTGTGTTGCCAAGATGTGTCCCAGCTTTGTTAGGGCTGGGAGCAAGAAGGGAAAACTAAGTGCGTTCTCTCTCCCCTCTTGCTCTTTAGCGTAGCTATGGGTTATTATCCCTCCTTTGTTTTTGTTCCAGGTCCTTAGAAATGATATTTTGTGTTCTGAGACCTGAAAGATGGAGGATTTTGAACAACCTGTGTAATCCAATCTTGTGTGTGATTCTGTAAGTCACAGGATTTCACCTAGGTACTCTGTTAACACTATGATAGTGGCAGAGCACCCTCACAGACTACATTGGGGTGCTCCAAGATGAGTTATGGCCACTGAGTTATCACTCAGAAGTGATCTGAGAAACTTTGTCTTTTACTCAGAGAAGAGATCAGAAATAAACCCCAAGCAATAATTCTTATCTATTTGGTCTATTGTGTGATAGAGATCTAAATTTCCTATTTGGAATGAGAAAGAAGTCTCAATATGTAAAAGCACTGAACATAGTGTTTAAACATGGATGGTCAGAATAGTGTTTTATCTTGAAATATATTAATTGTTTGTTAATGGTACAACTGCATACAGTGAAGGTCAAAAGTGTAAAATAAAGCAAACCTTAAATGTTGAAAGTTTAAGAGCAAAACAATGAAAAATGAAGGTGATGAGGGTGGTAAGAAGGAAGAGAAAGGAGATCTACATCTGAACAGACTCTTAACCACAATCACCAAATAAGAACTGGATAAACAAGTGAGACTTTAGATCTAGCTTTTCTACAGTGCATAAAGAAAATAAAAGTCATCCTAAGAACAGGGTCAAAGTTCTCATATTTAATTCAATGACTAATTAGTTTGTCAGCTGAATAACAGGAACTGAGAAAACCCTTTACATCTTATTTTACAATAAGCAAGCAAAAAGATGACCTTCCTTCATTTCTGCCAAACTGACTTTGTGTTATTTGTTTTATATTTTCTAAATATCTGCTTGTATTTGCTTTCACCTTTACTCATCAGTGTTAAGGATAATTTCAGAGCTACTTGAAGATTACACCATATTTCACATCTTTTGATATAAAAAAGAATTTCAGGTTTGATGGTGTCTTGTAACCCGAAGTATTTTCTAAAGTAATCATCAGGTAATGACATTACCTCCACCTAAGCCCCACGTACCCCTTTGGAAGCTGGTAATGAAATCAGAAGAAAGAATGAAAGAAATATCTGCCTGTGACTAAAGCCAATATAAATCTCTCCGGCATGTGACAAGGTACTTGGGAAGGTTTTTCTGAATCCCAGGGAAACCGATTATGCATGCAGGGGGTACAAAAGCAAACTGCTTTCAGAACAGCAGAATACTGCAAATCTTGGCCATTTTTTATGCTAATACTCCTTTTAAAATTCTTTCACTGCTTCTACTGCAATTATGGAAGATGTTCTTTGTTGATAGAATGCCAAAAGATATTTTTTCCCTCCTTATTAGATCTGAAGGCACATAATGAGAGTATTATTTCCACTTACTTCTTACAACAGACATAAGAGAATGTATTTTAATTCCAACAATGTATTGAAATCTGCAAGAATGACTTCTTTTCTACTAAGTAACTTCTTTCCCTTCATGCACAATGTAAATAACACATGCATGAAACAATTACATTACCACAAGGCAGTACACATTTAAAGACAAACAAACTGTGACATGGAAATAAAAATATCTTATTCAAGATTTCAGTGAATTATGAGTCTGATCCCCACTATTATCTAAGCACCTTTACAGATATATCTTAAATACCTAAGTAATATTAGCTAAGACTGAACAAGATACTATTCTGGCTCCTGTTAATCTATAAAGATGGCTTAAAATTCATATAAAAATTTGCAAAACTTTCAGTAACAAGAGCTATGCCACAGCAGTAATTCAAGGGAGGTGATTCTCTTCCTCTGTTCTTGCAAGACCCCACCTGAACGTGCTGTGTCCAGCTCTAGGGCCCCCAACATAAGAAGGACATGGATCTGCTGGAGTGAAGCCAGAGGAGGCCACAAGAGTGTAGAAATTCATATAAGGCAGCATGAATGAGCACAGGTTGTCTGAAAACTTTTCTTATAATCTGGTTTGCAGGGCAGGGTGGAAAAGCAGCATACAGTATTTCTCTCTCTGGGTATCAAATCCAAAATATTTTTGGATGTTGCGTAGTTCAGTGTTCTTTTTCTATTATTATTTTGTTTAATATATGCAAGGCAGATCACACCAAAAAAAACCCTTCTATGTCCACCAGACTTCCACTTTTTTTTTTGCCTTTTTGGGTGTGTTTGCTGAAATACTACAGTGATGAACAAGCAGATGACAGAATAGGTCATATTGATGACCAGTATGATGATCTTTTTTGATCATCCTTTTGTTTTTACTAATCGAATTTCATCTAATAGCATATTTAGTAGATTATCTACCCCACGTGTGCTTTTGCTTCTGTATGAATATGCCATATTTAAACCCCAGAACAAATGATTCAATTTTGAGCCACAACTGAACTGGAGTTTTTTGTCTTTGGAAGGAACAATACTATAATTAGAAACGTGGCAGAATTTATGTGCTTGGCAGCTAATATAGCAGTCTCTTCACTCAGCACAAACTGTAATTATTCAATATGAGGATATGGGGACAAACATGACAGAATGGTGTAGGATGAAAGATGGTGGAAGGGGAAAGCCATGTCCTTGTTTGATCCTTCCCCACTGCAGTTCTCACTATGGATAACATCGTTAAATTCGTTCAAGCTGCTACTTGAATGTAGAGGAAGTACTAAAACAAACACACACACACAAACACACATCCTTATAATCCTTTGTGGAGTGGTCTGCTGTGATATGTGAGAAACAAGAATACCATAAAAGCTGCAATGTTATCAGTTTGCTCAGGTATTCCCAGTTAAACTGTGTGCTAAAAGGCTTTTGTGCTGGATTCCCACTGGGGAGAAAAGCTATCAAGAATTGCAGTGAAGCTTTGCTTTCTATCAGTGCCTAATGAATTTCCAAAGCTGCTTCTCCTGTCATGTCTGACCCACTGTGATCTCTTAAATCACATCTCTGGCACAGTTTATTTGCTTGCACTAGGTGGTCCCTGTATATATGATGTGGCTTCATGTCCTATTCACTCCCATTTCTAACCAGCAGCACTGCACCCCACTGCTCCCTTTACCTTTATCTGGGTCTGATGCTGCAGCCTGAAACCCAGGGTGCATCCAGAAGGAGCATTTCCTTCCCAAGGTATCTAAGCTCAAGCAGCATGTGCATACACAAGCTGCACTGGAGCCATTCTAGAAAGGACTTTTCTCCCACTATCAGTACAAACCCCCCACAAGCATGCCTTCATGGCAGGTGTGTGTGTCCCCACAGGTTGGGTGTATGGGAGGCATTTTCTTGTCTTGCCCCAGAGCCAAGTGTCAAGATGTTATAGCCCATGGGAGGTAGATTTGGCCCTACTAAGCTAAGGCAAGGCAAGGCAAGGCTAAGCTACTGCCTTGAGGCTACTCCTGTAAAGAAATGCAAAAACAGCAAGAGAGTCGGCACCTGGCAAAAATAACTGCTCATTTGCTGACAGAGAGTATGTCCATGCTTCACCTGGAAGTGTCTTTGGAGTACCTGGCTCTGGCTCATCTAGGCTGAGCTTCTGGTTACAGCAGGTAGTTTCTTTCTGGGAAACAAGCTCAGATTCAATTTAAGACAGAGGTGATGGCACTTATGGTCATGTTCTGGCATGAAGAGAGATTCTGAATTACCCAGCCTGAAGGAGATTATGTCAGGCAGAGACAATGTTAACCTCCTTCTCCTTCATCTTGCATCCAGAACAGGGATTTCTTTGGCAAGAAATCTTCCCCTGTACATGAGGGACATTAGATCATCGAGAGCATGTTCTTAGTCCTTGGAGGAAACCTTAGTATACAGGGGGGAAGCTGAAGGTATCACCAACACATGCACCTTTGGAGAGCTGGAATGTTTCTAGAGTTCCTGCGCTCTTGGACAGGGTGTTTGAACTCTCTTTTCTCCCTTTCAGATACAAATAAGTTCAAGCCTACTAAAACATGCTGTGCAGCTCAGATTAGCTGAATAAATACCTGGCAGGTTAAACTTTATGTCACTCTTTCCCCTGCTGAAACAATTCCCCCATAGTGTGAGCAGAAGTAGAGCTGGCTCATTTAAAGGTAGGTCTACTTTAATGGTAGCTCTCACAGTTCTTTGAAATGTTAACTTTTACAAAAGCCAGTTTAGACCAAAAGGAAAACAAAAGAGAGGCAGTCTGGCTTCCATAATAAGCAAATTGGCAGAAATTGTAGTTAATCAATACGACAATGGGGATAAACGTGACAGAATGGTGTAGAATGAAAAATAATGGAAAGAAAAAGCCATCTCCCATATTAAAGCCCTTTTGGGGATAATTCAATTGATACAGAACACTTACACCTCCAGAAATTTCTTTGACCAGATCCCTAACCACAGCTTCTCAGTAATTACATGCTGTCATGGAATAAAAACTGTTCATCTCTTAATATCATAGATGAGAATAGAATAGGACTGGGCTATTTCAAATGGAAGGGACCCACAGTGATCATCTAATCCAAGTGCCTGACCATTTCACTTCTGACCAAAGGCTAAAGCATTTTGCTGGGGCATTGTCCAAATGCTTTTTACACACTGACAGATTTGGGGCACTGACCGCTTCTCTAGGGAGCCTGTTCCAGTGTTACACTACTTTCATAGTCAAGAAATGCTTCCTAATGTTAAGTCTGACCCTTCCCCACTGCAGCTTTGAACCATTCCCATATGTCCCATAACAGGATATCAAAACTGAAGAAAACATCAGCAGTTGCCTGAGCACATGCCCTCCTCAGAAAGCTGAAGAGAGTAATGAGGTCACTCCTCAGCCTTCTTCTATCCAAACAAGCTCAATGCCCTTTGCCACTCCTCACAGGACATCTTCCAACCCTCTCACCAGCTTTGCTAGCCTCCTCTGGGTGCATCCAAAGACCTTCCACATCCTTCTTAAACTGCCCAAAACTGCCCACAGCACCCCAGATGGGACCACAAAGACGCAAAACACAGTCGTATAATCACCTCTTTCGACTGGCTGGTGATGCTGTATTTGATGCACCCAAAGGTGGAGTTTGCCCTCCTGGCTGCCAGGGCAAACTGCTGACTCTTCCTGAGCCTGCTGCCAAACCAAAACCAGCACCCCAAAAAGTGTAAGGATGCATAAACCATGTAGAATTTACATGATGCAGCAAAGCAAAACAGAAGTCCACTGAAAAATGTTGTAGATGGATCTCATGGCACTGAGTGACTGGGTGATAAAATTAGAGCTGAAGTTCTGCGTCAATAAATCCAAAGTAATGCATATAAGGAAAACCAGCTGTAACTACACATATACAGTAACAGGCTCTAAATTTGATATTAGCTCTCAGGAAACTTGTGAATAGTTCATTATAAACCTCAGCTCAGTGCTCAGCGGCAGTCAGGAAAGAGAATCAAATAGTCAAAAAGCAATAGAAAAGAAAGTAGAATACATCATTATGGCACCATACAAATCCCTTGTGTCCTGCATCCTCAATGCTACACACAGTTCTTTCTCCTTATTTCAGAAAGGAAGTAGTTGAATCAGAACACATTACAGAGAAATGTGAGAGAATTACAGAGAAAGCCGTCAAAGATAATCAAAGATATGTGTGGGTTTAGAAAAGGGAGAGATTAGAAAAATTCACCTTTGGAAAGGAGACAATTAATGATAGAATCATAGAAAAAATAAAATCATGAATGGCTTGGAAATTATAAATATAAAATAATGAATCTCGCTTTTCATTATATAAGGACAATAGAAAATTGAACCAAATTATCAGATCACAGAAAGGTGCTGCCTTTCATCACAAACTGATGGAAGGACACTTTCCATATAAATTAGAAATAAATTATGGAACCCAATGCCCTGAATATGCTGGAGAGATCTGTCCTATAGGTGGATCAAAAGCTGTTCTTTTAAGGGAAAAACATTCATCGAAGACTGGGAGAAACCCGACTTCCCACATGACAGGGAAGTCCCAGCCAATATAGCCAGGAGATGTTGAGCCCTCATCTTTGCTGTATTGAACATGTCGATTTATTACTATTTAGAGTTGCTAAATTCAGCTGTAAATGTTATAGTTGGAAAATATACAGTTATAGTTGGAAAATACATAGTTATAGTTATAGCTGGAAAATCAGGAGCATGGAAATCTAATGCACACAATGGGAAAAAGATTAAAATAATAACTCTAGGCTCAATGTACATATTATAATTTCAGCCCAATATTTGTTGAATTGAAATGAATAAATTGAAGTCCCTTGGAATCAGGTTTTGACCTTCATAAGGGATGGTTTAGCTAGGTATGGTGCCTATTCCAGATGAAAGGGAAGGTGTGATGTTGATGCTTCTACATAAATACTGAAAATAGATATGAATGATGATCAGCTATTATGTTACATTTCTAGGATTACTCTCAGCAGTTCATAATCTAAAATTTCCTTGCAACCACATTCATTGTGAAAAATATGGGTTGTGACTGGAGCTGTGCCAGGAAAACCTTTTTTTGTTTAATTAAGACTAAATTGGCTATTACAAAATGTCAAAATACTTTATAGATTTCATTCTGAAGTCTTTAAAAAGTCAAAAAAGTCACATTAATCAGGCAGTATTTGCAGTAATAAAAAATACTACTTAAGAACAAAAACAAGTGCAAGGGAAAAAAAAAGACCTCTCAAATTAAAATAATTATGTGTTACATTAATTGTCACATTTCTAAAATACTACTCAGCTCACTGTGGGATGTATTTTCACAACCATCTCTAAAACTGATGTCAGTCTAGCCAGTACTAACCTATGAGCTCTTCGTATTTTTCAGATTTTTCATCTACTGTCAACTTAGTAAATAGGTTGCAATATGTAACAAGCTTTTGACACCCTCCCACAACATCCTCATAGCTAAGCTCAGGAAATGTGGGTCAGATGAAGGGACACATGAATGGTTGAGTTCAGGGTATGATCAGCAGAGGAGAATCCAGTTGGAGCTCTGTAGTCAGTGAGTGCATTCCCCAGGGATCAGAACTGGCTCTACTCTTACTCAATTTGTGGATAGAATGTACCCTTAAGTTCATCAAATTCTTATACAGCTTTTTATAATTCTTAAATTTGGCAATTTGGGGAACCCTATTGGCAAACTTTACAGCTGTAATTTTTTTGCAAATTTTAACATTCTTATATGTTGTTACTTGTTTTAGAACACAGTAATTTTGTATTCTGTATGACTTCTCCAAAAATCTGCATCACTGAAGAAAAAATGAAGTATTTCTTACATTTCATTAGGGGTAAGAAGTGCTACTACAAAAACTTTAAAATTTGTATCATCTTACTCCCTTCTGTGAAGAAAGTCCTGAGAGATTTCCTTTTGATGTTGTAATACATAAACCAAATAGTATCTATAAGAAGTAACATTGAATGGGAAAACAGCTTGCACTACAGCAGCCCTGAACAACTCGAGATGACAATTCTGGGAGGAGAACAGTGCAACCAGGACATTAAACACCCAGGAACCAGACTGCAGTGACCTGAGATGGAATGTAGCTTCCAGGGAAGAAGAGGTCCATGGAAAAGAGAAGTTCAGGAAGGTGATCAGATTGACTGGAACAACACACACTGAACAAGCACAGGCTTTTCCAAGCAGAAACACAGAAAATGATGGATTTGGCTCAATAGTGGTCTTCTGGATGACCTGCATACAGATTAGAGAGAAAAATATAAAATAACACCAGAAGCGTATAGGGATGAGCTCAGAAAGGTCAAGACAAGACAAAACTAAAAAGAGAATAAAGCATAATAAAATAATAGTCAGTAGCATAAACTAATAAAGGGCAAGCTCAAGTAACGAGCTGTCACAGTCCTCAGTGATACAACCCTGCCCGAGGCTGCAGTGCATGTGGCAGCAGTAATTATATTCCAGATGGAAACATCTCCTCCAGGACTGGACGCATGGGTTTGAGAGGTGGATGTAAAGTTTGGCTGTGTTCCATGGCATTGCCTTCAGGGGACTACAGACCTTAAGATGGCAAAAAACCCTCAATGTCTTTTCTCTTTATTCCCTTCTTCAGCAGAAATTACCTGTGGTTGGTGAAGTAATGCAACTGACACTCATAAAGAACTCAGGTGAGAATAAGGAAGAGCATGTTATTGATCATCTGCGTAAAATAGCTGAAAAAATTCAGATGTACTAGTCCAGGTGAATTCACCTCAAAGCATGTATAAGTCTGGCTAAAGCAATCTGAAGCATGTTAGAACATATCTGTAACAATTTAATGAGAACAGGAGACGCCGAAGATCAGAAAATCTTTGATTTTCTGAAATCAAAATCTCTTTACACAAAGACAGGAAAAAGGAAGGGAAAGAGAAGACACAATTCAATCCCTAAGTTCAAATAGTATAATTTTTTTTAAAAAAAATAATCAAATTATTAGTTTGTAAATAAACATACTAGTAGGACAAGGTGCTGAGTACTGAATCATGTTATATCAAGCTTGCTCCTTCTTAGGAGAGATAATGGGCTTTGTAGTTAGGGAAGAAGAATCAGATGTGATAAATCCTGATTTTAGTAAACATTTTGACACTGCTTGACATTCCTAAAAGCAAACTATGAAAATATTATTTACACCAAAGCACTGTTGTATAGACTGAACAACTGGCTTGAAAACTGCACTCAGAAATTGCTACTCATTGTCCTCCATTGAATTAAGACAATTGTTGATGGGGCTCTGTGGAATTTCACCTGGGCCCAGTGCTACACCAGCAGTTTTGGCAGTCACTGGGTTATCCTCACAATGGAGTAAGCTGGCAGTGGTTGCAAACCTCATGATGGACAAAAATAGAATTAAAATAATATCGGCAAATGGACAATGCGTTTGGAGAAAAATATAGTCCAAGTGCAAAGTACTGTACTTGAGTAGGAATAAGGAATAACCAACCACCTGAAGAAAAAAGAGGGTGAGCAACAGGCTACACAGCAGTTCCAGAGAATAATGAACCACACCCAGGCTGTGACTGCATAATATCATTGTGTTGGGGAAAAAAACTAAGACATCATGCTGGGATGGAAAACTGAATTTTGAGGTGAATCAGAAGTGCTCTGGAAGACACCAGCAGTGTGGCATCAGATGACAGGTTGTGCATATTTTTAAGATTGCCCTTCAGCAAAGAGGAGAACCAATCAAAGAGATTTCAGATGAGAATTTTAAGAATGATGAAACATTTAGAAAACATGACATCTTTGGAACCTTATGATACTAAATTACACGCTCCTTTAAAACTTCTGGACCTCAGGTCTGCATTTACACTGTATTGTTAGTTTTCATTGTTCATAGAAAAATGAAGTGCAAAGGCCTTCTTCAGAATGCTGCTACCTAAACCCCTTATCAAACAATTTTATTCTAGCAATAATAAGTTACTGTCAGAAGATAAAAATCTTAACAGAGCTTTTCAAATTCAATTACAACATGAAACAATTACTAATATCAAAGGACTCAAGGCCTTTCTCATTAATATTTTACAGCAGCATGACAGATTATTTTGAGTGTGTCAGAAATGATTCATGCTTCTTGTTGAGTACCCATTGTAAGGGAGAATGTTAAGACAGTTGAACTGTCTTTTTTTGGACCAATATATGAAAAACATCATTAAAGTCGTTATGGATCTAGACAGGGTATAACCTTGTCTGACAGCTGTAACAAGAGCAGATGAGATGCAAAGCAGAATCTGATTGCTTCAGGTTTTCTGCTGGCTACTGTGTGGGCAAGATTCAATTATTATGAAAAAGAAAAAAACCAAGACACACAGGAAATCTGTCCAAAGCTGAAAACAGAAACAAGTTGTGTGGGTGTATTATTCTCTGATGATGAAGGAATAATATTCAAGATGGTATATTACCTTCCCAACAGGCTAAATAAAACATCTCCATGAAACAGTAAACATCTTCAACATAAAAAATATTAAAAAAAAAGTAAATTACTGCTGGACACTTGGCTGCACATGAGAATAACTCTGTAATTCTTCCTCAGAAACATCATTGAAATATTGCCAGATAGATGTCCAAATGTCCACACCCACCCAGAAGGTAAATAGATGCCTAACATATGCACATACTATAAATTTAGGAATCATAAGGTGCTCTGCCAAGCCTCCAGATGCCACTCCAGGAGCTGGAGTACCAGATACTCCAAGGTACCAGGTACCTTGTAGGTCTAACTTCACAACCCCTTACCATACACAGGTATCTAAGGCATTTAAAATGGCCAGCTGAAATCTTGGTGGGATTAGGACAATGACACAAAATACTTTAATTTACAAGCCACAAGATATTTTCCCAACTGAGGACAATGAAAAGCTACTGAAACAAACACACAAACAAACAAAGCCGAAAAATATTATTGCACAGAATGATAATATTTTATAATTGCAACATTTCAACACTGAAGTTTCTGAAAGCTGTATCTGTCTCAGATTTCTACAACAGATCAAGAGGTTACACCAGCAAAATCCCCATTTTTTTGTCTTTTTGTTAGAAAATAAAATTTTTGTAGTAAACAACAGTGTATGCAATTCCTGTAGTATGTTTTGTTCATTTTCTTATTTTCCCTTTTCACTATATGCCTCTCCCATCTGTTTTATACCCATGCTGTGTCCCATCTGCATTACAGAAGGTGAATAATCCAGATGGGAAGAATTTTCTCTGCTTATTTGTCTGTACAAAACCCTGAGAAATTGGATATTTTGACTGATATTTCTAGTTTCTTTTACTGTTAGTTGTAGCATTACATATCTCCCAAATACTTTCTAAATATGTTTACTTCTGAAACTTCCTTAGATGAGTTGCACGGAAAACCAATCATTATATTACAGTATATAAAAACTAATTCCTACTGAAGCTGAATTCCTACCTGTGGCACACATTTAATTCAAAAAGAGATTTAATGTGTCTGAAAATCATTTTGGGTACTAAGCTAAAAACAGAAACAAATATAAAAGATTGTCACATGGGCAGTTAGGTAAGAAACTTTTCTAGCATGCATTTCCTATATTTTTAATAACATCTTATTTGCATAATGTATCCTTTGTGCTAATCAAGTGCTTTACAGATCAAGTTCCATCTATTCAAAATATCCTTATTTTTTAGAGGGTAGAACTAGCAAGAATAAAGAATTATGGTAAGTGCAGTGCATATGAAAGTTTATCTTCTTCTTAGGTAAGTGACTGGTTTGGTCTTCTGCCCAGCTTAGTTAGTTTAACACAACTAATACACAATAGGCATTAACAGCTTAACTCACCTTGTTTTCTAAAGTTTTTTTATGTGCATGATAAAACTACACAGTAAAGAGAGGTATATGGAAAGAAGAAATATTAAAATTTTAAATGGCATGGTAGAGAAGAGATACTAAAAGTGAAGCAGAGGTTGTGTGGGAAAAAGGTCTGCCTAAACCAGAGCAAAAGCCTTCATTATATTTTCTCATTCCTTGCTTGCAGGAGGCCAGCTGACTCCACAAAGGGCTATGGAAATTGCTGTGGATAATCTGCAGCTTAGCAAGGATTTCAGACTAACTGTGCTTTCTAATGCTATTGCCTTGCTTATTTTACCCTTCAAAGGAGGATCTACTGGAAAGTTATTTATTTATATTGCATATAGACGGCAAGCTTTGGATATTATGGTTAGTGTCTCCAGCTACAGAGCTCAAGGACATACTCCATCATGGTGCTTAGCAATTTTCTGCCCTCAGCTCTCACAAAGACAACTTGTAGTCAGAGCAGCAAGTTGAGATCAGGAAAATACAGAACCCAGGGTTTAGGATTTATCTAGATCACCTGGCAGTCAAAGCTCAGCTAAATTCAAAGAAAAGCGCTTATGGAAAGCAATTTCTCTGCGTTGAAAAGACACCTCACTCCAGGAGTAGATCAGCTTGGCAACTCTTAGGAGAGGCACACCTGGGGCTGTTGGAGACCTTGGGGGAGGACAACAAATCTCAGATGAATCCAGCTGCACTGCCCTAGTGGTTGATTTATTAACAGAAGAATGGGTGACCATAGAAATTGTTTCCATGCAACACAGGAATAATTTTTCTATCCCTAAAAATGGTTTACATCTTCCTAAAGATGGTTTACAATGCCTGACCACAACCTGTTCGAGCTCCTACTATTACAGTATATTCTAAGCATAAGCAAGTGCTTATGGATGGAGTGAATATCTAAGCTAAATTAAGAAAACAAACAAACACCTGACTAGATATTTCAGGTGAGGCAGCTGAATTAATTTCTTCAGTGAATAAAAGCCAATACTGGGATAGTATTTATTGGATAAACATAGTAGCATTCAAACATGGGTTTATTGAAATGTTATTTTAATACAGTTTAAGATCAAATGATTCCAGATGGTTAATCTGGAATCCCTGCAGATGGGCCTGTCAGATATACCAGAAGTTTAATCAGACTTTGAACAAACCGATGGGCTTTGAACAGCCTGGAATCCTGGGGAGAAAAATCCTTAGGAAGAACCATGAAGAGATTGATGAAGATATCTGAATAATAGGCAGCAGCCATTATGAGCATCAAGAGAATGCTTGAGTGCACTAAATTAGGCAAAAAACAGCACATAAAAGCAAAGCGACTATAGCCAAGAATAATGCCTTTCTAAGACAGGAAGCTGTGCTTTTGATTTTCTCTACCTGGCTGAGACTTCAAATCTTGAAAAGAAAGACACACATATAAAGGATTAGCAAGTACTTATTTTAATACTTTGAGCAACACTTACCTTTAGACAAAGATCACAGTAATCACCATCTCTAACATTTGGCTACTGACAGAATAAAGCAAATGTCTGCCCCTGTTTTACTATGGGCAGAAGCTGTTCAAACTAGAATAAGTCCAGAGCAGATACTTTGCTACTCCTTTTCTTTCACAGAAATGCGAAAATCGTGCTTACTTCTGTAAGCACATTGCTGATTAACCCTCATATGAACTACATAGCTACATATTGAAATATTAGTTAAATAGTTATCGAATCAGAATGGTTATAGAGCCATAGAATGTTTTGGGTTGGAAGGGATCATAAAGATCATCATCCCAAGGGCAGGGACATCTTCCACTAGATCAGGCTGCTCAAAGCCTCATCCAACCTGGCCTTCAACAGTTCCAGGAATGGGGCATTCACAGATCCCTTTGGACAACCTGTTCCACTTCTCACCACCCACTGAGTAAAGAAGCACATGGAAGTACAACTACTCAGTTATTCCCTCTCTCTGCTAAGTGTCACACAGAGCAAGAATAAGGACCAAGACCTAGCAGCTTATGCATTTCCATCAGCAAACCACTTGGACCTTGTCTCAGCTGTTAAAAAGCACATAGTGTGTTGAACAATATCAAGTCAAATAATGATAACTCATGAACATAGTTATGAGCTTTTGTGATAAAGGCCCAAAGAGACCTGAGGTCTGAAAGTCATATTAAAAAAGGTTAGATAGGAGTTTAATTAAAGCACAGTAGATAGAGTAAGAGAAATATAATCCTGATCTCATGTCACATAACCAACATCCCAAATCCCATGTTAACATAAACAGGGTAAAGAAAACCTCCAGGTGAAAATCAGGTCTCTAACCCATCCTTCTCTGTTTTTCTTTACTTTAAAACACTTTTGATAGTACTTCACACTGAATTTTTCCAAAGTGAAGCAGACAACGATCTAATGTCATGACTAATAAAGACACTTCAAGTAGTCTTTTTGAGTGTTTTTGAGATACGGAGAGTAAGAAGCTCTATATAGAGAATTAGAAGCTGTTCTGACATCAAAGAAATTTGGTTTCTTTGCCCAGATCTGCTAAATCATCCCACTGTGCCCTTTCTGTTTCACCTACTCCAACAGCAAAACCAAGTGAAAGAGTTCACCTTTCTCTTAGTGTTGCGTCATCCCATCATCACTTGAGGGTTTGAAAGCATCTGCATCTCTCAGCTGCTCCCTGGAACTGCAATTCTTCTGAGAACAGCAATTCATAATGCTCTGAAAACCTTGTCTAAGAGCCACTCGCACCCAAAGGCTCTTAAACAGCATTTCTGTGGCTTTCCAGAGGCTGATTTGAGGTAGCTCCAAACCCCCCACCTATCTCAGCTCCTCAGAGGAAAATCCTCTCAGTGCAGGGATCTGAGCCACTGTAACATTACTCCTCCACAGGCAGGCAGGTGAATAAGGATGCACCCCACAGGTAATATTGGCCAAATTAACATATCAAAGTCCCTAATAACAGCATTCAGATGCTAAAGCCCCATAGAAGCTCTCCTGCCCACCAGTAATTATTTCTGCTGTGGGTATTTCTGGCTTCACAGGGTGATTATAACATGTTCTCATTATTAGACTTTATAGCTCCCATGTCAGGTCCCAGCCTAATTGTCCTATAGGTAAAACTCATTCGGAGCAAAATGAGGGATCCCATGTCATGACAATTACTGTCTCAATTAGTGACATTATTAATATGCTCTAGCAAAAGAACAACTGCACTTTACTGCATTAACAGGTGGCAATGTTCGGTTCCTAATTAACATTATGGGACAGAAAATTATTAGACTGCATCTAGAAAGGTCAAACTAAAGGGTAAGAAAAGAACAGAACTATACTGTAATAACTGTAGCCAGGGAGCCCATTTCAAGCTGTGGACTCCTTTGCAAGGAAAGGAAAAGCAAAAAAGCCAAAATCTTATCACACGGGGGAAAAAATCTGAAGGTAGATGCTGTGTTCTTCTAAGAAATCAATACTGCATTTGTAGAACAAATTACTTCACAAATGCCAATGTGCAGATGCACTGTTGGCTGCTGCTGCATTTAGAAACTCAGTCATAATTCACAGTAACAGAAAAAGCCTCCCCAAGCTGCTTTTTCATTGACCATTTAGTCAGCCATGCTGCAGGAATTCTTCTGCCTTTCAACCCCAAAGTCCTTCTATTATCTCCCTGGTTTCCACCCTCTTTACCTGAGGAAATATGATCTGAGGATAATTCACAAGGTAATAGAGAAGAATACAAAAATAACAGCTTTTACGCAGCACTTGCAAATAGTGCTGAAAATTCAAAACACAGTACTAGGCAGATCTAGGGTCTCTGAAATTCCCAGGATCCAAATTAAATTTTTCTTTTGCCTTTTTTGTTGTTGTTGTTGTTGTTGGGTTTTTTGGGTTTTTTTTGTTTTGGTTTTGGGTTTTTTGTGGGTTTTTTTGGTAGTCCAGTCACTCTGGTTTTTTAACACTTTTTCTGTCCATTATGTTTTGTTTTCCTTAAGGATTATCTCATATAGTGTTTACTGAATCAGCAAGTGGGTTTTTAGCATACCACTAAATAGTGTGTTTGTGTGGGGGAATTAGTCTCAGTCTTTAAAGACTGGAGCTACTTGCCTTTAATAAAGCCTGTTTTCATATTTTCAGTCCTCACAGTTTCACCATAATGGAGCGAAACAATATGGTATTTCACATGCAGACTTAGCCATGGAAATCCAAAACAAAGTCTTCAAGCTTCATGTCTAGGAATCCAGCAGGTCAAACAGTCTGAGAGAGTCTCAGGGTACTTTCTCAAATATTTTGCATGTTTTTGTTTCGTTTAGTTCTTTATTTGTTTGTTTGTTTTGTATTTCAAAGCTGATTTAGGTTGGAAACTTATCTTTGTTCAGAGTTTTTGACAGATACTGTTAAATACTTTAGACATACTGGGCAAATCAGTAAATAATTATATATTTAAGAAGATTTATATGTATTTTGTAAAATCTTATGTCCTTGCAATAGACATTGCCTACTATGCTGAAAAGCCTTTGTAGTTGATACAGTGCCAAAGCTGCCTTTCAGATTTTGTGTGGCCTCATTGAAGTTGGCCACGAAAGGAGGACTAACAGCCAAGGAACAGGCACAAAAGGGAAAGAACACTTTGGGGATGGGAATAACCCAAGACAGTCTGTGAAGAGGCAGAATTAATATGAAAGTGAGCAGAATACTTTGTGCTGTACTGATTGCCACGCTCCTGGCAGCAGACAGATGCACTGAGTGAAGAGCTTCTCTCCTTTTATCATTATTATGGTTATTATTGCTGTTGAAAGGAAATGGTCCCTGAAAATTTATTGGAGACTGATGTGCTATTTCCTTTTCATTAGGTATTGTTAGTACTTAATCTAAACTAAACTTATCACATAAACGCTCAGCATTTTTGATTTTTTAAAGAGTATTGCAAAATGTGTTTTGTATATGTGGTAAATCTGTAAAAAAAATTTTCACTTCTTATTTAAACTTCAGTGGGAGTTTTGAGATCCACTGCACCAGGGCCCGGCTTTCATCCACACTCTTGACTTCTATCAGATTCCTCTTTCTTGTTTTGCTAACAACAGTGATTTCTAAAAATAATTTCCCATCTTCACACGCAGCTAACTCACCTTTTCTTGGTAACTGCTTCTGTTTCTTTTATCTGACAAGGGAACAAGAAAAGTGATTTAAAGACTTCTGTTGTCTTCGTATTTTCAGAAAAAACCCAAAATGTTTTGCTTTTCAGCACCCAGAGTATTAAGCAATGGAGGCTGAAATTACCCAGCCACTTCCATCACCAGCAAAGTGAACTGAATCCTCAAATCCTCCTTGTTGTCTCCTGTTTGCCTGTGGCATGATCTGCTGCTCTTCTCTCACCTTTGGGGACACAGGCTGAAAGACTGAGGGCAGAAACACTCAGTCACAGAACTGCTCAACTTGGTAAAGACCTTTAAGATCAAGGTAAAGGTAAGGTTAAAGACCTTTAAGGTCGAGTCCAACCTAGCACTTTCAAATCCACCACTAAACCTTGTCCAAAGCACCACATCTACATGCCATTTGAATACCTCCAGGAATTGGTATTTAAAAGGTGACTCAAGCACTTCCCTGGGCAGCCTGTTCCAATGCTTGACAATCGTTTTTGGTGAAGAAATTTTTCCTAATATCCAACCTTTTAGGAGGTTTCTGAGCTTTTGAAACAAGTGAAAAAGAATCCTTAACAAACAGCGAAGAAGAATATTTAAAGCCTATCAGCACAAGAATTTCCATCGATAAAGACACGGAGTTGAAGCATGCTGGGTCACAACTCTCCAAAGTTGGCTTTCCCACTCTGAAAGCAGATTGCTACTGCTATGCCTGGAGGGATTGCTCCTACTTGGAAAACTCTTCCAGTGTGTGAAAGTTGAGGGTTTCTGTCTGCACCCCACAGGCAGTGATAAGCCATGATCACTTGGATTTTCATTCCTTGTTTGTTTGTTATTCATGATCCTATCACATTGTTTCTTTATTGTTTCTTTACAGGAAACATTAACTGAAGTGAAGCTTTGGATGGATTTTGACACTAGACTATTTTTTTTTTTTTTGTGAAATCCCTAGCATATTCACCAATCAAAAAGCACACCGTTTTCTCCCCTACTTCTTTTCATATCCATTATTACTCTGTTGACAGGTTAACCTGCAGGATACAGAAACCTAAATACCTTTTGGATTGATAACTTTCAAAAAGCACACAGAGGCTCTGGAAGTCCTTATGTAAAGGGTACATTATCTCTTTTAACGTAACAGAGCTTTCCTTTCAAATAAATGACCCGTGACCTCAAACAGTCTTCAACCTTCATGCTTTCCTCCCTCTTTCTCTTTCTCTACTACAGTATGGATTAAAATCACATTTTTGTCTGATGCTCTTCCATCATGACTTTGAATGAGTGTGAGACTTTCCCTGGAAAGAAATGATTGTGTTAATTTTCCAGCAGTTATTCAGAAAATGAAAATGCCTTCATAAGTCATGTCTTTGTAGATTTGATTGAGAGTCTATTTTTGGGTAGAAGGGAACAGTATCATTTATTTGAGCATTCCCCAGATCAGACTCTCTTTTTCCTCTCTCTTTAACTCTCTAAATATATGTTTTATAACATACTTACGATAGTTACAGGGACTATTTTTAATCCAGTAGATTTATGGTTAAACCTCTAGAATCATAATAATGCTTAGGTTGGGAAAGACCTCTAAAATCATTGAGTCCAACCATTAACCCAGCATGGCCAAGTTCCCCACTAAACCATGTCCCTGAGTGCCACATCTGCACACGTAGATGCCTCCAGGGATGATGACTCGAGTATAACAATTTGGCATCTCATGTGGTAGAATGGATATTGTACCTCTCTGCAAGGGAGTATACTTTGCTTCTAGTTTCCTAGTTTTACCTACAGGATAAAAGCAATTCGGTGGTTGTTTTGGTGGTTTGTTTGTTTGTTTGGGTTTGTTTTGGTTTGGTTTTTGGTTATTTCGGTCCACAAAGAAAAGCAGGAGACAGCTGCTTAGTTTTAGAGCTCTTGTCTCCACTAACATTCTCATTTGTCCTTATGGGAAGATTCATTTTCTTCCTTCCAATCAGAATCAGTGGTCAAATGCAAAATGTGAATGGCACATAAGGAAGTAAATAAGGCACTGTGTGAGGGGAAATTTGGTTGGTTAGAGCACAGGTCTAGGATATAAGAACAATAATAGAGCTCTAAAAGTGCCATATGGTGACTAAAAGGCTCAATTTGTTTCAGTAGTGCTGCATTACACTAGATAAAAGACCTTTTATATCAGCTTCTTTATATCTCATCTTTGCAAATCGAGCCTGTTTTATTCCTTCACTCATTTACATATTTTTCTGTTGTTAATAGCAAATGAAAGAAAGCTCCAAATTTCTCAAGATCCATTAAAAAATCAGATTTATTCTTTACAAGCTTGTAAATGTATGGATAATCTTAGAATAGTCTTAGAATATATCTATTACACTTTTGCCCAAGACAAATATAATAAAATAGGTTGTATGGAGGGTTATAGGAGTTATCTATAAAATCAGATTTCAGTAGCATATTCCAGATGAGATTTTTAATCAGCTAGACTGTGAAATAAGTCACTTGCATTTTTCACTTTCAATTGACATAGTATCAGTTTCGTGTATACATACTAAAATATATGTTATCTATATTTCAGATTTACAGAAAGTAAGGCAAATGTGGTTTTAGGAAAGGAAATTAATATCTGCCTACAAAGAAAATGAATTACATTGGTTTGCTAGTTATATACACCCATAATTTAACTAAAACAAATTTTATATCTAAGTAATTGATATGGTTTAACTGAAGCCAGAAACTAAGTACTATGCAGATTCTTGCTCACTCCTTGGTGGGGAGGAGTATGGGGAAAAAAAAAGGAGTAAACCTCATTGTTTGAGATAAGAACATGTTAATAACTGAAGTAAAATATAATACTACTAATAATACTAATGACAGCAATAAAATTAATAACAGTGATGATATCCTAATATCACTAATGTAATACTAATAATACTAATGATAGAGTTAATATCCTAATATCACTAATGTAATACTAATAATACTAATGATAGAGTTAATAATAGTAATGAAAAGGAGAAAGAGGGCAATAAAACCCAAGAGAAAGAAGTGATGCCAAACACAGATGCTCACCACCCTCTGACTGATGCCCAGCCCATCCCTGAGGGGGACTGGTGGCTCCTGGCCAACTCCCCCAGTTTATGTGCTGAGTATGATGTTCTAGGGTACGAAATACCCCTTTGGCCAGTTCAGGTCAGCTGTCCCAGCTGTGATCACTCCCAGCTTCTTGTGCACCTGCTCAGTGGCAGAGGATGAGAACCTGGAAAGCTCTTGACTTAGGGTAAACACTGCTTAGCAACAAACAATTAAAATGGCAATGAGTTATCAACACTATTCTCATACTGCATCCAAAATATAGCACTTTACCAGCTACTACGAAGAAAATTGCCTCTAATCCAGATGAAACCATGACAGTACCTGAATTCTTTGGGTTTTCATTTCTGTACAAATAATAAAAATATACATTTGATATATATATAGGACTTGGTTTTAATCTTCCTTAGCATGAATCAAAGGTTGCTCAGTTACTAGCACTAGAAATACAGCAATGTCTTTGCAAACTGAGAATTAAGCCATATTCTCCTTTTGACACAGCCTTTTCTTTTCTGAGATGCAGTCTTATGTGCAGTTCTCTCATCAGCAAAGACACCATCTTTGACAAGGGCATAAAATGTATTGCCTGGCACACCCAAACCCTCATATTAATGCAGAACTGATACTTTAGAGTAGGAATTGGTTTACCCTAACTGCTGAAAAACACAGGAAAGGATAATCGCTATTTTTATTAACTATCTCACTTCCTGAGTTACTTGCAGTGGTTTAGAAAGCCAACAACCTGGACTGATCCCAAAAAATCACAGATAGATGTTTCTTTGATATGCTGGTAGCCGGAGGCAATATTCAGTCCCTTTTGATAGATATGCAGTACCTATTAATTAGATGCTGGCCCTTCTTTATACAGTCAAACAAAAATCTGGGAAATATGCAGCAAAGAAATGAAAACCGTCTGGGAAAATGTTTTGAGAGAGAATTGTATCATAAGAACATTTAGAAATAAATGTCAGAAGCTCAAGCACAATAGAAGGCAGAGTAGACCAAAAGGGTACAGAGTACTCTATTCTTGAACAGCCAGTGTTCTTGGAAAAAGGGTGAGGAACCACTGCATAGACTTTTAGCAGTGAAAGCTGGCCAAAGAAAAATGAAAAAAGGAGATGTTAGAGAAGACCAACAGAATGTATCTTCCCTTCCCTTTAACCTCTCTCCTTCAGGTTCATTGCTTAAAAAAACAAAACAGAAACCAACATCAGGAAAACCTCACTATGGTGTTCCAGAAGTAGACCCAGTGAAGAATCGAAGAGAGAAGTGTTATGGCCTGGGGAGTATAAGCTTCCCTGCACTATAAATAAATGAGTGCACAAATCATAGAGCTATGTATTTTTCATGAGAGAAAAGATGGACACCAGCATGTAATGAGAGACTGACATTTTATGACATAAAATGTTCTTCTCACAGTTAACTAAAAAAATGAGAGAATGAGAGCATTATATGAGAAAAATAAAACACAGAGAATATATAAGGATTTTTTGTTAAAAATGACATTTTTAATACCTATATGCACCTTGATTTGGAGTGTCCTTTATCCTTAAATGTATCTGATTTCTGAAGACCAAAATCTGGCCATTAGCCATAGTGCTTAAATATAATATAAAAAGATCAATTTCTGCCACAAAATTTCAAAAAAAATGAAACTCTTCCATAATATCCACTCTTATTTTGTTAAATTCAGCCCAGTATTTTTAATCACTGATTTAAAGGAGAAGTATTTCCCTAGGGTTTCATTAAGCCTTGATGCTTAATGAACTACACACACGTATGGTTGCTGCCACGTGCTCTTGGCTTGTGTGAGTGAACTATGCTGCACAAAACTGTCATTCCTGACTTTTAATTCTTATTAGTAATTGAATGATTGATTGCTTTGAAACCAAACCATTAGCAGGAACAGACTGCAATTCATCTGGGAGAACTCTAGAGAGCAAAGGTCTGACCAGGTGTAAGGGGAGCATTAGAAGAGCTGTATTTCCAGTGAGTATTACTGAAGTGTCAAGGGCCATCATCACCTTACCCTGTAATTTCCTGTGTTTACTTTGCAGATGTCTAACACATGTAACAGGGAGGCTCTAGTACCCTCCCACTGTACAAAGCTGAGACAAAGTTTCCTGAATTCAGTAAGATGCATAGTATGTTACATCCATTATTAGGGTAGCAGAAAGTATGGGCTGCATTGAGTATTTTTAAATACTCATTCAAATTTTATCCATTCCCTTTTTTTTTTTTTTTTCCTATTCAAACAACTAAGAGTATAATTGTCTTGATACACTAAAGGAGAAGGGCTGACCAGAAACAATTATTACTTGCAATACTTGTTTCATCTGCTAGCAGTGGACTTCAACACCCTTCATTCCTTCCCAACGCTATTTAAATCTTGATTAAATAGCTTCAATGTTTTTATTTCTTCAGCTGTGACTGTTGGATCATTTACTATAGTCACAGCTCTCAATATGATAATGGCTCTGCAATTTTCAGGCACCTGTTCCAGATACGTTTTCCTTCAAGTTTACTTTATGAACATATTTCTTCTCGAGTTATTATTTAGCATGAATAGAATAATATACCTAGAATGGAATAAAAGTAACACACACACAACTAATTTTAGAGGATTTTTCTATCAGCTCCTGGCCCTCCTAACATATGCATTTATGTGACTCTCCATGTCTCTGCTTTTTGCTTTTGTTGTGCTAAAATACATTTATATTGATAGACCACATTTGAATTGAATAAGTAAACACCTTGTTGAAAAGAAAATCAATCCTGTTTGGATTCTGAACAGAACACTTTTCAAGTAGAAAAAAAAAATCCCAATTAAATACGTGCATGAAAGCACAGAGACAAAAGTACAGACTGATCTTTCAAAATCACGTCCTTTAAATATGTATGTAATAAAAATGGGCCAGGTTTATTTCATAGCCACTATCAAGTAATGAAAGAAAAAAAGGGATTCAAAACGACTTGCTGAAAAGACGAAGTGATTTCCATTTTTTTGCATCCTCATTCTCTTTTTATGGCGATTTAACTCATTCTGCAGCTGTCCTATGCCTACCTCTGGATTCCAAATCTTAGGCTTTTAGCAAGAGTTTAGCCTGTCAATTTTTATCAGGGGCTTCTGAAGCTGCTAATAATTTACACCACTGGATGTAGACTGCCATTAACACCGAGCTTGGTTAAATGAAATATTCCTGAATCTTAACTGACCATCTCTAATGAGCCTATTATAACTCTGTGTTCAGTAGTTTTGCATCCAGTATGTCCTTGGTATTCCTATGGAACTCATTCATTGTGGGCTTCCCATTTAAAAATTCACATGAAAATGAAAGCATGTTAAGGACAAAAAAATAACATCACTCATTATGAATTAGCTTCAGGTCTACAAGCTGGTCTAATCTCCCTATATATACCAGTAGATTTAGTTGCCCAGAACCATTTTAAACTTTTTGGTTTTAACCTTATTTTTTTTTAATCCTATGAACATTTCTCTGGCAACTGGAACCACATAATTCAAGTCTATCAATATAATTAAGGATTATTTACATGAGTGAGATTTCTAGGACTGTGCCTTCAGCTTCTCAGTCCCATCTCACACCTTCCATTGTTTCACAGTCAGATTGATGAGAATTACTTCAATAAAGCCTGAGTCTGAGCATGCCTAACATATCCCCAGAGATTATAAAAAAAGCACATCTTCTTCTTCTTTGTTTCTTTCTCTGCAGTCCTGGATTACTTAACTCTTGAGGGAGCTCTGGGATGCACTTTCTGTCTCAATGTCTGAATGAAAGTTGCCACGGTGATGTATTGCTAAAGAGGAGATAAAACATTATTCTTCAGAGCCAAGAGACCTCCTTACTCTGAAAATAGTCTTTAAACTCAAATGCAGTCCGGAACCAAGATATCTCAGGGCAAAGAAGTAGAAGATAAAAGCTCTTGTGACTCTTCCCACATACATTGTGGAGAACCAAAAGCATTCAGCTTGTTACTTAACTAAAATTCAAGAAAATTAAAGAGGGGTCGTCAAGAGAAACAGCACAGACACTGCTGGCTAAAATGAAATGAGCATTTCACTTCCTCTCCTTAGTGGGAGTTCTAAACATCACAGGCTACTGCTTTGTAACACTTTTCAGCTCTATCCTTGTCATAGAGACTTTGCATATCCTTCTGCTGGAATCCTACTACTTTTCTCTAGTTTGCTGATAAAATGGATGCTCTTTTCTTTGCCCCATATTAGTTCCTTCTCTTCTAATAAGGTTAGCTATTTTACTTTCTCTAAAACTGTGTGTTAACTCCATACTCTCTGCTCCATCCTCGATAACTTCTTACATTGTGATGTATGACGCCATGTGATCATGACGCCAACTGTATCTCTGTTCCAAATTCAGGGTCTCAGTGTTGCCCATACTGTTACTTCCTTGCTTCTCCACTTGATGTTCTTATGGTCTCTCCTTGTCCACACACCTTGTCCTTTCATTTTTAATCCCCATCAGCTCCTATAGCCCCTTAGATGCTATCCAGAGTCACGGCTCTCAAACACATCTCTTCAGCCATGGTGTGACTCCCTGATCATGTCACTTTATGCCTCTCTCCTTTCTTCTTCCCCCTCCCTGTTTTTCAGGAATGTTGACATTTCCAAAGGCAAAAGTTCTGCACCTCTTCCACAGAAGGTACTTTTATATTCCTTTTTTTTTTCAATTACTGCATTATCTCAGTGACTTTGATATAAAATATTAAAATTGGTTTTGATTAGCTTCCCTTTCCTTCCTTTTATGTTCATATCAGTATTCTTGCACACAAACTAATCTTCTTACTTCTCCCCTTATAACTGTTCTAAATTCCTCTGTTCTCCACTGTTATCTAAAACTGTTTTATGGCTACAGCTTTATTTTTTCTTTGTGTTTTATCAGAACAACAAATCATCCTCTTTTTTTTTTTTTTTTTTTTTTTCTGACATTTTGGACCTCTTCTTCCAGAAATGAACTTACAACTACTTATAGCAACAAAAGTGGAGGGCAGTGTCTGGAAGGGCAAAACGTGCTTCCTAAGGCTGGAATGAGTAATTTGTCACAAGACGTACACAAGAGTGCATGCTCATTAAAAATGCATGTTAATTCCTTAAGCAATGTTCCTCGTAGCCTTTCTAACAAAGCAGTGTTCCTCATAGCCTCTCTAACACAGCCTAAGCCTTTGACTCTTAGCTGGCACTTCTCAGAAAATAGATATTAACAAAGTCTTGCAGTAGCTGCGATGAATAGAAAACAGTTGATCCTTCAGCTCTCTGTGAAGTGAAAATCACTTTTAGTGGCAGAAAATTAGACCTTTATTCTTTCTGGTCCAGAGGGAACTTTCAAATGGCATATACTCATCTCCATTTACTGGCAGTATCTCTGCAGGCTTTATCCTTGGGAGACTAGTAGTATTATGCCATTTAAGATTAATTGAGCAAGGTTAGGAATTAAATTATTATGTTTTCATTAATATTTGAAAAACATATTACCACTGCCTATAAGATTATTTGTAGCTCTCTGTGCACCACAATATTATTAATAGATACTGGCTAAATGAAAAACTTCTATTCAGAATGTGTCTAATATTGTGAATTAAAATACATACTGCAAGGTGAACACATGTAATAAATGTATTATTAAAATAAATGTATATGTGCATTAGCTAATTATTTAATGCACTCTTCCCAACTAGCAGCAGAATAAATCCATTAGTATGACACAGTTCCATAAATTAGTCACACTATGAGTAAACTGACCTTGCTTCACCTCACTGAACAGCTCTAGAAGGTTAAAAAAGTATTTTTGGATGCTGAGAAATTCAATTACTCAACCTCCAAACCTAGACCCATTTATAAAAAGAAATTTATTGTTCTGAAGTGAAATTGTAATTTTAGTTTTACTCTGTTGGTCCAAAAACAGGCAGTAAATTGAGAGTAAGGCTCAGTGGACTCTATAGATTAGCAACCACCCAGTCCACTCAGCAGTAAATGTTTTTTCCAAGGAAAGACCAGATTTGCTGGTGTTGTAGAAAAAGAGATACATAGTTTCCCAAATCATGCATATTATCATAAGCTAGGAAAAGCTACAAGCAGAGAAAAGAAAAAAAGTGAATGTCACTTGAGCTTCAAGTGACAAAAACCAACCAACCAAGCAAGAAAAAAAAAAAAAAAAAAAAAAAAAAAAAAAAAAAAAAAAAAAAAAAAAGCAGGCCAGCACATTCTGAAAATAGCAAACTAAACCATATTTTTTTCTGATGGAAATACTTGGAAAGCAATAATCTTAGAAGAGACTAAAGGGATATACAGGTTGTAAACCAGTTTCCCATCTGTGCTGGAAAACTAAGAAAGCCAGGATGATCTTGTGCTGGATACTCATAAACAGTGTAGGCAAGGACACCAAGAGCCATGTTCTACAGAGCATTGACAAAACCATGTCTAGAATCTTATGTCTCAGTATTAGAAACTGTCAACAGAGAGACTATTTGAGGAAAATAAAGAACAGGTGCATGTAAGAAATGGGAGTTTTCATACATGGAAAGATGAAATTCATGAAAAAAGCCCAACCAACACTTGAGAAATGGGAATATAACACTTAATTCCTGAATTTATGTCTCTATGCCTATATTTATGACTTACTTAAAATAACTTAGTTTGGCATAACAAGAAGAATTTCTCCTTGACAACTTTAAAATAAAGCTACTTAACAAGGAAAAGGCAAATTTAACATCTATTTAAATTTGGCAAATAAACCAACTTTAGTTTACTCTAATTTTCACTTTGAGCTGCTGGTGATAATGCATCATTTAGATGCAGTGCTGACACATTGAAAAAAAAATGTTTCAGGAGGGACGAAATTGAAGAAGGAAAATTTAAGAGTTTCCTTCAAATATATTATGATAGAGTTGATAGAATTTCTTTAGGCTTTCTGCACTTCAGTATGTTCTGAGCAAGTGCTCATGTTTTGCACTTCTTAAAGCTATAGCATCTTTTCCTCACTCCAGTGTGTTAATTTGGAGAGGATATCAGAGTATTTTGTATGCACATATGCAAGTAAAAATACTTTTAAAAAATGAAAGAATCTCCAAATATTTGTGATGGCAAGATGGAATGAGAATTCGATTTTCCCCCCATACATTAAACAGTGGGAAGTATTATAATTTAAAAATGGATTTGCTTTGAAACAAGCATCTTTTACCCTGTATGGGTGTTGAACAGAAGAACTTTTTTTTTTTTTTTTTTTTTTAGCTGTCATTTAAACTGACTGGGGTTTTTCACCTTCACTTGTAAGAGCAGTGACAGAAATAGGGCAGGAGGTCGGAGCTAACTCAGCCTCTACTCAGGGCAGAACACTGTGAAAAATTCACCATTTTCAATGTGGAAATCACTGAGGTCATGAAGAGAAATGAGGGCTGCCTAGTATTTCCTTACAGTCCTAGTTTCCTGTGATGTCTCATTCTCAAGGACAGAAAGACACTGGGTTCTCTATTTTCCCCAAGCATTTTCTTTCCTAAAGCTGAGAGATTTGCTATAATTTATAGCCATGACCAGAACAAAACATCAGCTGGTTTTAACCAAATGTTCAGCCATAGAGCAGTGCCCTGGGTTCATGAAAGCAACTCAGGAGGCATTTTCAGGCAGTGCCCTAGGTCTTTATTTTTATTTCTTTTCCATATCAAAGAAAATGTCAACTAGGCAAAATTGGTGCAGTTAGAAAAGCTGCCCAAGGGGAAAAAGTCTGATTAATATTGAGTTTATATAGAATTTAATTTTAAGGGCAAAAAATGTGTGTGCTCTGAAATGCAGGTAACATACATAAATCTCTGTGTCTTGGATAAATATATGAAAACAAACTTCTTGATAGCTTGAAGAAATATGGGGATTACTGATGAAAAGAGCAGGTATTTAATTTTCATTCTTGACTCCTTCTGGAGGGTTCGGTAGTGATACTGACTTTTGAGGTAAGTTAATTAGCTGATCAGAGATCTACCCTTAAAAAGCCAGAAGCAAGGGTCACTTCAAAGGTTTTTCTAAATCAAACTCTGGTACATTTTCAAGGCCATCACATTTTGAATTTGATACTTTTTTTTTATTTTGTGGCACCAGCAAAGGTATTCAACTTGGAAAAAGAAGTCTTGAGAGACAAACTTGAATGATCTCACAGAAAAATGTTTTATGGAAATAAGGGAAGTGATTTGAGGATGCAGAGATGCTCAACACTTAGGGGTATTTACATTCCTGAGATTCAGGGGTGTTTTAGTCAGTCTCCTCACAAAAATTCCTGCAGATAATTCCTTTGTCAGTCTGGTTTGGGCAGTAACCTCTTAAATTTCTCCACAGGCGTTGCCTGGACTGACCTATACACCCACTGAGTTTCTCTGACGGATTTGTGCAACAAGAAACTTCTGGTGCTTGCCTGTTTTCTGTCTTTACAACTTCATGCTTACAGTCCTTTATCATCTGAAGGGAGCTGCACCGATGAGGGAATGGTGGCTGCCCTTGGGAAAGGATGGCTAGAGAGGAAAGAGAGCACAGTAACACATGTAGCAGTAGTCAAAGGATGGGAAAGGCTGGTGGGAGGAGATGCCAAGCAGACAACTCAAGTTTTGTGCCAGCCCTGGGACAGTGGGGAAGCTGCACAGCTGAACCAGGATACAATTCAATCCCATTTGGAATGTACTGTCAAGCATCTCTTGAGGTTAAAATTAGAGGCCAGGCCTCAGAATTTACTTTTTTTTTTTTTTTTTTTTTTTTTTTTTTTTAAGGTGAAATTGATGGCTGCTTTTATCAAACTGACCAAAGCCAAGAATATTTTTATTTTATGCATGTATACCACAAGTTTATGAAATTTGCAAATTTGGCAGTAGATGCTGCTGGCTTGTCCTGCTATACAGTGTATCTTGATTCAATATGGAAAACACAGGCCTTTTTAAATACATCTGGTGATTATTTGAACAGAGCTATGCACAGAAAAGTCTGCTAACTTATCTTAAATAGGAAATTGCATTTTCAGCATATATTTTTTCCCCTGAAAGCACTTTACCAAAGTGACCTTTGAAAAGTTCTCATTCAAAATTAAGGTAAAGAAACCTGATAACCTTTAAACTATTTATCATTTAAATAGCATATTAATGAATTAAGATGCATAAAGATGATTTTGAAATTAAGGTTGCCTAAAAAATATCATAAATGTAAGGCTTTTTCTCCATTTAATTCCACTCAACAAGCAAGCTACAGGTCATAATAATTCTAAAACTTCAGTATTTTAGCCAGAAAAAGAAGGACAAGTTGGCCAACAAAGACACATTATGCCCTGGAGAAAAAGAAATATTTAAAATGTAATTACTTACTGTCATAACAAAGCAGTTTGAAATGATTTTAAGAAAATTATCTTCCCACTTACAAATATCTTTCCACAAGTGTAGAATTTTGAAGTAATTGTACAAATGTATTAATTTATGAACATATCTAAACCATATATGATATTTATGTACTTATACTTTATTACAATAATATTTTTTATGCATTGCTCTTTTGAGGGGTCATATCTGTATAATTCAACCACAAAACCAAAACAACAGGCAGAAGGAAATACTAGAATTTTTCAGAACATATGTTCTTACTTATAGAAACCATCTGGGTTAATATGAATTTTTTCTTTGAAGACTTTGGAAGCAGAGTGCAGTTAGTCCATGAAGTCAACTGGATTAACCACTGAAACAAGAAAGGGTGACACTTTGTAGTACCTGCAAAAATATTCCTGCGGAAGTTTTCTTTTCTGAGAAGGACAATATTTATTAATGTAACATTGCAACAAAATTAGCGTCTTATGAAACCACTTATTTATATTGCTTCTTTCCTATATATCAGCTTGCAATATACAGAGGTTGTATAATCCTGTGAGTAATTTGAACATAACAAGGTAAGACACAGGTCGGCCAAGTGCAGTGTCCCTCTCACTTTCCTCTGCCTGTAAAAGCATTTTACGAAAAGGTAATAAGGCAGAAAAGACCATAAATGTACAAAAAGTGCCTGCATGCACGTGAATCACACTTCCAGATAGCACCAATATAATGAGACAAGTTCAAACTGGGATCACTTCCCAGCCTCATTTCCACCTGCAGGTTCTCCTCAGACACTGGTCCACAGGTTCATTTGAAGCTTGTAGGTGCTCAATTAGATGTTTTTATGATGCCTATTAAATTATACAAGGTGTTCTATGCTCAGTCCTGTGAAGCACTCATTAGCACGGTGTTATGATGGTGAGCAAGCTTGATTGCAAAAGCAGAGGTTGGGAAGCTCGTTCACGTTTTCTGAATCAAGTTGATTTTAATTGCCTACCACCATGCACACTTAGTGCCGCTGCAATGCCTCATCCTAACACAGAGAATTAAAGGCCCTGCCAGCTGTGCCCATGCTTTCATCTCCCTTTCAGTAACAGCTTAATCAATGGGACATAGGACTGAAGGCAACCACAGGAAGGGGAGTGCTCCTTGGCTCTAAGAGCCCCCTTCGGAAAGATGACCAGTCCTTCAGGCAGTGAGATCAGCACAGCTCTGTGCTGCAGCCCTGACACAGTGCTTGGCTCTCATATCACAAACAGCCAGCTTGACTTGATTTCCTTAACTTGCTCACAGCTGTCTCTGTCGCTGCTTTGCAAGGCTCCTGGAGCCTGCTGCAAGTTTCCAGCAGCCTGGAAGCTGCTCAGAGCTTTTTATTTCATTCGATATTTCTCTCAAGCACTTGTCTTCAAAGGGAACCTCAATTACTTCAAATCACACTGACAGCTTGCATGGAACACATCTGTGAGTCCTACGCCTCTGACTCACATCCTTGTCTTTGTTCACTATTAACCCTACTGTTACCTGGCTCTTCTTTTATTGTCTACCTTCCTTGCAACTACCTGTAACTCAGCAGTGAGCCAGGGAGGACATTGATCTGTGACTAATGCTGTGAGCATGTTGACATACTGTGTGACAAGTTCTGTCGACACCAGAGGGAGGCTGTAGGACTGAGGCACTTATTGACACAATACCGGCTGCACAAGGCAGCGTGGGGAAGGGATGAGCCTGGCAGTGCCTTGCCAGGGAAGAAAAGCCCATAAGAGATGCCCATGAGAGACACCTCGTTGTCTCTGTGCACATCTGATGATTTATTCGCTGTACGGCTCCTTCAGGGATGTTACTGGGCTCCCTCTGCACTCGAGTGCTGCTCAGCCAGAAAACCACAGCCTCACGGAGTGAGGGCAACTATGGTCTGCCTGAAGAGGGAATATCCCTGCTTCTACTCCACAGGGTAATTTCAGGCTACATTAGACAGTGCATAACACATTTCACACAAATATTTACTAAAGGATCACTAAAGTGATAGTATTTACATATTTCTGACTGGCTCACAACTGTCTGTATTCCCACTCTGACCTCCTTAAGAGAGAATCTATAGCTTCTGCATGTTTCATTTACAGCAAAAGTAATTGAAAAATCATTTTGCCTCTTGCTGCTATGTGTAATATGGGGAAATGGCATTTCCTAGGATTGCTACACAATGCTCCTTTCATATTAAGGAGCCTCTAAATGGAGAAAGTGGCTTTTAGCAATTATCTCAGTAGCAAAATAATATACACGAGAAAACAAAATAACACCTGTTATCAAATCAGCTACAAGATGTGAACAAGGAATCACGTATCTGGAACCTTGTTTGCTCTTACCAGCTACAACCTGGGCTGATGTCTGTTTCCTCTGTTTTGTACGACCTTTGTAGGTGCCTGGGCTAAAACCCTACAGCTGCCAGCAGAGATGTGACCAAAGATTAGACTGGCAAGACAGAAGAGGGCCAGACTCAGGGACACTCTGCAGTCATACCATAAGAGCAGAAACAAACCATGAAGAAGGAAGGTCACTTTATCCATGACATAAATGAGGCTGAACTGAAATCACCACATAGTGGGTGAAATTTTTAAATCATTCATTTCAGGAATTCAACTCAAGTATGACACCAGTGGCTGAAGACTACTTTAGCTACCATGTTTTCTGCTGGGCACCACACCCCAGGAAATATTGTAGAGGACCCAGAGCACAATGGCAATGATCACAGACTTGGCAACAGTGACTGAAAGTCACAATTGGAAGAATGAGTACAGGTAACCTGGAGAAGAAAAGACTACTGTACATATGATAGTAATTTTAAAGATGTAGAAAAAAATTAGAGAGAAATCTAAAAAAAAATTTCCCAGGTCCATTGAATGAAAAAAGTGGAGGAAAATGTTCTTCAATTTTAGCAAAGAACATCTAGGTTGGAAAATTTCTATCTATAAGAATTTTTAACTAGGAAGACTAGAAATGCTGGCACAGCCAGACTGTGCAGAACAGATTGCATGAACAACTATAAAAGATGGCAAATATTACTTGATTTTGCCTCAGTGAGAAAACAAGACCCAGTGATCTCTTTGAAATACCACAGAACATTTTTCACTTATTCAGTAATGTCTTATTAAACAAATATTATATGCTAAATAAACAAATATTAAATTACCAAAGGAAACATTCCTAACAGCAGTAATTTTTTCCCAGCAAACTTATGTAGTGCTGAACCATACTTATAAACATTGCAGACTAGAAAAGGATAAACTGAGAGCAGATTTTTGTTTCCATGACCATATGTCAAGGTCAGTTGTTCACCTGTTTTCTCCAGCAGCTATATCTGCTGTAAATTAACTCCATAGACTACTTTCTCATAGGAAAAAGATACAAAGAAGATAATAAGTCAATATCCATTCATTGCTTTCTCTCAGATACTCCATAAATATGTATTCCAAAAGCTTTCTAGAGTTCTGGGAGCTTGAGCAGTGTTTTCACACATATGGCATTTTGTGAAATGCATGAAAGTGTGTTAGAAAGCTAAAAGCAAAACCTGTATATGGTGTATGATAACAGGAGGAAAGAACTAAGGAATTTCTCCTAGGCTGTAGGTGCTAATTACTGCCTGTATGTCTCCATGACCTACTGATGGGTTGGTTGATTGCTTAGAAAAGGTTCTAAGCAAAGCATATAATTCCTTGTGCATTCCTCCAAGTTGTTGTTTCTTTGGAGAAGTCTTTCAAACAAGGCACCAAAGGGCTCTTTGCAGAAAGCCAACAAGAAAACAGGGCAGAGGTGGTTTACAGAGCTAATACAGATGAGGTAGGTGCAGAAGAATGGCAGCAGGATGAGGAGAGCTGCACAGCAGGGACTGGCAGAGTGGGTTCCATGCAGAGACAATACAGGACACTATGGTGCTCATTCTCATTCCTGCAAACCAACACATGGGGCACTTCAGACTACAAAAAAAATTGCAAATAAAACTGGGACAACTCATCTTTTTATTCTTCATATCTGGCCAAAGTAGAGGCCTTACATGCAACCACAAGACAACTCTTTTCTTTGCTAGTTTTTCTTTTCTGCCTGTTCCTGTTGCCATAAATGTTAATTTTTTCCTTGAATGTTAACGTAGGCAGCCCATGAAGTCCCCTAACCCTGGGCACAGAGAAAAAGAAGGGCCAAACCAAAAAATCCTATGTAGTGGTTGAGAAGACAAGTGCTGCACCATGGTTGTGTTGTCTGCTTAGGGAAGTTCTAGGTATTTTTCCATACCTGTCTCGTTTTGAGCAGTAGGTGGTAGCAGGGTGGGAGAAAAGAGTCTGGGAGCTCAGGAGGACAGGAAGACAATTAGACTGGTGCTGATGCCATCATAGTGCACAGTGTGTCTTCTAGCGCTTCATTACAGCCATGTCAATACCACACTGTACTGATCAAATTTAGTCTCCTCTTCTCTCTGGGCCTCCAACACAGGCAGGCTGGCGAGCCAGCTGTTGCGGGGCACCCAGGAGAGGGCATGGTCACTGCACCTCACTTCTGGGCTGGGACCCACATGCTAACAAGAAGGGCAAACCTGAAGTTTTCAAAGCAAGTGCAACAATGCTCATGGAGATGATGTACTGTACCCAGATACGGAAATTATTTATGAAAGAAAAAGTCAATGAAAAGAAATCCTAGTTCATCAACAGGAAATCTGAAGTTTTGACACATCTTTAGTCCCACAAAAATTTTTCCTCTTGACTCCCTAAGAGAATCAAGGGTTTTGGCATTTGATCTTAATAGTCCTCCTCTCTATTACAGTCTTTTTCATATAACTAGAGAACTGGGCTTAAGGCACAAGGCTGAATAACCCATTTCCAGCTAACAATTATAATTTGTACAGTCAAAAAGTTGTGTCTAAAATTTATTTATATGGAAGATCTCCTGAAGAACTCTCTGTAATAAAAGCACAAAGATCACAGTCAATTCATGTAAGATTTTTAAATGAATGTGATAAAAAACTATTTGTAATTCCTGCTAGTAGTTGGGCTTTCTAAATATTCTCTTCAATTTAACAGACCAGGCTGTGAGTGCACAATCATAGATAATAATGGTGGAAAAGAACCAGAAAATTCTCTTTAGCAGAATACTGTTGTCCTCTCTCTTTGTGATGTACTTCCTAACAAAAAGCCATGAGGAATTTCTACAGTGTCTGTGTATTCCTTTGATGCTTTGTACTTGCCCAGTTTCAAAATCTTCAGCATTGCTTTGAGCATGTCTGCTCAGCTGAAACTGTGTTAATGACAGTACTGCTTACTGAGATTGATACTTTCTTTGAAGGCTCCTTGCTCATTTAAATCTTTGCCTGGTAGCTAAAAAGCAGTAGTACCTGCCTGTGTGACAGGCATCACTGTTCTGTCTGCTTCATACCACGTGTCTCATTGTAAATCACAACTCACAGACAAGACATTACTAAAACTTGAATGAATGTTCAGAGAAAATCAAAATGCGAAGTAGGAAATGACAAATGCAATGTGTTTTTATTTATTCAGGATTATAACTTCTAAAATAACTTCATTTCAGTATCTAAACCTTGCAGGGCTTTTGTCACTAAATTATCCAGAGGAAGATCTGGTAAGTCTCTGATTGCTACTGACCATGTCTTGCGCCTGCATGACAGTAGCCCATCATCAGGCAGAGTGCTATAGGCAATGACACACTCTCTCTTAAAAAGACTATTTATTTTCAGAAATATATCACTGGAGAAAGCCTAAACATGGTGTCCAAGCAATTGCTCACCACAGAAATGAAAACAGCAGAGTGGGTGTCCTGGGTTGACTATGATGCCTCTGTATGTGCAATCGTCTGTTCTGTGTGTGCTCTATGTTGTGTTCTGTAACTTTAAGAGTGGTTCTGAGGGTGAGCAGGGAAGAAGACGCCCACAGTTTGTTTTGAAAAGTGTTCACTCCTCCACACTCCTTTTTTTCCCCTTCTTCTTCCTCGGGACTGAGTGTTCGTCAGATACTCGGACAGTGACCAGGGAGAGGATTTTTTTTTCCTTTTAGTTAGTTTAGCCAGCTGAGGCAAAGAAAGCTTCCTGGACTTTTTTTTTGTTTTTTCCTTTTTTTGGGGACTGTTTAAGTCTGCTCTGGACTGAAAACTCAGAGAAGGATTGGGATCTGGAATCCGTGGCCCACCAGGGCCTGGACCTCGGCATTTTCCAGAGGGACTGAGATTGATAAAAGACCGAGAAAGAGCCAAGCTAACTTCTGGCGAGAACCTCCTCAGTTTTGCCATCTCTCTTCGGAGCAGCGAGAGGTTTTGTTGTTTAATTTTTTTTTCATTCTTCATGCTTGTGGGCATTTTGTTTGTTAAATAAATAGTTTCTTCCACTTTTCTCTGAGGAAATTCTTTTTCCCGGACCAGCTGGGGGTGGGGCCATTTGGGTTTGCTCCCCAGAGTAACTCCATTCAGAGGTTTCCTCCCAAATTTGACCTAAACCAGAACAATGGGAAAAAATGCCTTACAGTGTTGTGTGGTGCATACAAGGAGCCTGCCCACTGCAGCATGGAGCATCCTTCTTCCAGGGCTGTCTTATTTCACTCACTGGCAGATGAGGGTGTTTCTTTTTGCTAAGCACCAGCATTGTGCTTACCTGGACAAGTACAAACAGAATCACTCAGCCAACATGTTTGTATCAAAGAGTTCAGTCTGGGAGGTGCTCATCACCTTCTGAAGATCTTAAGTATTTTTTACAGAATCAGAAAGATGAGAGAAAAGTTACCAAAGACACTACAGAGGAAAAATAGAATGATAGTCTAATTTGCCCTAGATTGTACAGCACTTGTCACTAGAGCAGCAACTAGCAATTCTTCTTAGTCTTTGCATCCCTTTTTTACTTGTGAAAGAGTAAACAGCAATTAGTCCTAAATATGAACAGGTATGAGATAGCCCAGTGTCAATTACTGTCTACATAAATGCATAGAAGAAAAGTGAAGAGAATTGGGGTATTTCAAAATTGGTACTTAATTAGTAATGCTCTTTCACTTGAGTTCAGACACAGTAACTGGAGCTAACACTTAACCTAGAAATGTCAGGCTAGATTATGTGTGCATAAGAGTTCAGGTGCTGATATGGAAAGGTGCTTAACACTAAATCTGAAGGACGGATCAAAATGTGTACAAGAAATAGAGCACCTGTACTTTTGTGTACTTTGTGGATGTGCTGCTTAGAGTCAGTTTATGTTTTCTCTAAAGAGCACACCTGATGTTGGAAGCATCTTCATACATTTTTCACTTTTCTGCCTTCTCTGTGAGTCCTTGCTTACCTTGCCTCCTCACTGTCATCAGCAAAAGCATGAGGCAATGCCTTTTGATCACTCCTGGAGGAGCTGCTCTAAGTGAACAATTTGCTGGGCCTTTGCAACTCACCTCTGGGGTCAGTGCAAGACAACCCTGAGGGATGAAGCCTGCTCTGAATTAACACAGAATTATAGAATGTCTAAAGTTGGAAAAGGCCTCTAAGATCATCGAGTTCAACTATTGCCTTAGCACTGCCAGGCCCACAACTGAACCATCTCCCAAAGCACCATATCTGCATAGATTTTTCAAAGACTTTTCTGATCACCCTGTTCAAATACCTGGTCATTAAAATATTTTTCTAATATCTACTCCAATCTAATAAGAATAACAATCAAAAGATAATCATCAGAATGAATGTGGCTTGTTTAAAAGCACTTCTTAAAACAGGATTCCACCATATTTCTGTGTAGTCAGAGAGCGAAAATACTGAGGACTTCCCCTCATCTCTTCCTGGCAGACTTCAAACTCCTGCTCTACAACAAAGACCTCCTTGGTTCTTTCTAATCGTAGGGTGGAACATTTTATCTCATCTCGTTCTCAGAAAAGTTCTGACAGCTGAGCTAATTAAGCTTCAGCCATAATCATACTAGGGAAAATTTTAGGCAGAATGTCTAAAATTTGGTAGAATTATACGAGAGTGGATACTATTTTGCAAAGCTAGGCATCCTTAATGGCAATGATGACCAGGGATGTGCCTACACTAGCCAGCAGAGCAGACCAACAGGCACAGAACTGTATATTCAGACAGTTGGACATGAGACTCTCATACCCTAGCTCCACACACACCAGGTTCTCCTGGTTTGGTTTGCCATTAACTTATAGACTGCCTCTGGTCTGATCCATCAGCTGAATGCCTGTTTCAGGCTCTGATGCCTCCTGTGTCCTTCAGGAGTTCCTCTTCCAGTTCAGATTCATGCAGAAAGAATCCAGATCATATATGTGAAGATGTCTCCCTGATGTGAACCCCAGCACAACAATCTGGTGTGGTTGAGAGGTGTCTTGTACAAGCCAACTCTCATCAGAAATGAAACACAAACATAAATGCATGGTATCAGTACTAAGGGTAATATTGTAGGAACTATATTGAGGTTATGCACCAAATGCTTTCCTGCTCCCATGGGTTCAGCATAAACTGGTACTAATGATTTTTGTCTATGTCCACTCTTCAGAGTGACATGATTGATGAGCAGAAGAGAGAAATGTCAAAACAGGAACATCAGTGACTTAGCCCTCAATTCAGAGTAACTGACAAATAAAAAAAAAGTCCTAAAGTTGACAGGTAAGAGAAAAGTGGGAAGGGAGAAAATGCCTCACTCTACAAAGAGAGTAAATTACAGTCTGTTTGATGAATAAAGGTATAGTAAGGTCAGTGAGGGAAGCATTGAAATTACTCTCAGATGAAAGATATATCTAATAAATTTGAGCATAGTCCATGTGATTATATCAGAAACTAAATGAAAGATCCACTTCAGGGACAGGGCAGCCTTGCAGACCATAAGGCTCACAAAGTTGCCAGCTGGCATTCTTAAAGCCATTGTACCTATTAAAATCCAACCAATAAGTCTAACTTGATTCAATTAAAAAAAAAAAAAAATATTTGTCTCCTTTACTTTTCACTAGGATTATTGTTCAGTGTGACCTACTCATTTAAAAATTACTAATCCACAGAGCTCATCTGATGCTGCCTCAGGTCAAAATACAAAGCAGCTCCTACCTTACATCCTCTCCAATAGACGATGCATATATCAGCTTTGAGAATTAGGTGGTCATAGCCTAGTTCTTCCTGAATTACACCCCAAAATACTGTCTGTGTGTAACTGTCCAGAGAATAGGTATATGTGAGGCACAGCCATGCTATTAGAAGTATTAAATAGCAAGCAAAACATTAGGGTTTGCTTTGAACTAACATGATGCACGTTATAAAATCTCCACATGCTGGAAGAAAGAGTAAATCCTCTGTGGTTTACTCATAAATATTTAAAGGATTATTCAGTCCATTGTGCAGTGAATAACCAAATGCATTCTGATGTAAACCAGCCCAGCTCCTGTGTTTATATTGTCTGTCTGATAAAACACAATTACAAAACACTTTTTTAGCTTTCAAATTTCTACTTGAACTCCTTGAAGCATCTAGATTTTGAACTTGGCAATATAAGACTGCAAATGCCCAGGGACCTGGCACCATACAGATTAGAAGTGCATGTGTTCTTCAAGGACAAAACTATATACTGTATAGTTTATATTCACATAAATGTGTTCTGTAAGGGCAAATCAGTATATTATAAATGTACATCCTATATTTTTGCTCCTGGTAGGGAATTCCATCACCAAGTAGAGCAAATCTACAAAAACAACTTAACTCTACAGTTTCAAAAGTTTCAAACATTTGCTTTTTATTACTCTATTTTATATGAATACAGCTCAGGTGTAGGCTTTGGGTTTCAATTTAACATACCCATAACTGGGGCAATTGGCATGGTCTGCTATTTCTGACAGATGTAAACAGTCAAGATCAGCCCTAAATATGTCTTGTCTTTTTGTATTTCTTTTCTGCTTGTTCCCCAGTATTCAGTTTATTTGCTGTTGAAAGTTCTCTTTTATCAGAAAATCATAAACTGAGCCAGGGACTGAAATGCTGATTTCAGCCACAAATTAGAAACTGAAAAATAAGAGATGAAAGCAGTGGGAAAGGGATTCTGTACTGTGCAGATGTACTTTCATTTTCAAGAGCCTCTGTTTCTTCAAATGAAAGGCAATATGACAAAAAAAGAAAAAAAAGGGGGTTAATTCACCATGGAAATGTGCAAAACTTTTCAAGGCAAAGTCTTTGCATATGCTAAAGGCACAGATGATGTTCCATGTAAAGCATTACTTTTATCTTTATTGTTTTGAATATGTTGGATCATAAGAATGGACACACTCCAACTGCCACTTCAAAGCTCTACAGATAATCCCACATCCCACTTGCTTTGTTTGCATATTTAATTTTGCTCAAGTAAAAGGCAAATCAAAGCTCATACTTTTTTCTCTGAAAAATTCTTTACAACCTTCCTCAGCAGTTCAACTCATCTGAACCAGGATAAGTTACAGAGATTCCAACCCATTTGAGGATATTTGTATTTACTGTGTCTCTTTCCCTTTTCACGAAAAAGTGCTTCAATTTCTCACCGAATGGAAGTCATCAATCTCCACCATGTTCAAAAATGCTTCCTCTGTAAATTAGGGGGCTCCTAATCTGTGGAGCAGGTGTTGGTGTTAAAGCAGGAGCAGCCAGAGGAATGTAATTGTTTCTGATGCATGAGGCAGTCATTGTCAATCAGTCTGCAATGCAGGTGTCAACAAAAGCAAGGTCAGACTCCCAAGCTGCAGGACGTTTTTGCCCGTTTTGATCCCTGAGAATGAAAGATGGGGATGAGAGCAGGCAGTCTGTCCCCAGGTTTCATATCACCTCTCTGCAGGCTTTGTGGGACAATGTGGTCCTGAGGTGACAGATAAGGTGACTTGCTCAAGGGGGTAAAGAAGTATCTGTAAAGCGCCTTCATTCAATGAAAAATATGTTCCCAGACGACAGGGAGCAGAGAAGTCCAGTGTCTCTTCATCTGGCAGTTTTCTTCATTCCCTCCTTGAAATCTTTGAATCTCTGTTCAGGCTCTAAAGGAGACTCCAAAAGGTAGAGCAGTAGCTGAAAGACTTTCAACCCCAAGAAAGAGGCCAAGAATATTAATATGAAAGCAAAAGGGCTGGTTTGGAAGGGTTTAAAGATCAAGAACTTTTCAATGTCATTTCTATTCAAAGCATTTCAAACGGCAAAATATATTCAAGTTAGGAGAGCTTTAGGTGAATAAAGCCTTTTTTCTGGATTACATTATTTCCTCAAAAGACTCGATATGCAGTTAAATACATAATTAGAAATTAATGTATCATGATTGGTCTTTCCTTTGGTCATAGCGAATGTGTGGATTCACTCCTTCTTACCAGAGGGAATACTCTTTTCATTCTTCCCTCTGTAAAACCCTACAAGGAATTGAATGTCTAGGAACACACTGTCTATTGCCACGAGTACTGTAGGTTCAATAAAATTGCTAGGAATGATGTGAGAATCCTGGAAACTGCAAACTCTACACAATCTTCTCCTTATTTATTGTCTCCTACATAAATTCTTTATCAATGAGCACCTAGGGACTTTTTTTCACTCGCATCAGCTTTATAACTGTGTATTTCCATTTATTACATTGTAATTATTTCCGGTGAAAAAGGTGGTGTGTTTTAGCGGTGTTAGTTTACAATATTTTAATAAAAATGCATTACTCCCCTATGAAAAAGAAAAATCCCGCATCATCTATTTTCAAGCAGCACCTCTAGACTGAAACTAACAGACCAAAGGAGAAAACACCAGTAACTATAAAATATTCTTAGCCTGGAGGTACGAGAATCTGCCAATTTCACATCACAAAGAAACAAGCACCTAAGAGATTACAACCTTATTTATCCTTTTTGCCTACAGACCTCCTGTGGAGTCCTATATCCATCGTCTGCGGACAAAACCCACAAATCATTAAAGTAAGAAGAATTTCTGAAAGGCTTAAAACCAAAAGCAAACACCTGACTCTTTCAGGCACTCTATTACAAGAGTAAATTGGACATCCCCCCATGTTTGATAAAGGAGGTGATGAGATGGTATGAAATTGCCAGCATGGTACCAGGTAGTCGTGTTTCTGTGAAACTGAGTACATTTCCTCAGGAATTCCTGGTGGTGAAGTATGAATTCTGACTAATGTGCAATCTCACAACTGGCCAATGCAGCCCCTTTATACCGGACAATGAAAACCAGACAGGCAGGGTGGAAAAGAGGGGAAGAGGAATCAGAAAAGACCAACACAGTCCCAAACCCTAAACAGCTTCTGTGACTGCATCAGGCACAACCACCATAGAAATGTCCCATTTGTGACACTGAATCACAGAAAACCCAAGCAAAGAAACTCCACAGCACTCCCACTTCCATGGACAACACGGCAGGAGCCAATAAAATGGACCAAGGCACAATCTCAGCCACCCCAGGGTAAGTGGTGTGTCTGCCATGGCTCACACCTCAGCAGTTATGTTTTCCTTGTCTCTCTCCCAGCACAAACAGGGTGGGCAAGTGTGCCCGGGTTCCTGGGCATAATCCCTGACATGTGCTGTGCCCACCACTGGTGGCCAACACGGCCTTTTCAGATTTCAGTAAAGCTTTTGATACTGTCTATCACAGTATCCTTCTGGACAAAATGCTCAGCACACAGCTGGACTCTATGACCCTATGAAAAACATGATAGTAATATGGGGAAAATGGAGGATGATGCTCAAACTCATTTTCTGGCCCTCTTGGGTTCATCAGTCCAGAGAGAGCTACTGAAATTCTGCAATGCACACTGAGATGTTGTAAGCATGAGGACATGGTGCTAATAAGTATGACTGATACAGAAAGCACAGCATTGGAGGAGAATGAAAAAGTGGGGTTTTTTTGACTTTCATAAGTCATTTCATTTTTGCTGCCAGTGGAAAGACTTGTAGATTAAAAATATTCTCAAGTCTTTTGTGCCTTTTTCCTTGGTGTCTAATGACTTCAAACATACTGTAATTAGATAAGATTGCTAGGGACAGTTATAGTAATACTATTATTAATTATACATCATATGATAATATTAATATAATTCCACATTGTACCATATCAATATAATTTATATTAATATTCTACCTCGCATTAGAAAAAAATTCCATGGTCAAAAAAAGCAGACAAACTCTTTAGTACAAGCCCTGATTAAAGCATCATCTTTTACATCACTATATAGGATTAGCACAAAAAAATGAAAAAAGCTAAAGCAAAAAAAAAAATCTTATAATAGGAATATTTCTCAAGATAATCACTAATTTTTTTAAAATTATATCTATTAAGCTTTCTGCTTGGAAGGACCTGTCCCAGATTGTCTACTGATAAATTGTACTACTTGTTAAAGCTTGGTAGCATGAGGCTGATACGATCCACACTACCAGTGAATAACAAGATGGCATAGACAAGACTCTGATTTTTGAACACTGAAGTGTGTTTAAATGAGGCTGCAGTTTAAGCCTGCAAATGAGCATGCACTGAAAAGAAAAAATGGAGCCCAGATAATTTTCTTTTCTTTTATAGTTTGGTTTTAGTCAAGAATCATGTTGAAGGTTAATTTTCTGCTAGCATGGGCAGTAAACTCACTGCACTCCACAATAAAGGGGAAGCTTCAAATGTGTGCTGAATTTGGCAGGTGCCCCTGCCCCTGGCAGGAAAGTGGGAACTAGGTGGCCTTTAAAGTCCCTTCCAACCCAAAGCATCCTATGGCTCTAAGAACCTAAGGGCCAATGATCCTGTGTAGAGACCATGACCCATACATAGCCCCAGATGCTGTCCTGCATTTTGGGTGGGAAAGTGAATTTTGAAGCATGTTTATTGGGGAAGCCGAAGTAAAATACCTTAGTAAACTTGTGTGCTTTCTTTTTCTTAAGAAGTAATCCTCTTCTCTATTTGAAAGTTTAAGGAATGGCATTAAAGTTGCTTTCTAAAGTAAGTTAGGTGGTCTGGAGTAGCTGGTATTGTTAATTAGGCCTAAGACAGGCACTTTAGCCTTTTCAAGCAAAACAGGATAAGCACATGCAAAAGAAGAAAGACATCAACAGCAGAGCCAAAAAAATTGCAACTTCAACTTCTTGTGTCTTCTAGCATGGCCTCTTATGTGTGAGGTTAGTGGGAAATCCCAGCATGGCATGGATTTCTGTAACTCACTCTCACTCTTGGTCATTTGTACCCATAACAAAACATGTAGAAAGTTGATTTCAGCTGCCTAAAGCAAGTGTAGAGTCATGCCATGGAAGGGAAAAGATGTCTCCTTTCATAGTTAAGCCAGATCTCATTGCAGAAGTGGTAGAGAAAATAAGAAAATAAAGTGGAAAAGTAAAGGAAGTGAAAAGCTTGCAGTCTAGTTGTGCTCTAGACTCAGCTCCTCTGTGGGATGGTTTGGGGAGAGCATCTTTATATGAGGTTACTGGTAGAATCATGGTCCCAGGAAGAGGAAATGGAGAAGAAGTAACAATGAAACACTTTCCAGTTCACTCCTGCTTGTCTAGGTAAAAACTCAGTATCCAGGGAGGGAAACTTGGCAATTCCTGGCCATTAGTGATAAGAGACACCAAGAAGATGAAATTTGTAAGAAAAACCTCCAGGCAATGACAAGGATATTTCAAACACCCACAGGACTTCACTCTTGAAAACTCTTCCTGAGAATCAGCATATTACTTGAATAAACACTAAAACCGTCTGGTATAATTGACCAGGTTGTAACTTTAGTTTTTCTATGTTGATCTAATAAAATAAAATATTTTTATATTATGCACGTATGTGTGTGAAGATAACAGGTACATTTTAAGTTAAGTAACAAGATAAAAATAAATTAAATAAATCACAAGTAAAAATGGAAATTATCATGTTCTTTTAAGAGGCTGTTTAATTATCTACCACTTTTTACTGTCATTCACAATGATTATCAATTAATCTACATAGCATTAATTTACATAGGAGGTAATGGAAAGTTAAGCTAGAAAGTTTCACATCACTAGGAATGATTTCTTGAAAAATCTTTACTTATAGCATAGAATCAGACAGATCCAGCAGATGTCTTTTGCCACACCTGATTTATTCAATTATCATTTTCAGACTAACATCAGCATTATGGAACAACACCATTATTCATCATTCTTCTCCTTCCCTGGGGACAATTGTTTCAACTTAAGCCTTCTATATGGGTAAAAAGAAATGAAATTTGCTTTTCAGGCTTCTACTTTAAGATGATTTTGTACCTTTGGAACAGTTACTGACACCACATAAAAACTTACGAACTGAAAGTAATTTAGATCAGTCTTCCTTTCAAGACCACTAAAAATCTTACCTATTTAGATCATAATGAAAATACAGCAAAGAAATGCCTCAAGCATCCATTTCACTCAGTGTCTACCTATCCTGAACCTTCAGAGAACACAAAAATCCTCACAGTTACTTATTTCTAAACATAACCTCACACAATCTGTCCTTCTCATCTGTGTTGTTTTGCCTTCCTTTTGATGACAAGATTCACTTCTTTTGTTCTACAAACATGTATTAAAAGTGCTTATACCCTTAGGCTAGTTAGTCAACCACTGAAAATTTCAAACTCAAAAAAAGGCAAATTCACTGGACAACTCTGTAAATTACTACTGTGATGTTGTAAAACATCACTTCTTAGGTTATCAACATGCATCAACTGCACTCATTTACAAAGTTTTTACTAGTTTTTCTTGGTATATCGCAGTGGCACCCAAGCTCTGCTCCCTGGTACCTTGTCTTGTGGGCTATAATCCCTCTCTGCTTTCCTTCCTCACCCATGGAGGTATTCCCACACCTGATCTGTGAATGAGGAGTGTGGTGGCAGCCACCTCCTTTGGCAGGCTCAGAAGCAGCAGCAGAACAACTCCTGCATCACTACTGCAGCTCAGTGCCCTTCCCAGCACAATGTGGATTTTCCATGAACTCCATGCCCAGCACCTTCCACGGCAGAGCTGAGAGGAGACAAGTGAGGATTTACAGAAAGGGATGAAACAGCCCCTTAACAAGTCCACTATGCCCTTTAGTCAAACGTGTCACCAACATGGGTGCCACACAGGAATGCACAACCTGAGCTAGACCTCGCCCTTCTGGTAGAATTCCCTGCTTTGAAGAATATAAAGGAAACAGTTACATTTTTAACAGTTTCTGTAACACTAGATAGCGAACAAAGAATGGTCACAAGATGAACAGATTCATTATAGAATTTTGGCAAGACTTAGCTACAAAAGCTATGAAGGCAACATTTGCAGAACACAGGGCTTTTAAAACTTACTCTACACAGCAATCTTCCTGTATGAAAATCTGTTTTCTTAGAAAACCTCATCTGTCTTTCTGTGAGTAGTTCTGAGAGCAAGTAGTTCTATGAGTGCATATGCACCCTGACTTCCTTCCTCAGTGAAAAATCAAATAATTTCCTGAAATCTTGAGGAGTATGGCTTGCTCCACTGCTTGTTTAATGAAACCCTTCCCCTGGCATCTCCTATTTCCCCAGGAAAAAAACAGAGAGCATTGCAAATCACTGGGGACTGCATTTGAGAGACAAGAAGAATTCTTTCTGCAGTCCAGTCACATTCAGGCAACAAATTTTAATGGAAGAGCTAGGCTGTGGATTGAGTACATGATTAAAAGAAAAATGTCCTGTCAGGGGAAGCTCACACAGAGATGGGTTTTAATCAGTGGATATTTTTCCCCCATATGAGAAAGTCTGGGCACATGCGTATCAACTACAATATGCAGAAAGAATCATGCTGCTGAGCAGGAGTGAACATTTATTGCTGTTAGGCTCAGTGAGACTGCAGTGGGAGGCTCACCTCTGGTTTGCCTGTGTCTTTTACACTACACGCACAGGCTAAGGAATCAGTAAAATAGTAAAATACCTTTACTTAAAATCATATCTGCACATAAAAATCAATTAGAGACCCGTGTTCTTTGGAAATGCACAAAAACAAACAAAAAGCCCCCAAACAACAACAACAAACCAACAGCAAAGCCATGCCTATCCAGAGCTGTCAATCACCAAGTGAACTCTTATCCTAGAGAAGGAGTTCATTTTCTTGGTTGGTTTATCAGCTTCGCAGCTGGAGCAAACCTGATGCAGCAGAGCTCTTTGCACTGAATTGCAGCTTGGTAGAAAGGTACAAATTTTATTCCACCTTCCAAGTAAACTATCATGCACTGATTCCCACAGGCTGCTGAATGCTCGAAAGTGTCCTGAGAGGCATGAAGACAAGTATCTCAGGAAACAATGTGCTCTGGCTTTCTGAATTTCCATGATCTTTGATGTCCCAGTAGCTCATCAAAGAGTTTATGGCTTCCAATGACATAGTCAAGAAAATATCCCTAAAGTTCAAAGCAAATATTGCTTTCACTTTTCTTAATGAAAAGTGTTTGATTTCCGCATTCTCTAAAAAACTGTTCTCTAAAAAACTAGATTGCCAATCTCTGTTACACTTTTCAACTTCATTCTCTCATAATTTCCAATTTCCTAGTGCAATATTCAACATTCTGCTCAGCTCTAAAGATAGCATGTAGGCATACAAGTTTGCTGAGGCACTTTAACCTATCTTTACCTCTTTCACCACCTCCCCTGCTTATTTGCAGAGATGCTCACTTGTATTGGAATCCGTGATCACCATGTTAACTGTGCACTGCGCTGCTGCAGTTCCCTGCTCAGTGCTAGTTCAGGTTAACTTCAGAAATAAAGTCAAATTAAGGAAATGAATCAGAATGAAAGTATCTATCTGAGAATTGCAGTAACTAAGTTGTAGACATTTAATCTATTGCAGTGTTTCTGCCATGGGCCTGGCAATTATGGGCAGAGGTTGAAGGGGGGAAAACAACTATTTTCTGAATGCCCTATTTACTTCCAGTACTTCTGCATAATTGGCACTGAAACATTAATGGGCTCCATAAAAATTAAAATAAACAATCGAGTTTTATTTTTACTAGAAATACTTTTGTGCAAATAAAAGTATTTCAGAATTCCTGCACAGAATTTCACTAACATTTGTGACAAGCCAGAAATTGTCACAGTAATTTTCAATGCTGTGCAAAATAGCAAAGAGCTATATACTAAGTACTAGAAAACGTGTAGAACAATTAAGTTCTCCTGAAGATTAACTGTCAAGGTGAGGGCACTTCTGTGTTGTTAGTGCTTGGACTGTCTGAAAGAAACATCTCCCCTCAGTCTCAGCCAGCTCTGGTGCAAAAGCTGACCAAAACTTTTCAAATCCTTATCATAATAGTTAATGAATGAAAATGCAAGTAACTATAATATCACGGTTTTCAGTTCCTTTAAAATGAGATGCTTGAAAAAGCAGACGTCCCTGGATTGACAACTGAGATGGAAAACCACAGATTTATCTTGATCCTGTCTCACATAGTTGCTTTATTGACCCAGACTGGTAATCAGACAAATATATGTGTGTATTTTACGATCTACACACTACCATGAATAATGGTGTCTAACTAAATTCAGCAAGAAAGGACAAGGCCAATTCTAGAAACTTAATGCAGATACAGACTCTCACTATTTTTCTTTCTCTTGTTTATACTTTTTTAACACTGAAGGCTTGTTAATGGCAAAGGTGAAGTAGGCTCTATGCATCCCTGAATTAATACTACAAAGAGTGGAGAAATTGAACAAAACAGATCATGATACAAACACAATGAAAGAACTACAACAAAACATTGGAGGCAAAGTCAAATTGGCACAAACCTCTGTAGCCTCTTTGCAGACCATTTCAGGGATTGACAACTCCTCTGTAATATTGCTCAGGCTGACAAAGTTTTTCTGACTTTCAATAATCTGGTGATTTCACTAAACTTACTAATAAATCTGTGAGAAGCCAACAGCTCACTGTAACAGACTATTCACATGGCCAAGAGACAAGTGTTCCTGGCTATTTTTGGGTTTATTGTTGTTGTGATGATGATGATTATGATGATGGTTGTGAAGAACAGGCTTATATTTCATACCCTTTTTTGAAGTAATGTTGAGTTCAGCTCTGCAGACAAGAAAAAAAGTTAATTTTCCACACCACTTGCGCAATCGTTTATTATGAAAAAGACATAAATTTTTCTAAACAAAAAATGTGGAAAGAATACAACCTAAAATTAAAGAAAATATGGAATACCTTCAGGACAACTATATTTTACTCATGTGCCATTCCTGTAGCTCTTAACTCTAAATTACCTCATGCTTTTTTATCACATGTGGACATTGACTGGCTTTCCTCATCAATCACATGTCATTCAAGGAAATGAACTAGAGCAAGGAACCTGCCTGAGCACTGGTATCAGCCCCTACAGGGATTTTCTTAGGAGAATAACATACATGATGTGTTTCCTCACGTTCTTTTCTGTCCAATTATGAAAATAGCAGGGCCACAACTAACAAGGAAAAAGGGGCCACTGCAGTGCCCCAGAGGAACCACATAATATATAGATATAATTAAACCTTTTGTTACATTTAAATGAATATGGACCAAACTGCAGCTCTGGCTGACTGAAGGCCGGAGCAAAAGCTGCTTTGCATCCTCTTTTGGAGCAATTCCTGGAGCTTTCTCAATGGCATAGAGAAGGCCATCTGAACACCAGGGACAGAGGAAGAGCTATCCAAAACAACTCAAAAAGCATTCAAACTCATGGGTCAGCAGTAAAAGCTTGGTCAATGACCTGAAATACATTAAGCCACTCCAGCACTGACCATGATCATAGTCTCTATAGCTCAGTACTCACAGTGTTTCCCTTGTTTAATTATTTACACAAGACTCATAACCTCCATTTTAATATCTGTTGTGCTAAATATCTTTTTAAATTAAATTCTATTTTTCTCAGATAAAAAAACCACTTAAGCCTACCAAATGTCATAATTAGTTCTTAAGTCAAATAATCAACATTTGGCAGTTTCTTTGAAGACAGCAGGGCAGAAATAATTCACAAAGCAAGACAATTGCATGGAGTTAGTATGAGGCACTGACTGGTGGCAGATATTCAGAAATTAAGTCAGATCCTTGCTTATCATTTCCCTCTGGATGTGATGCTTGTGTGTACTGGAGAGAAGAACAAAGATTAAGAACATCGAAGAACTGTGAGGAAAAAGCAAGAGAATAGAGTCCTCAAAAATAAGAGGGTGCAATGATCTTTATGACACTGATGGTTTTATTATGAATAATAATAATAATAATAATAATAATAATAATAATAATAGTAATGAAAACTCAAAATATTTGAAATCATCATACCTGGTTAATTAAAGCAGGATAACCCTTGAAATGTATGAATGACAAGTTTAAGAATACTAACAAGTAGATTTTTGAAAGTGTTTAGCATCAATTCATATCAATAATTATGAATCTTTTGGGCAGATAGGGACCTTTTTATATAAAATTAAGTAAGAGCTTGGGCTGTATTGGGCAAAATATTGCCAGCAGATGAACAGAGGTGATCCTACCCTTCTGCTCAGCCCTGGTGAGGCCTCACCTGGGTCCAGGTCTTGAATGGAGGGGGCAGTGAGGATGGAGCCAGGCTCTTCTCAGTGGTGCCTGGTGCCTGGACCAGGGGCAATGGGTACACACTGGAACACAGGAGGTGCCCTCTGAACACCAGACACTTTTTCACTGTGAGGGTTATGAAGCCAAGTCACAGGTTGCTCAGGGATAGTGTGGAGTCTCTCTCCTTGGAGATATTCAAAAGCTGTTTGGACACACTCCTGGGAAGGCTGCTCTAGGTGTACCCAGCTAAATGTGAGGGGGGTTGGATCAGATTACCTCCAGAGGCCACCTCAACCCTTCTGTGACTTTGTGATACAGAGGTTGCAATTTTTCTACTAGTGGTAGACATGTTACTGAGAGTTCAGTCACTGTTGGAAGCTGCTTTAGAAGCCTGTTCCCACTCAGGGAAAGCATTTAACACTTATAAATTCATGAGTTGAAAGAAGCACTGGGAAGGCATCTTTTTGGGACATAGCCTTCAGCAGATACTGACTCTGCTCACGGTGACCACAGTATCCAGTTCCAAATTTGGCTACCGGAAGTGCTTTTTTTTATAATTCTGACATTACAACTTCATTATATTCTGTAGAAAGTAATGTATTTTTCTATTTTAATGTATGTTTTGTGCTTAGCAATGTATGTCATAAGCTATTCCCCATTGATAACTTTAGCAGATATGCTCACTGCTTTTTATTTCCCTATGGAAAATTTTCAATATTTCTGATTTCCCTATATCACATCTTTGTCTGGATTTACAGATGACTCTGTAAGAGAGGATTTGGAGTTTTTTTGGTGGCTGCTCCTCCTGTATAGGTCCAGCAGGCAGCCTGAGGGTTACAACAATTGACACTTTATGAGAGGCAACAGATGGATCTTCACAAAGCTTCCTTCAAAATATCCTGAATTTACATCAATATGCCAAAGAGCTTCCATGTTGCATGGTTTTAGGCTTAGGGTTTTCACTTTTTTTGCTTCTCCCCTTCTTTCAGTGGTCCAGATTTTAGGTTATTCTTCCATACCGTGATGAAAACGGGAGGAAAGGTAACCTTACCCTGTGCAATGCAGCATCGACAGAAAGTAACATCTCCTGGCCCAGAAGCATCTAATTGTGTCGGCCCATTGCTCTGCCAAAATTTATTAATTCTGCTTCTTCAGCACTGATGAAGTTATGTGGCTGCTAATTCCAGAGTTAGCACAGTGAATCCTGGCTTGAGGCTTTGTGCTGCACTGTATTAATGTCATATTAGGCTCTGGGGCTAATACAAAGCTCTCTGCAAGAACCTGGAGAACTGTTTAATGTTCAGGCCAATGTGTACCTGGCATTTAATACTCTCAGTGTGCATTATCTATTTTCAAATAAGAAAAAAACTCATATGAAATGTCTTTCTTGAAGATGCTAAGCCGTCACCATTTTGACTGTACACTGAACACAACTTGTTCTCTGAAAATTGAGGTTTCTGGAATGATGATCCACCTTGCATTTTAAAGGGGTTGTGCAGAAGAATTTATTCATCAAAATAATATATATATTATGACCTATATTAAATAAATATAGATTTTTAAACAGAAAATTTAACTGTAATTATTCTTTACTATTGATTGCGTCATATTCTCTCATGATTTTCCCCCAATTTAAAGAAATATTTAACGTCTTCAATTACCAATCACTTAATAGGCACCCAGAATCAGGATGAGATACAAAGTTACTGTTTCACCAATAAAAATATTATTTTAGAAACAACTATAAAGCAGATATAAAAATAGCTTAACTGTGTTAAAATTAAATAAATGACTGTCAAGCCTATTTCCTGGAGCAACGTTTAATGTAGTCACAGCTGCAGCATTCTGTGCATATAAAAATCTTTATACCTGTTAAAAAAATAAAAATAAAAAGTCACCTTTCAAAAATGCTGCTAGTGAGTTATATATCTCGACAGGTATCCAATACTTAGCCCCAGAGGCATTTCTTCTTTCAGATGCTCTAACTCCCTACCAAATGAAAGTGTTTGCATTCCCAGTCATTTGGACAAAAATTAGCATGATAAAATGATTTGTTATGCCAATAAAGCTTTTTGTTACACTGTAAAATGGTTTATTACACTACTATTGCAACATAAAAATGTTATGAAAATTAAGCAGGTTGTAAGGTCCAAAAAGGAATAGTCTGCTTTTGGGACTAGCTTTTTACCAGGAGAAGGTAAAAAGAATGATCTTGAGATCTACAATTCCCAGTCTTTTGAAAACACAACCTAACTGACATTTTAACTAACAACTGAAATTGGTACCCCAATTAGCAAAGCAGTTATGCATCCATATAGATGGGAACTTCCTCAATCAGGAGTATTCAGAAAATGGAAAAAACCTGCAAATTATTTGATAATCCAGGTAGTGACTTCTGTCCTGTGTGACAGTACATGAAACATTCAATTCAGAATAGAAACTGAAGTAAAGATTCATGGTATGTTAATCATAACATGTCACAGATGGCATAACAAGATAGTAAAACTGGAGGAAAACCTTATATTCTGTACAGTATTGTAATTTTAGCATTGTTTATATCAATCAAAGCAGTATCTGAAACTGGCAACTATTTAATTCACAGTCATGCCTTGTAAGTTCCTGGCACATTTTTAATTTTCAATTTAATTTAAATTTTCAATTTTTGTTTAATCCAGAATGGCAATCAGTCACTTTTTCAGAAAGGGAGGACCAGTTACATCTTATGTTTTATAATTATTACAGAATATCTATTTATTTTCATTTTCATACTTTTTAGTTTGTATGTATTGTGTTTATTCTAATATTCTAATTTTAGTATTTGTGCTCCTGCCACTTGACAGAACTTTATTGGACTGATAAGTGCAGAAGAAAGCACTTTCTGTGAGCAACAACCATCTGTATTTCCATCGAATTCTAAATTTGTTGATAATCACAAAAAATACTAGAAGAAATTTTAACATTTACATTTTTTTATGGAAGTGAGGAAGTGCTTGAAATATTTTTGGTTTTCTCCTTTTAAACTACACACATTTTGCTTTCCTTTCTACAGGCTCACTAATGCAGAGTGAATGACACTGCGTTGAGAGGGAAATCTGCTGCAAATGAACTCAAGAGAGAAGCAACCTGCTTTGAGTATCAGGGTATATCACAAATATATGTATTTATATCACAAATATAAGGAAGGTGCCTACAGTTAAGCCTGAGTGTGCAGAATTGTTTTGGAACTTTCACATGTTACAATTTATGTTGGCACACACAGCGCTGAACCACAAGAAAAGTAATTTGTCTTCACTGGAAAAGATCCTGACACAAAGTCTTTGCTGCCTGGCTGAAGGATGGTCAGGAGAAGGCTTGTGCGGGTCTTGTGATGTCCCTGATGCCTGAGAAGCTGATAGAACAGGATAAGACACACATCTTGTGTAGGTGCAAGATGATGTCACTGGTGTGCAAACGAAGTGCACTAATTCCAACCTGGATCATCGAGTGGAAGTTCATTAATTACAGGTGTATAAGTTTATCCAAGTTTAACTAAAAGTAGAGGCAAGGCAAAAGCGCTTGGCATCTTACAAAAGGCATTTAATATTGGAGAGGAATCTTGAACTTTCAGACAGCTGGACAGAATCATAGATGCAACCACGTATACTGAATTCTTTTCTTTTGAAAGAGAAATGTCCTTATGCTGAAAAAATGTAAAACTTGAAATTTAAAAGTAATTTTGAATTAAGCAGCGAGATTTGTTCCACAGATGTTTGTTTACTTTGCTAGTGGTAGTATAAACCAAATTGTTAGTAAAACAGCTTGAAATACTGAACAAAGCAGAAACATGAATCCCTTCTGGCTGCTCAGACCAGGTAGCTCACCTGACTAGCAGGTGTGGGCTGCAGACTGCACCTCTTCTCCCACTGTCTAACTGGTGGCCATGGTTAGGACCATGAGCCATGAGCATTAATGTTCTCAGAATAGGTCTGGGCATCGGGGGTGATCAATCTTATCTGCAACCGAATAGGGTCAGCCAGTTCCAAGGCACTACACACAGCTGTGAAGAGAAAGAGCTACCACTTCCACGAGATCACACACAGCTCATGTCAAACAACCTGTTAATCACAAGCAGAAGCAGCCAACAGACTGAAGAAAAGCCATGGCCAAGACTGAGCTGTTGCTCCCAAAGCAACTCATTGTGCCTCAGTACTCCCCTGTGCTGCAAGCTTGTATAAAAACTTCTTGCAATTGCATTTTTTGACTGCTGTTACAAGAAATGCGGACAATGCAGGTAGCTTTCTGATAATGCAGAGTTCAATGAGAGAAGAAATAATATGGCTAAATATGAACATGTACGTTAATTCCTAATATTTTTCTGACCTTTTTCAAGGATTAATCCATAGCTGAGCTTGGGAAGAAACTTAGCTACATATCATGAAAAATATTTTTACAATCAGGGCTGAATAAATGGTGTCATTGATTGTGAACTTCAGAAATTAAAAACATATATATAATCCTCCAATTCAAAACACAATTAAAAATCTCTGCAGCTATCCATCAGCCACTACATCCCCTTTCCAGGACAATCAGCAGCAGCAGGCTGTTTGCAAAAGGACAGACGGGATCCCAGTACGGAAAGAAACGTGAACTTACGGAGAGGAGTATTTGGATAGCGCTGTGAATGACCTCTAGGTACTGGAAATCAATGATGCAGCCTGTCACAGAGACGTAAGAGTAATCCTCTAGGACGCCAGGGGAAGAAGGACGCACCACCCTCCGTATGCAGCCGGGCCCGTGCTCCCGCCACCACGAGCGGTGCATGGAGATGTTAAAGGTCATCAGATCCGTTTCCTAGGAGAGGGAGGGGAAAAGCATCAATACGTTTGGCTTTCTGTTTTTAAGGCAAAGGAATGGGAAATGAAAGATCTTTTCTATTATAAGGGCAACGGGATGATTATCCTTAATCCTCACCCCAGTTATTCTAGTATGAAAGTAGGATGTTAAAGTGGAGAGAGGAAATTGCAAACATTCATTGATTTATTTTGTAGTTGTGCACAGGAACTTCTGCCTGGCATAAGAACCGTCAAACCAGATACTGTACAAAACACATGTTCCCTTGGACTTACAGCTTGAAAAGCAATTTTGGTGTTACTTGATTAAAATGTCATTTAAGAACTCTTTTTGTTGTTGTTGTTGTTGTTGTTGTTTCCCAGCAGAAAACAGAGCCAGTTTTACCCCATGGTACTGGAGACAACCTAAATCAAATTTGCATCATGATTTCCATCATCAGATTCAAATGAGCTGTCTCCAGCCAAGCACCCTGTTCTCTTTTCTTCCCTCTGCCCCTCATCCAGATTACAAACTTCTCATGTTAGTGAAGGAACCTACATTTGTGAACTGATCTGGGTTTAACATAAAATCAGTAAGTTCTCTTCACTCAAATCATCTTCTTGGTCAGATATTTTAGTAAACATCATACCACTTCCACTTGGAGCATTGAAAGTGGCAAACCTACTAATTTTTGATTAGTACAGAAGATTTTCTAAGAGCTTACCTATGAAGTACAAACAGGAAAATTCATTTGAATTAAAAAATATTTGGGTCTATTAGGTGCATAAGTAAAATACACTGAAGTTGAATGAATGCAATGTAAATGCAAAAAAACCCCAACCCTCCTCACTGGAGATAAATGAGAATTGAGTTACATTGATACTTTAAATAACTAATTCAGACTTATGTTTCCATGTTTCCTGTTCTGAACTCCAAGTAAAAAAAGTCTGCAAAACTGTCAGCCATATGCCCACAAAATACCCTTGGCTTCCATACATGACAGTTTGTGGCACTGCCATCACATCAATTTGCCCTTTGCATCCCACAAATATGACCTGTCTGCATCCATTTACTTCCATCCTGACCAAAGGGAAATTTGATCCAGATTCCAGTTGCAGAAGTAGTTAATTTGTTATTTTCCTTCGTTAATTGCCTTTATTCTGGCCACACCCAAAAATTAATAAGGGAATTAAATCCTGCCACCCTACAATATCATAGCTATCAGTAAGAAATCTGCCTTTGTGATTTGCTGTTTTTTTCTCCACAACTTCTCTACCCTTTAAATACAGAGTGGCTAGATTTCCAGATGTATTATTTCGAGTTGATGACACATTTGTCTTTTGACTTTGCATGTCAATTGTTGATACTGGTTCAGAAAATTTTCAGCTGCAACAGGAAAACAACTTGTGAAGTAAGAAGCTGACAGACAACTCAGTTTAATGAAAATATGGTAGTAAATATAGAGTCACAAGAAAACAGCCAGGGCTTTCTTTGTACAACAATGCCAGAGATTGCACAGTGTTAGCAAGTGTTTTTAAAAATTGTCACCTCTAAGAAATGCCAGTTGTCAAGCAGCAAACACACATTCAATCTAACCTATTTCAGAAGCCTTTTTTTGTTGAGAAAGAATATGTATTGGTGGGTTAGTGTGTATCATATACTGTGAGGTAACATTTTGTTGTCATAGCCACAAGAATAAGTTGTGATGTCCATGGTGTTGATGTCACAGCTTTCATTGCTCTTGAGGGTTGATTTATCCTTTATTGGTTTTCGTCTTTATGTTTTTAAAATTATAGCCTGTTACAGTGTTCACACTTGGCTAGTTCACAGCCAGTGAAAAAAATTCGATAGAGAAACAGCCTGATAAATTTTGCCAACACATGTAAAATGCAAGATTTTGGCATGTGAACAGTACAAACCAATATAAATAAAATCTTTCATTTCTGGAATACTGCTTTATGTGGCTATATGAGTGATTAAAAAAATTATTTACTTGATGGTCATGTTCATGTTTCAAGGCTGCTGGTGATTCAGATAAGAAGGAAACAGCAAAAAAACCCACCCCAAAAAGTCATCACAGCACTTGTTACCTTTTTAAAAATAAATTCTTATTCATAAATTCTGGATAAAGTCTGTAGGAGGAGATTTTCATAATTACTTTTCGCTTTGTGTATTACATCCTGAGCTCTCAAAGCAGGTAAAAGCAGATAACAATGGCCCAGCAAGGATCAGTTTTAGAAATGCAAACAAAACCACTTGGTGCATTAGCTTGACCTCTGAAATATCACTTCACAAAATGGCAGCCATAAGCTGTTTGAGCTGATAAATGTTAAGCTGCCAATCAATAAAAGAAAGCCTGACAACAGGAAAAATCAATTTTTACTTTTTTTTTTTTTTAGCAGCTGAAACACTTCTCTCTAACTACTTGGAGATTCTTAATCTGTAAAGTGAGTCAAATGCAACAGGCATTAAAAAAATTAACCTGTGTCTTTATAGTCATTTACAGAACCATAGAAAATTCAAAGACTCTTTGCTGGGATGAACAGGTTTTAAATATCAGTGAACTCCTGAGAGTATTTCGGTATTTGTAAACTCACAGCTTGGAACGCCTGAGCATGCTGGAAAACCTGCTGCCCAAGTGGCTTATTTTCAATTCTACGTTTAATGAAACAATTTAAGAATTTTGCAGAAAGTACAAGCAGATGCCTAAAGTTTTTTTTCAATAGATCATTCACTATCTTCCAATTTCTCATATTAAAAAAAAAATGTATAAAATGTTTAATCATCAGCAAGTGACAATTCAAATGCTTATTCATTAGAAAAAAATGCTGCTGCTTCAAGGCAAGACACCAAATTTCAGGCTTTGTACAAGAGAAACTAAGTCGTCCCTCTAACTGACGCAGTCGGGATTCATTAACAGTTGAAATTTCAATCATGGATGGAATATGAGCATATATCTTGTCTTTAATTCCATACATCAGCAGGCAAACTATACTTCCTCAGCTGATAACCTCTCAGATAGACACCGTGAACAGAGAGGGGACAGAACAGAGGCCACAGGTCTTCCAGGAAAATTGTGTGACTTAGGAAAGGGACACAGGGAAGTGAAATCCCATCTCCTACTCCTCCCTTCTCTAGTCACCATTAAAGCAATACTCCAATCTGTGGTAAGAAGTTTGCTCCTGAGTATAGGATCAGCCCCATAATCATACTTTACTGATGTAGAATCCCATTTAAACTGTCTACAGCTTTTTATGCCTTTAAACTATATACAGGATTTGTGTTGGCTGTCAGCCCAAGGATTAATTTTGATTATTATTGGAAATCATTGCTATGGCAGATACATTCTTTTAAGGTGAGATGTAATCCCTGTGAGTCTGAGTAATGCTGTTTCTAAGTGCTTGGAGATAATGTCTAATTTCATTAAGTCTGCTTAAATTCTACCTTTGGTTTCAAATGGACATTTTCTATTGGGCAGGGCTTTGAGCAACCTGATCTAGTGAAAGATGTCCCTGCCCATAGAAGGGAGGTTGGTCTAGATGATCTTTGAAGGTGTCTTCTGATCCAAAGCATTCTGTGATTTTTTTGATTCAGTTTTTAAGTGGTGAATCTAGGTAAAATTTAACAAATCATAGACCAAGATGGCTTATTATAAAACTACAGAGTAATAACAGGTATGATGTTCCTTTCATTTATTTGTGTAAAATTTACACACAGTGTCTATAAGAAAACCACAAAAATTTAATGACTACCTAAAATCACCAGTTTTAAGAAAACAAAAAGAATACATTGAAACTCCAGGGAGAAAACCCAATCTACCAAGACTGCCTTGCAAAACAAACAAATATTATGCTCGGACATGATTATCACCACAGATATTTGTTCTTTCAGTGTGTGCTTCTGCTTTGTGACATGTTTTTTTATATTCCTTTCATTCTTCGCTACTATTTAAAAATACACTTTTAGGCAAAGTATAACCAAAATAGTGTGGTGTTGAGCAGGATGGAGGAAGAGCACTTTTTTCCTTCAGAAAAGAGCAGTCAACACTTGAAATTTTATAGACAAGTGAAAGAGCACAAAGGCCTGGTAAAGGATAATGTTAGAGATCTTGACTTTATTGTTGCTTGTGTGGTACCTAGCCTTTCCTAACACATTTTATTGATACATACTATAGTGTTTATTATAAATGAACATTAGGCTGAGGCATTAAATATTCCCATTCCATTTCCTAAATGTAACAAGGATGCTCTGTTCTGACTTGCTACAGATACTTTGTTTAAGCAGTGAGGAGAAAAGATTTTCAATCAAATACATGCTCAACAGGAAATAAAAGTTTATACACATAATGCTAGAAAAGGAATAGTAGATTTCGTTGTAATTGCCTACACGAAATTATGTTTGTAATTAAGATGCAGGGGTGTTGGCAAGGACAAGGGACACACACATTCCCTCATATCTAATCCAAGGAGACCTTAATCCTCACTAGATATAAATGATGTGTCCCAGCATTAATGAAATCCACTCTAATTGTGTAAGTACTTGGAAAGATGACCATCAGCTATTAGCCAAAGACCCCACTGGCAGCACAAACTTACTTTTCCACCATGCTTTTACTGGAACCAACAGGTTCTGGTTCCAGCTTCCTCTGTGTGTGACCAGCTACATTCCATCTCCTCTCACTACTGCTGAACAGTTTTGAAGGCTTGGGCAGACAATACTGAAGAAGACTTAGGCGACTTCCCATTTCCAAGTGGAGACAGTTGTATCACTTGTACTTATTGGGATGACAATTTTTGAATATTGGTTATTGATCAATATTTGAATAGTGATTGTTGATTTTAATATTAATATTTTTATATTAATATTTATATATATTAATATTTATATTAATTAATTAATATATTAATATTTATATTTAATATTACTATTTTTCCTCTTTGTTTTGAATTTAAACTCTTGATTTACAGTTACACTGATGGCTTTTACCTATTCCATGAGCTAGAGGTTGAAAGTAGCCCTCTCAACAACTCTGGTAGCCCACTCAAATGCTAATGGGATAGGACAATGAACCATGTTGATTCCAGGCTGTTCAAGATATAGTACAGTCAGTATCTTTACCTCATCCTGAGCACTCTGGTGAATAAATGACATAAAGAACATTCTTAAATTCAAGCTTATGTGTTGACTCTATTTGGGCTATTCATCTGTCTGAACTGGATGGCAGACTAGACATAGCAAATTCATCTCTGTGCTAGCAATGCACACTAAACCAGAGGAATCGTGAAATTAATTACCAAAATTAATTACCACTAAAAGAGAAAATTCACAGTACCAAAATCTTCAGACACAGACCATGAGGTAACCCCAGCATCATGGGCTGAGAATGGTTAAAAGAGGTACAGAGGCAAAGTAATTTGTGCTTCGTGTGATTATAGGCTCATGGCTCCCACTTACAGAGATCAGAGGTTCACAGACTGCAATCATGGCATCAGACCATGACTAAAGGGGAAGATTTCCATATTAAGCATAATTTTTTCCCCAAGTCTATCTCCACTACACTGCTTTTTAACCATTTGCTGACAGGCTACCTCCACATCTACAACCCTCCAAAAAAAAACCCCCAAAAAGTATGAATTAAGCTTAGCAAGTACTGGCTTCTCATTCTTTTACTACTTTTATTCCTTTGGCTATGGAGAGTGTTGCCAGATTTTATTTTTCAAAAGTGAGCATAATACTTTGGGAAATTTATTTGGAAATTAGGCAGATGATCTATCTATGTTGTAAAAATAGCTTCCCTGCATAGTTTTAATTTGCTACATTCTCAAGGATGCGTATACTGTCATGTAAAGTGAGCAATTTTAAAATTAGAATTATCAAAATTACTAGAAAAGTGGAATGTGGTGGAATGTCTTCAGGAAGCAAGAAGGCAAGAAATCAACAGGAGAAGCAAACTGCTGTCTTCTTCATGCAGTATCAGCATCATTTGCAAGAACAAATTATGAGAACCAGCAAGGGACTGTTTTTGGAACTTGTCCCCAAAAATGAGCTCTGATCTTTGGCAATACTCAGATCCCTGCTCAAATCCCAGCTCCATGTCTTTTCATTGTTTGACCTTCCTTTTGAGGCAGTGTCTCTGAGAAACAGCCCAGAGAGGTCACAGAGTATGGCAGGAAAAGGCTCCAACACACCAGGAAAACATGGCTGAGACAGAGTGATTGGATCAATATGAGTCTTACCACCTGTCATAGGAAATTCAACATGAGCACAAAGAAGTCACAACTGCCTAGAAAAGGTATTGTGCTCCAGTGGAGTCCCTGACATGTGATTAAGCCAGGCACTTATTTTCAAAATTGCTCTCACCTATTCCCAATGATGACCCACAAGTATGAAAGAACACTGATTTGGAGTAATGCCAAACTTTGAGCACTGCTTTGAGTTTTGAAGACTGAGAATATGACAAGGGTTTGTATAAAGCCAAGGGTTTCTGCAGATTGGTGTGTCCCTCACTCTGATGCCATACCTGATTTTGGCTGAAATAAAAAAGCAAGGCAGGACTGAAATGTAACATAGTGAAGAATTAGAAACATCTTTTGCAAGCCATATACAGCCATCTTTATCAGTGATGTAGGAAAACATCCCAGACCAGAGATGGGAAAGGTTAAAAAAGGCTTGAAGTGTCTTAGTGTACAAAAATGGGGAAACATTACAACTGTGGGACATAAAAATTCCGTCCAAAAGGTTTTTAAGCTACAAGCATTTGCAAAAGGAGTTTTTAACATAAAACAATTTCAAGGCTCAGCAAGAACATTTTAACTTTGTTGTTGTTGCCGTTTTTGAGCAAAATTGCTGAGATCCCTGTGGAGTCATTCATGCATTTGAAATATCACAAAATTAAAATTTAATGCCTCAAAAAAAAGCTGCCACAACACTTATAGCAAACTCCCAAACTATTTCATAGTATTTACAATATTTCTTATTAAATCATTCTTATTAATTTTTTTAAATTACATATCTCTCATTAAAGCAGACAGGATCAGACTCACATGCCCGAGTACCTCACCATGTTAGCAATCTAAACATTCAACAAATACACTGCTTAAAGAAATGGAGAAGACTCTTGCAGTGTTGATGGGAACTGGATTTCTACAGTTAAAATGGAAAGGTCTGTCCACGAGTGATCATACTGAAAGTATTAATTCTTTATTCTTTCTTATTCTTTCTTAATTCTTAATTCTTTATAGCACCTTGTCTTCTGCCATAGACATCCTAATACTACAAACTTTGCATGGAGTTTTAGTTCTAACATCACTAGGAAATGCATGGAAATAGAGGACACAGTTTGTGCCAAAAGCCCACATAATCCCCATATGAGGAACAGTTGCAATGTAGCCTCTAGTCAAAATGGGATTTAACTTTGTTATTATCCAAATAACCCTATTTTGTTCACAGTGGTTGTGAACAAAGACAAAGCATGGGGATAAAGGCATGATTAAGAATATAGTGGTGTAACAATAGTATAGTTAATTCTAATATTTCCCTTCATTTCTGGTGGGTCCTGTGCTTTGTCTGTCCATCTAAACTATAGGAATGCCATAACTCTCCATAAATCTCTTGGTATGCAAGGAGACAAATTCTATGCTAGAAACAAACACATGAGAGCTTGGGTCCTAAATTTAAAGGTTTGTCACAGACTCTGATGACACTAAAAAGCACCATAAAAAGACTTTTGAAAACTCACTTGAATGCTAAAATTTCTGACAAGAAAAATAGCTCCCTGTTTAAAGACTAGGCAGAAAGCTCCTACCAGCACCCAGGAACATTTTTAAAGATTAATAGGCCAGTTTAAGCAACTGCTGTTGTGTTCTCTGCTTTGCTTGCTCAAAGCAATGCAATTGTTCATGATATTGCCAGCTCTTGTTTTATGACAAGTCTGGTTATGTTCAGCATTTTTGCTAAAGTCTTCGTTTCCAGGGACATGAAATTACAATAAGAAGTTTGTCTTGTTATGAGGAAGTGAGCTGAGGAGGAAAACTTCAAAACTCATGAGCTCTGCTGCTAGGCACCTCCAGCTTGTGCTTAAATTTGCACTTTTTGCTGTTTTTCTTAAAGCTAGGTCCTGGAGTGTAGAAGAGAGGCTTCTGTACCACGAGCTCAGATCACAGCTATCCAGAGTATCACATTCCACAGTCCCCCCTCTTGGACAATCATGGATCCATCAGGGTATAGGAAAGGGCCAATTCTTTTTAATGTTTCAACAAAGACAGTGACCCAAGTGCACCCTAATAGCTCAAAAGAGGCAATAAGGAATATTAATATAAAAACCAAACTCCATAATTCATGGAAATTTCATAAGAAGATCCAAATTTTTGTTTTAGAGTGTGTGCAAAGGGCAATGAGAAAGATGTTCTAATTCACTCCATCTTTTAAATGAACTCTGTACAGCTCATTGGGTAAGACTGCCACTAACTGCCAAGAAGTGAGAGTGCACACTACCGAAGCTCTTCTCAAGACTCAAGAGTACAAAATGAGACAAGAAGCAATAAGCAGCAGAAGTTATTGAGTGGCAAGGGGTGTGGTTTTTTACTTGCTTTCATTTCAAAGAAGCACAAGAAATGTGCTCTCAGGAAAATACATTTCCTCATGACACTTTTGTTTCTGTATTTCTTCTCTGCAATAACAGATAATATTTTTGGCAGTCCCCCAATTTTTGTGGTGCTGTTTGCCAATGACCTTGGCTTTAGCAGAGCAATCCTTTAACCACAGGCTTCATTTGCATTCTGCTGAAGAAAGGACAGTCTCCAAAAAGAATTTCATAGCATTTTTTTAAAAAACAGAAAAGACAGTCCTTCAAGAAACTTTGAAGTCAGATGATGAAATTTGAAATCCTTCCTTCCCCAGCAGAAGTGAAGTACCTATGACTAGGGAAAAGAGAATCTGCTGCAGCAAAACTCAGTTAATAAAATTAATTTAATTATTCTTTTTACATTTACTACAGGCATTAGTCCACACTTTAATTTCTTGAAACATTTTATACATTTATGTAAACATGTAAATATGTAGAGAGAGTCTTTTATTTATGCATACACAGCATGCATATATTTATATATTCATATTTAGGTGTACAAATCAATGACTCAACAGTGCATTCCCATGAACAAATGCCAGCTGTGGTCAAAGAAGGCAGCATTACCAATCTCCTTCAGCAGTGCCTTGTACCCTGATTTTAACCAGATTAATTTAATTTACAGCCTGATACACCTCCAAACGTCAATAACTCTCACAGACATTCACACAAAAGAGTTTTTATTTGTTCTTGCAGGAATTTTCAAGTTTTCAGAGAACTATTTCAGAAACAAGGATCCTTTTTTCTCTGGCATCACCTCTCTATGGGTATGTCTATAATCATAATAATCAAATTTCTCAAATTCTTTCAATAAGATTAATCAAAAGTACTTGACAGTGTTGAGTAACTTTTGGACAATTTCAAGTTTGCCATGCCAAAGAAAATCAGTGAGGTGCTAAGCCTAATTTTTAATTCTTTTTTTTTTTTTAATTTAAGAAATTTCTCATAGAAGCTACTTTAATCAATGCAGTTGCCCATGAACCCCAGAAATATATTTTTAATTCAAGAGACAACTATATAATTCTCTGTTAATAACAGGTCTAGGTGGATTACTTAAAGATCCTTTAACAGATGTTATATAAATCTGGGCACCTTAGGAGATCCATAAATTTGCAGGGAAGCCAAATGATCCATTCATTCTGTCATGCCACAGACTTGTGTGTAATCCTAAATCATGCAATTTTTAATATACTCTTCTCTAATAAATAAGAACAAAATGAGACCACAACATAGACATAACAGCATATTAATATTTGAAATTATTGTTTTATTTCACCCTCAAATTTGAAATTATATTAACAAAGAGGAGAAAGATGAACAATTTTTAGATGGACTGACAGAGTTGTGAATGACAGCAGGACACAATGGCAAAAGGACAAGTAATATTAACATCAGTTTCTGTATTTACTGACTACAAAATCAAGACTACTATATAAAGACTTTCTTCAAACATATATATATATATAAAAAGAATTTTCAGTTTGCCTAATGAAAAAAGAATCAAAATGCTACCAGTATCAGGCATTTTTTCTGCAAGCTGAGGAATACTCAAATACATTTTGGAAATCATTAAACTTTATATAATAGTAATTACTAGTATCACTAGAATTTTCTCTTTGTGTTTCTATTTTTAAAACTGGTTTTAGGAGCAGTGATAAAGGATGTCAGTGTGACTCCAGGAGACAGCTGAAAGCCTGAGAAGCCTACAAAGCTACAGTGTTGATTGGACAAGCATGCATGTGCATTATTTAATTTCAACAAGCATCCCATTGACATAAGGGATCTACATATATTTGCTGGATTAGGGCCAGTAAGAAAAGCAGCAAGAAATATATGAGAGCAAAAGGACAAGAAAGGTATGAACATGTGGGCACATTTTCACAGGCCTAATTGTGTATTTCTTAGGGATAATAGAGAAGTTCTTTTCGATATAGCATGTCCTATATAGGGTTGTACAGCACACTGAGCCATAGAGGAAGGATTACTTGAACAAATGTGTCATATTTTGCTATAAAACTCTGGTTAAATCTATGAAAACCATCCACAGGTAACCAGTGGATTTTAGAATTTCAGATGTAACTGTTGCTGGTTTAAAAATATGTCTTTAAAGATAAATTTCCCTTTCAGTCTCTGGGCAAGGAAAACGAAGAGAGTAAATGTTGTTTACATTTAGCTTATTCCTCACATGTAGCCAGCTGATATCCGTGTGCTTGTGCTGGTTTCGAACTGGATAAAGTTAATTTTCCTGAGTAGCTGGTATGGTGCTTTGCTTTGGATTTGTGCTGAAAACAACACAGGAATCACACAGGAATTCCTGTTGATTACACAGGAATGTTTTTGTTCTTGCTGAGCAGGGCAAGTCGTTTTCTGCTGCTCCCCTGCCCCACCAGAGAGCGGGCTGGGGGCAGGAGCTGGACTGGGATACAGCCAGCGCAGCTGAAGCAGCTCTGTGGTGTTTAGCTGCTGCCTGCAGAAACTAAGTTCCATGGCAGTGCTAAATAGCAGAGAGACAAATTCAGTGCTAAACTTGTCTTAGGGAGATGGTAGATAGGAGAAAGCAGGGAAATTTAAAGATGTGGAGATATTAACAAGGATGGGAGCAAGTTTCCTGCCTTTGATTGCTCCCTGGCCCTTACAGACTTTCCCAGTGCTGCTCCTTCACTAATTATCTCTTCTCAGAGCCACGGACTGTGCAAGAGTTTTGCTTCTAAAAGCTCTGCTGAGCACTGTGTGGATGAGAGGGGATGGGTCAGCTTTAATTGCACGCTGGCTGGGCACAGGGTGCATGGCTGAGGCCATCAAAGCACCGCTAGCTCAGGTGAAGGCTTCTGTGGGGAAGAACAGAAACCAGCCCTGCCTAAGAATGCATTTGGATATTGTCTAACAAGGGTAGGGGTCAGGAAACACGATGGGAAAAATCTCACCAAATGCCAGCCCCTCTTGGTACTTCTAGGTAACCCTCATGTCTTCGCATCTAAAGCAGTGCAATTCTTAACACCCACAGTTTGGTTTTAAATGTAAATTGCACAGCAGTGAAATGTTCAATCAGCCACTGGTAATGCAGAGCCTCGGGACTTCAGATAGCTTTGGACTGGATCCCTTTAAACATAAGTGTGGGACAGGGAAGCATGATGAAACCAAAGGGGTTTGAGATGATGGCATAGCTACAGAACCACATCAACAGGCACACCTAGAAAACAGCTACACCTTCACTGCCCTCAACTGAACTTCCCTGTTGGGCATCAAAATAGATTTTGCCAACTTGATATGCCCTTTTTTTCAAAAAAACAACTGCTCATGCAAACATTAACTCATTCATACACTGTAACCAGGGAGGTCTTTGCACAGCTGGCAGAATGTTGTGGGAGAGAGTACTTAGCTCTGCAAGGTGGAAAACAAGGTAAACACAGGCAGACATCTTCACTTGGCAATCCTTTTTAAAACTGCAGCTGTTATTTATGATATTTTTCCCGTTTCAACAAGAAAAGTGAATATTATAAGTAAAGACTTATGACCGGAACATGAAAAAGTCAAATATCCAAATAGAAAAACACCTTAACCCAAAAAAAAACCCTAAATGGTCACATTGTTCTGTTGAATTCTAAATGCATTTGAAATGAAGCAGGTTTTTGGCTGAAAATGCACTTCCAAAGTAAAAGGACTAAAACACAGTAATTAAACGACCATATGTCTCAAAGTTTTTCTCTCAACAGGCCAGCTTTCTACAGAACACCTTATTCCTCAGAAAGTAAACAATTTGTTTTCCCTGAAATAAAAACCATAAAATATAACAAACTTTATACAGGAATCTGTCAAATAAATTCTTCGCAGTCCTGTTAGTAAAAGAAAAAAGGAGGAAACATCTCTAAACAAAGAGGTTTGCTTACACTCACTTTAAATGCTGTCACAGGTAAGTCTTTGGACAATCTTTAATCTCTAAGAGCTTTCCTTGTGTAGATTGTACTAACTCATGAATGAAGAAAAAACCTCCCAAAATTACAAAATCCATGCCAAACAAAAATTTCCTATAAATACAGTATCAGGAAATCATAGAGAAGTAAATCACACATTGTGTTCAGCCAAAGACTGGTCACAGAGAAGTACTTTTTCAGCTAAATTATTATGATTAAATTGTCATTACTTCCACCACCATAGAAATAATTACTAATGTTATAAAGGCATTTAACCACCCTTATTGTGCTACAGTATGGAGAATAAACCATAACAAGACGAGGAGGCTTTGCAATTCACAAGCATAATAACAACCAGTTGTGACCATACCATTTCAATAATTTAATTAAACTAAATTTAGCCCTTAAGTCATGTAGTAGCATTGCTATTTAGCCCAAGCCTTTGCTCCCTGTAAACTGTAAGAGTAAATTGCATTTGCAGAGTAGACTAGAACTGGCCATTCACTGAAGGCATGACTGAAGATTTCTTCTGCATATGATTCTTACAGACACTTTTTAAGGAAATGAGAAGGTCTGTTTCATCTGTACCTAACAGCTTCACCAGCAATCCACTAAATTCTGACAGTGATACGTCATGTTTAGGGAAAAACTAAACAAATGACCACAGCTCATGTGTAGAGGAACTCAACATCAAATGTATATTGTGCAGATGTGCTATGTGTGCGAGGCCAACTCAGTATTTGTAGTGCATTCTTAATGGGAAATGTTGGACCTCTCTGGCTTGAATGGCCAATACTCACACGTGTATAAAAAATCAGCTATGCTTTTTAGTCTCACCCTATCTGGATTTCATTTGGTTTCCTAAAGAAAGAGCACACATCTTCTCAGTACATACCAATTTCTGCCTCTCCGTCCTTTGGGGCATTTTAGGAGCTATGCAAATGTCTCACGTATATTAACTTAACCTCAAGATTTCATTAAAAAAAGAAACCAGGAAGAGAATAAGAACCCTAGGGAAAGTTTGTCTTTTTCTGATAACAGAGAAATCATAAGAGAGATTGATGTCAATGCACAAGTATAAAATGAGGCACAATTACTTCTGCTGCTCCTACAGCCGCTTACAGTACGTATTTACTGGAGTTTCAGCAATGTTACAATTGAATGTTTTCAAGCAATGAAATAACTACCTTTTTGGGAGAATGGCCACCAAAAATTGCGAATTGTTATCAAATTATCAAACTACATTATGTACCCATTAAAAGTAAAAAGAAATTAAATAAATGGAGAGGCACTGCTGCATTCAGGCAGGATGTGAAGGGATGCTGGAGGTAGATGATTCTGTAAGAACAAGCAAAGCTGAAACAGACAGATTGTATCAGATGAGAGGTTCAAAATCTTAAAAACTGCTCATGGTTGATCCAACACCATGAGTAGAAATACATCTTCCTGGCAAGCCTTGTTTGCTGCAATAAGGATAAGCAGCCAAAGAGCATGTTGCCATTGAGTTTTATGGGTACAGAAGAATTTCTGAAGACTGGGCTGAAGAAGAATCCCAAAAATGGCTAGAGAAGTTGTGTTGAAAAGTTACAAAGGAGCTTCTCAGGTCTCAGCTCCTTTTTTATGTGTTCCCAACCAAGAGGGATAGGCAGTTTCTATTTCCCTTTTTGATACCTTAAGACAAACAGAAAAAGCAACAGAATGCACAGACAATCAGATAGAAACAAGTGAGCTAATGAAGAGAGTAATGGAAGATGAAGCTAGGAAGTACTGTAAGCAATACTTGCTATTCAAAAGAGTATATTAGTTCAATTTTAGATGAGAAAAAAATCACAGTAGGAGGGAAAAAAAGAAGCTGTCGGCTAGAGAAGTATAAAGCAAAGTCTTAAAAAAGTCTGAAAAATAATCCATCAGATTTTTGGACTGTCATGATCATGGGGAACTGATGAATGAATGCATGCAAGAAAGCAGAAGTGCTTATCTTGTTGAGCTCTGCTTAACAGCAAACACCTCTTACTGCAAAGTTTGAAGCAGGGAAGTCATCAGAAGAGAGTTTCCAGTTTAACTCTTGTAACACTCACTTTCAATATTATTTCTTTCAATTCCCCACCATTACTTTTACATCAAGCCACATGCATTATACTAAAGAAGCCATCTGGGTCTAATAATTTATTCTTTATTGTTCTATTTTCAAAATACAATTTATTCTGCATATTTTGATCTGTACAGAAAACAGCTGTAAAAAGTAGATAATCACATTTGGTGAAACACTGGTCTACCAAAACCAACATATGTTACTCATTTGATTCCACTGGGGCTGAAGTTTAACTCCAGATGCACTACTTTTGCTTCTGCCTCTGCTTAAATTTACCACATCCTATATTAGAACTTTGTCCTTGTCTTCCAGACCCTTCTCATTCCTAACTCAGATGCCATGCAGAAATGGTTCTCCTATTTATTTGTTCCCTTAAATTTTGTTCCCTTAAATTTTGCCAAGTGCCAAAACTAGGCTCTTTTTTCCTGTGCTTTTTTAAAACCTAAAGAAGTAAAGAATAAATGAAAACCAGCCTTATTTAAAAAACACAGTATTTAAAAAAATATTCTTCTACAAATAAATCAGAGAATTTCTTTCATACCATAGTTCAATATGCAAGCAAACTATATAGTCATGGAAATTACTGCTACAGAACATGACATGAGACTGTGGCAGTATGGAACAGTATCTCCAGGAGAAAAAAAAGGCTGTCTCTCTGGGATATTACCTTTCCTCTCCCACTAAATCCAATATCCTGCTAGACAAAGTGGGCAATTAAAGGCACTGATGGATCTGCACTGAAGTGAATTCAAGAAAGAACATTTAGCATGCTAAGAATTTTCGTGTTGGGAATGTAGTAGTCATGGAAGAACAGCAATCTGGCATGAGATTTTTGTTTGGGAAAGCCATTATTAAGAGAACAAGAAGCACCAACAGCTATGGATACTGACAGCACCAGTTAGGTAATTAGTTTCTCCAGCTGCAATATTCTAGGCATTAACACCTTTGCCGTTTATAGCCATAGAGTGATTATTAAAAGTGTAAAAATCTCTTGTGACTGAGGTTTAATGTTGCACATTAGACTTCCAGTCAGATAACTACTGCCATCATATTTTACAATACTGTCTATTGCCACTAATAATTCCAGGTGACTGAACTGAAAGATTGTGATCCCAATATGATGTTGTTAATATTTAAACCCTGCCATGTTCAGAGAAGTCTGTTGTCCTGTTTTTTTGCTGTCAGCTTTCAGAATATTATGGTGGATTTTCACTAATTTTTTGAGAATAAAATACTTGAAATTAGAAAATTGTAAATATTGCAAACATTTCTCCTATTTCAGTATTTGATTTCACAAACTGCATAAAATACTAAGTCTGAAATCATGCTAATGTTGATCAATTAATACAAGGTCATTGCAACCCTGACTATTACCCATTGCTTGGGTTCAGTTTTTATGTGCATTCTGGATGTCTAAGAAAAGGGGAAGGTAGCTCTAATTCAGCCTTACTCTTTTGCCAGATTTTAATGTCAGGCTAAATCAGTTCAATCTTTTTGTAGCTCCCTATTTCACCAGCCAAAATAATCCTTTGTAATAGAATCTCCTGAACATAATGCACTTCTCAGAATATTTTATTAAAACTCTTAATATTCCAAATAGGTGAGAATAGCTTTATGACAAGAGATTCCTTAAAGGAAATCCTCAGCTAGTTAGTAAAGCAGGATTATTTGGACTTCTAAAAAGATTTTTCCAAAGAAGTACAATGAGGAGTGGCATCTCTCCCACCCTCTGCTCATCCCTCCAGTTCTTCAGAAACATCTAAAAGTGGCACCTCACAGACACCATCTGTACTGACAGGAACATCAGTAAGATGTCACAAACAAAATGCTGGAAGCAATGTCATCATTACACCTCCCTCCTCAAATTAGGCATGATTTTTTTCCAGAAGCACACTATGAAAAATAGATTAGCACTACCAGCCAGGCAGGGAAATACCCTGAGTACCATCAGCAATCATGTAATTATTCCCATTGCATTACCTCTTAGACTTCACAGGAAAAGCCTAAACTTTCAGTTTTCTAACATGTGTCCTGTTTGCCCAGATTAAATTTGTACCATAGCAGTGGAAGAGCTTTCTTATTCTTTAAAAATGGCTATGGAATTCCAAGAAAGGGTAAAAGTATCCTGGGAAACAGTGTTTGCCTGGGAGCTCTTTTGTGAGTTGTTTATGCTCTCATTCTATCATCCAGTGTTTTCAGTGTTGCCAGTGGTAGTTCAAGAGAGAAAAAAGGGAAAACACAGCAGCTAATGCTGAGCACCTCATTTTACAATGATTTCTCTGGAAATTTTCCCAGATTCCACATCTGCCCTGGCACAACAGCCTACATTTCAGAAAGTGAGTCTCACTGGAGATGCAGTGAGAACAACTACATTTTCTCAAGTGGGTAGGCTGCTTTTCTTCTCTCCATTTGAAATATTGTGCTTGCTACTTATCTTAAAAAAAATAAAAATCCAGCTATCCAGTGAGAACAAGAACAATGTACTTTATAAAGCCACAGGCAGGTCCCTTTCCAGTTCCAAATATTCCAGTTGCAATGCCAAGAGTAGAGTAGAAACAGAGTCCTATGATGGACAGAGCTCCAAAATAGTTAAGATGCTTACTTTTGTTATCTCAATTCCAAAACATTTTTAGATGTTTCCTTAGTAGTGTTTCTGTCCTTAGTTGTAATAGGGAGGTGATAGTTAAGGTCAAGAAACAAAAAGTCTTGACCTTAATGTCACAAAATAATGACACAAAAATGTCTCTGATGTTTTGGATAATTTTTTCTGTATTACAAATATCAGATTCAATTTTATAGAATCATAGAATGACTAGGGGGGAAAGGAACCTTAAAATAACATCTGGTTCCACCCTCCCTGCCTTGGCAAGCACACCTTCCATTAAACCTGGCTGCTTAAACCCTATCCAACCTGGCCTTGAACACTACTAGGAAGAATGGGATGTACAAAACTTCCCTGGAAAACCTGTTGCAGTGTCTCACCATCCTCTTAGTTATGAATTTCTAACACCTCATCTAAATTTTCCCTCTTCCAGTTTAAAACCATTCCCTTATGTCCTATCACTTTATGCCCTTGTAAAAAATGCTTCTTCAGCTCTCCTGCAGCCCCTTTTATGTCCTGGAATACTGATTTAAGCTATCCTTGGAACCTTGTCTTCTCCATAGGCAAGATTCTCCAGCCCACTGAGCATCTTCATGGCCTCCGCTGGACACGTCAAACAGGTCCATATCCTTCCTATGTTGGGAGTCCTAGAGGCTGACACAGAACTCTTTGCGGGATATTTTCTCTCCCATAGAATTTAATTCTTAGAATAACTTCATTACTATTGCTCAGCATTTACAGCCATGTAATGTTAAAAAAAAAAATAATGCTAAAGTAAATAATTGCATGACTTCATGTAAAACTTTGTATTTATTCCAGATAGCAAAGAGGAACCACAGCATATATATGAAGGATTTCTCTCATTTCTGATAAAACAAAAAGCAAATATTCAAGGGGATTTTTTTCTCAAAGTGTCAAAGAACAAAAGGATGCAAGCTATACAGGCTGACTAGCTACTGTTTTGACAGACTCTTAAATTAAACTACATAAGTTTGAAAAAAGTGAAAAAGTTAGTTTCCAAAACACCTGTAGTCAATTCTTCCCTCTAAAATAAACTGTCTTTTCTTTCTGAGGAGAGTAAGATGAAGAAAATCTCAGTAAAAAAAAAAAAAAAAAAAAAAAAAAAAGGCAAAATTGTTTCTTTCACAACCCGCAGAATGTTTAAGGAAATCCTTGTTTATTGCAGAAAGAATTTTTGCGTTTTGCAGAGGACTATTTCTTTATGTGTAACACAATGTGACAGTGGCCTCTCTTTTCTTTAGATGGCTAAAGGGGTCATTGTATCCATGGACAGCCCTGCCAGTCCTTTTTCCTCCTCTGGTTCTCTCCAAAGTAATTCTTTGAATGAAAGCCCAACTTCAAAACCTTAAAAGAATTTCTACAAAAACCCCAAACACCAAATGCTACAATGGACCCTGTAAGTCCCCATTTTTGTCTCATGGCTATTCATTCTATGAAGAAAATAATTTCTTTATTGGCAACGGGATTTCCTTTGTTCTGCACTCCCATTAAGGCACTGATTTGTGTGTTCCCCAAGGACCACATGGCTCAGAGGCTGAAATCATGGGCTCAGGTGTGCTGAAGAGGTTATTCAAGAGATCCCAAGGGCAACCACTGTCTCCTCATTCATGTACCTTTTGTCCCTGATAAAGCTTCAGCATGCTCATAGAGTATGGGACAATCTTTTTTTAAAATATGTTTGAGATCTTCCTCATGTGCTGGTTCTCTGCTCGAAATGGCCCATGAGTCAGCTGAAGATTGTAGGTTTCATTCTGATTTCCTTAAAATTTTACAGAAGACACTCACATGTCTGCGTTACTCTAAAAGCACATGAAATAAGTTCTTCACAGGCAAAAGAGAAATAGCAAAAACAAAGACACGAAACAAGGAAAGCAAAACCTACAATTAGTTCAAACACTAAGAAAGGAAAAAAAATTACCATCCCTTTACTCAGCAGAAGGAAAACTGACTGCTGATGATATAGACTGGGGGCTAGGAGATTATTTGTTAACTGCAGAAGATTCAATTATGGTAGTGGAGCCAATGAAAAGAGTTACTGTTTATTAAAGCAGTTTCGCTTCATTCAGAGGATGATACAAGCAACAAAACTGGGTAGAATAGAAAAAAAACAATTTGAATTGGTGACTTGGGAGTAAGGTGTGCACTGCTCCTCATTTGACTTGTCACAGAAATGATCACCTCATCATAGCTGAGCCTTCTCCAACTAGAAGGCAGACTCCAGGGCACCAAATTTTATGACAGCATGCAAGTAATAATTACCATTGCTACTGGAGAGCAATGATCTGATTTCTGGCTTTCCAATTACTGTATATCGAACAAATAGCCATTTTTAAAGATTCAAATTAATATTTAAGTGAAACGATGAACCAACACAGACTTTCAATAATTTTCCTAGATAATAATCTTTTTACACTTGAATAAGAAAGTAGAGGAAGATTTTTATGCAGGATAACAATTAATAGCAAGAAGAAAAAAGAAAGAATCTTAAGCAAGAGGCAAGAGAGACAAATAGAGAATTTTGTCTTTCCTTATCAGTTCATTGGTTTAATCTTATGCTTAATTTTGCCAGTTCTTACTACTTATTAGGTGAATCCAATTTGTAGAGCCATGCAGTCCATTCACCACTTATCTGAAGTATTTCATTGGCACTGAGCAGGAGTTCTCTTGCAGGGTATTAAAAGGAAACTAATAAATAGGCTCTCAGGAGAAGACATCAATCTCACCTATCTTCAGTAGGTCTACACTGCTGAAAAGTTAAGTACTTCATTTCACCCCATCGTCTATCCCTCCGGGAAAGTGAGATGTACCTCTAAAGGGCTCTGTGGTTCTTCCTACAAATGGGTATTTAAAAGTAGTGTGTCGGGCCTCTGGAGGATGTTTCTCCCTCTTCTGCTGAGGGTGGAAGGAGCCCACATAACCACCGAGACTAGTATGAGATGATTAATCCTCCAAATTGTTTTGAAATGTAAATCAAGACCTTAAATCCAGCAGACAGGATCTGCACTATATGCATTTACTTAATAAATGTCTTTTTTTTTTCATCATTTAGAAGCACTGATGAGGCTGAATCCATTTATATGTATAAGGTGCTTTCAAATCCTGGAAGATGGTGTATAATAAGGTGATTACTTCATATTTTTAAATAACATGTTGAAAAGTTGAAATGTAGTAATTTAAGAAGCAGGCAACAGCTTGGCTTTCTTTAAATGCAGTAACCATACCAATAAATTATATTAGCATTTATTAATAATAATATTTTCCTTTAATAAACTAGTTCATTCCAAGTTGACATTTTTATCTTTTTATTTTAGTGGTGAAAAATTAATCCAATTTCCAGCTATAAATAACACTGTTATGACCTCTTTGGATTTTGAAAAATGTTGACAATTAGAGGATAATAGAAAAGAGAAAGAAAATGATTAAGCAGCTGAAAAGGCTGTTCTGAGGCCACAGTGGAGGAGCTGGACAAGCTTAAACATTTTAAGTACCAGGTACTCCAAAGAAGGACAATATGTTCAAGTGAATAAACTGAGCTTGGAGACTTTACAGGAGTGTAATGGGGTCGTAAGAAGAAAGGCAAGGGATCTTTGGGAGCACAGGAAGAGCAGAATGCTGGGCAGCCCCACAAGGCTGCAGGCCCTCCATCCACATTGCTTTCAACAGTAACCCCTGAAGATTGGGTTAATTTGTTTCCAGGGGAATAAAATGCTGGAAAAAAACCACAAAAATGTTATGTCCTCTATAAGAGAAACTTTATAATCCACCTTCACACAGAAAGGGCAAAGACCTTAAATTATGTGGCATCAGAGGATGGCCATCCATCTGTGGAAGTCACCAAAACATCCCCAGTTTGCAGTCTAGAGCTGGCCCAACCCCAAATCTTCAGTTGCTTTCAGATTGTTGCACTGGACTGCCATTCCTTTCTTACCTAACCTGACCTCTGTTGCCTTCCATATCCACTTCATCTCTGTTGCCTTCCGTATATATGCCTTACTTCTCCTGGTGTATCACGCATTTGAGAACCCAAAATCTCTTGGTTCTAATATCTCCCCAGAAGGCACTTCTGAAAGGAATGGTTTACACACATTTATATTAGTACCATGTGTAGAGGGAAAAAAGGATTTTTTTGCATAATCTCAATGTACCAGTATCTACAAAATAGCCATTTCACAATTATTTGATTTTTTGAAAACCACAAAACATGAAAGCAAACTGCAGCCGCAAAGTAGACATGATCAGTGTACTTCCAGAATAGCTTGGCATTTTGTAGCAAATAACTTACACTGCATTTATCAAACTGAAAAGAACCTTTCCTCAGGAGTGCATAATCCTTTCTGCTCCTTGCCTTATAATAAACTAGATTTATCCCTAACCTTCTCTTCTGTGTAACATTTTGCAGACCTAGTACATGTAGGTTTTAAACCAAATCTGCAAAGATACTGCTTTCCAATTTTCTCCAGAAAGCACTCCTAATGCTTTAAGGAAGTCGCTTCCTACATTTCCTTTTTGTACACCTTCCAGGCACAGAAATTACACCATTAATCTCCATAAAAGTAAAAATAAATAAATAAATAAATAAAACTTCCAATAGTCAGTATTTTGGGAGTGGGTCTGTTTTAACAGTCGCAGTTACTCTTGCAAGTAAAGTGCCTGATTTCTGCACTTAATGCCAGCTACTGAATTGTGTTATATATGAAAGTAAAAACCCAAATAATGCCCCAAGAGTCAGCAATTCTTTCAGTGAACAGAGGGCCGTGGATAATGCTAAGCAATATCAGTGACAGTTTGCTCAAGTCCAGAGAGGAACTGGACTTCAAAGAATTTGCTACAGAAGATGAATACAGGACAGAAAAAACCCTCAAACACTCCTTTAAGAATAGCATGGAAATAAATTATTCAGTAATTCACTACTTTCCTTCACTAACTTTTCATCACTTATAGCTAAAAATTTCTGAAGTGAAATTTGCAGAATGAATAAGAAAAAGTATTATTTTTTTCCAATGAGATGCAATTCTTTTCACCTAGACAATTTGAAAGCAAACTAGGTCAACAAAGTCAGGTTGGCCAATAGTCAAACATCAGTTCTACTGCATTCAGAAATAGTCAGAAATATCTGTGAAACCAAATCAAAGAAAAATTCATGTTTTGTCCGAACAGCATCCAGTCTTATCTGCATAGGGATAAATACAGACATGAATCTGGCAGAATGGCTGCTCTCTTGTGGTAAAAAGTCAGATTTTCCTAAGATAATAAAGGTACCAGCAATATTTGTCCTCATGAAGAAGTTGCCTTGGAAGAACAAATGTTAAGAAAATTAATTACACCAAGATAATTGAATTATTCTTGCAAAGATACAGGTTTCAAGAACAGTTCAGAGAAAAGTTCTCATGCATACATGAAAAGAAAGATACAATGTAGGGTTATGTTTAGTCTATTGAATCCAGCTCATGGGTATGAAATTGAAATGCAACAGCTATGAAATTGCTTGAGATTAAGTGGCATATATGGTCAGAGCAATAGCGTGTTTGATTTCCCTACCACATTGGAGTCCAGGCTCAGGCCAAAACCAGAAATAAATGTGGTGTCTTCCTGCTATGATTTATTAAAAATGATAAAAATCTCCACAATTTTCCAAATAAAAACCAACAACAACAACAAACAGAATTCTTTGTTAATTACAGGAGACATCTCATACACTCCAGCCTTATGTGTACCACAGTCTCGAGTTTGGTGGCTTTTCCTGGCAGCAGCAGCTGTGTTCACCAGCTGCTCTTGGTAAAGACTCACAAACTGATATAGAAATCCAATGCAAACGAAATCCTTCAATAATTTAATGAATAAAAGAGGAAAGTTACACATTGTTTCCTTATATATGCCCTCTTTCTTGATGGTCTGTAGCGAATAGTTCCTCTCTGACAAAGGTGGACTGGAACTTTCCTATGATTATAGTCAAGATATGAAATTGATGTTACAGCTACTTTAAAAAAAAACCTTTGGAAAACCTGCCCTCTGTTGCCTGTTATCAAACTTAACTTTGTACAAACCCCGTATATAACACTGTCTCTTTTCACGTGGATACAAACAGGATGATCATTGCAGCAACTGCAAAATACAATATCTGTTTTTAACAAAAAATCTTTTGCTGTACCAGAAGGAATTTTGAAATAAAGGCAAAGCAACTCTGACATCAAGCATCAACTGAAATGTCCTTTATCTCCATACAAACAAATAAGGTGTAACTCCTTTTAGATGACAAATGACTGAATGGGTACATTGGCTGTAAAGAGTTGCCAGCAGACTTATGTTCTCAAACCCACAAACATAAAGCGATGAAAAATGCCATCCTCAAGTAATCAGATACATTTTGAAGCTACCAGTAACATCTTTATATAATCAACACCGGCAGAGATGACATTTATGTAAATTACTTTCTAAATGGCTATTGCAATAAGTAACTGCTATACTAAATTCCAGAGAAATTATGGGTTTAATTTACAGCACTTGAGAGAATTTTTCCCTATTTTTTTCAATGCATGCATAAACATGAAAAAAAACTTCTATAATTCAATGACAAATATCTTATACATCCTAGAGAAATTAACCATTTCTGAAGAACATTTGTCAAGTACATATGAAATAATCCAGTCTTTTAGTGATTAATTATCACACAACTTGCAGACTTTCTATCTCATGAAAATGGTAACTTTTAGAACTCAGAAAAAAAAAAGGTATAATTATGTACCACTAAGGGTACTGTGTCATCAGTTTTTACAGTGTAATTAAGATGTTACATTATTGTACAGGAAAACAAGAGCTGACAGGCAGCGAGGCTGCACAATTAGGATGCCACCCCAGTATTGAAGTCAGATGAAAGGCCGAAGAGTAAATAATTTCTTCTTCCAGAAAGATGCACTCCCATAGTGCTGCTTCTGATATGAACTAGGATTTAATTCAAAGAGGGACACCAGACTCAAATGTCATTGCCAGGCTATAACTTTTAGTACCATTGCAAGCATCAAAGAACATTGTGAGGGAGAAATGTAGCAAAGGTTTCACAGAGAGGATCATATAGGGAGGGGAAAACAAAGTTCTTTTTGAGCACCTCAGGCTGGTTCTTTGTTTCTAGCTACCCAAATCTTAATCCTCCATTTTATGACTAACCAACTCCTAAATAAGGAGTTACTCTGAAACACTGAAAACATTCTGTAACACTGAAAAGTTTGGTTGACAGATGAAGAAGGTGTGATTCTAAGTCGTTCAGATTCCCTCTCATGACTCTAATGTCTCCTGGCCAAAAGAAGAAGAAAAAAGCTAACTAAAAAAAGAGCATTTTCCAGCTTTCCAAATTAACTTTCTGAACCATGGGGAACTACACACTAGATTTTTACTTCAGAAAGGTCCACAAAGTTATCCTTCAACTGATTCCTGTATCTACCCATAAAAACCTTCCCAGAACTTTGTAGAAAATGTAAAACCTGCAGCACAAAAGACCAAAACTGATAAAAACCTTAACTTAGTTACTCTGAGTTCATCATGGCACTGATGTGATTGAATATATAGATCTACTTCAAGAAATTGCCTCGTATCCAGACTCCTTCATCTTGAGCATTCATGGAGGATTTCTCAAATCAAAATTAGGAGATCTAAGGCCATATATGCTCCATTCCTCTATGGCACTTGGAGGTTTTGGGGATTTGCTGGCAATTTTTTTTTTTATAGACTGTATTATCAGAGCATCTTTCATTGTATACTGGATGACACAGCCAACATTTTTTTACAATGTAGTTTTAAATTTTTCCTTTCTAACATTTCTTTGGGGAAAACCATTTGACTCTGGATTCATAATGGCAAAGGAAGGATGAAAACTGTGTCCCTCATGCCTCCCATCTCTGAAACAGAGATGAAGAATTATAAAGCCAACAGCAATCTATTTTATTTTATTGTATACATTATGATCTTCCAGCTGGGCTCCTGGCAGGCTCACAGAGTAAACCTCAGATGGGAGAGATTTGAGGCATCTGTGCCTTATCTCATTTATGTATTTATACCTGCCAAATGGTCCTTAGGCTCTGACCCCTCCTCAAATACCACCCTTTGCTTGCCAAAACAGAAAGATTATTTTCACTCTCCTCTTGTAGCCACTCAGGTTTACTGGTGAGGTAGCCCAGGTCTGAAATTGTTTCACTGTCTCATTCAGATGACTGTGGATCTCAGCTCTGTTTTCTTTCAGGAACAGCACAAAACCATTCCAGCTCCCTTTTATAGGAAGTGAAATAATCAGTTTGGGAGTATTATAAAGGCTTGTCACTCTGCCCTTCCTGCAAATCCTACAGTTTTCTCTGTCTGCACCATAAAAATGGAATAACATACAGATGTCACTAAATTTTGAGGCTAAATGTGCAAAACCATATTTTTAATAGCTTCACTTGAGAAAGATAGAGCTTTTTTAAAAGTACAGCTAAGTAGGAGAGTGAGGAGGAAGGAAAAATAATTGAAGAGAAAGAACAGCAATGTCACTTCTATTCCACTCACTTGTGTTCTGACTCTTCATAGTAACAGAATCAAATTAGAAGAGGACAGAAATAAATGAGAAATAATACCAGGGCAAAGGAAGATGAATCAAGGTAGTGGGAGGCTGATGGGATAGGACAGAAAGAGGGTTAGAGCTGAAGAAAAGGTCATTAGCAAGCATTAGAAGGTAGCAGTAGCATAGAAGTGCACAAAAAATGACAAAGGAGAAAACAAAATTGGAGAGGGATAGAGAGAGGTGAGCAGGGGAGAGACATCACTGCAGATATTTCTGGGAAAGCAAGTCCAATCATAAAAAACTCCCTTCCCATGCTCATTGATTAAAAAAGTCCATCTTGAAGCTATACTGACCTTCAAAACTATTCATCCTGCCAAGCACAGAATCACTTCTTCATGATCTCCGATACTTGCTCAACTCTTCACAAAATTCCATTATTGAGATAAGCCATTAGCAAAAAGGTACTTAAAATTAATTTGTGAGCACATTAACTTCTCCTCTGTTCTGTCTCTCCATTAACTCACTGTGCTGAAGACTCTTCCATGGTGTTTTGTTCACACCTTTATTTGTCCATGCTCAAAAATTCTTTACATAGAAGACACTTTCTAATAGTTTTGGTAGCAAGATGGAAATAGCATCATTAGCAGACATCCAAATTTAAACTTTTAATGCTGCCTTCTTTGACTTACTGCCATGTTGTAAAATTGTATTTAATTTTCTTTCTTCCAGATCTTTGGCGGCGGAGAAGCAGGTAATAAAAAGTAAAACCCTCCCAAAGTACCTCTTGCGAGTGTGTGTAATGTATTTCGTCTCTGTAACATTTCATGTGTTCACTAATGATCTAGAAGAGATAGTTTGTTACCAGCAATAAAGTTCAGGTAAGATGTCAAGCTAAAAGATGTTTCAAATTGCAGCACAGGAAAGGGATTTATGTGCAGCTCCAGAGCTGGGAATAGCTTAGAAGGATGCTATATAAGGGAGGGAAGGTGAGAAGGGAACAAAAGGTCCTAAGAGGGAGATTGGGACTGTTAATCTTGGTCTAGAAGAAATGCAAAACCGAAGGAAGAAGGAAAAGATAGAGATGCCAAGGGAATGCAAATCAGATAGAGGATACAGCTCCTGCATGGTGGAGTGGGACTGACAAGTGACATCCTTCCTCCTGCTAGCACAGGAGTGAAAAACAGATAGGAGGAAAGGGAGGGGAAGAAAACAAAGTGCAGTAGAAGAACACAAAGAGATGGGAAAGAAATTGAGGGGTGTCTCAGTCAAAAAGAAGCCTCCTTGAAGAGGAAGGACTCTAGAGTAAAATACTAGTCTATCTTTCAATAATAGACCATAGATAGATAAATGTGGAAAATAATTATTTAGGGGGATCTGTGTCATGCAGTGTAGAAAGTGAGGAGGTGATATAAAAGATCAGAAACCAAAGGCAAGATATTTATAATGGTTCATTATGTAATGTAAATTCTAAGCAAAATGTCAGTCCTTCAAAAAGAAACTTTCCTTCCCTCTGTGTATTTGCCCAATGTGTGGATGTGGGAGGGTGGTAGAACTTTGCAGAACTCGAAAGGGTTTACAAACTACTGGGTGAGAAAGGAGTAAAACAGAAATGAAAGAGTGAAGCATATTTTGTAGTGTTTTGTAGATTCTTATGGAAAACTAAGGAAAGGAAAACTAAGAAAACCCAGGTTAAGGTAGAACCTTAGGGTTCTAACAAACCAAACACACACAAAAAAACCCAAACCCAAAACCACAAACAAACAAACAAAAAGCAGGGCAAAGCACTGTGTGATGAATACACCATCAAAGACTAAGATGGACTGAGGGCTTTTATTACTGGACTTTGCTTCTTGTATAATTTTTCATGATTCAATGCTCTTGCAATTTATATAAAATAAAAAGGAAAAAAGAAAAGCACTTGCATGTAGAAATACAGCTTGCATGTGGGTAGGACCTAATTCATCTGCATAAACAAATACATGTAGAGGAGCTTTTGGGTCTAAATACTGACTCATGGAAACCTGAGGGCTTGAACAGGGAGGTCATTTGATGACTGTCTAGAAATTGAATTACTTGTACTTTTCCACTGTAATCTGAAATTTCTTTCTTTAATTTTATTATGTAACTCTGTGGCCAAGAACCACATTGCTTTCAAAGAACCAGTGATGGTAGAGGGGCACACAAGGTAACAATTTAAAGTGTGTGTAAACCAAAGACACTCAAGATAAAGGCAGAAAGAATACTGGGATTTTCTTGGCCACAGATAGCTGCTTTAAACCTCACAAAAAAAAAGTAACTGAAGAAAACAGATCATTACCTATAGATGAAAACCACAATTATTTCAATTACTTCTGGCAATACTGCATCTTCAAAGGCAACATAGTAATAATAATGATAACAGAAACAGCAATAATAATAATAATAATAATAATAATAATAGTTTTGCTAGAAATTACATTGGAAATTCTCTATCTCTACTGTACAGCTGAGTGCAGACTATAAGAATCAATAAAAAAATGAGGCTGTAAATGCATTGTGCTCCACAAGGAATTAGCAGCACCACAGTGTAATTTGTGGCTGCCACAACAGCAATTGTTTCAGAGACCCAATTCTTATTTCTTATTCAGAGAACAGAGATGAACTGGATCCAAGGGAAATAAGATTCTTTCTTAAACTAAGAGTTTCAAAAGTAATAAACCACACTTTCAGACGAAATGATATCTCTATTGTGTATTTTGAAGTCTAGGACTAGGCTTATGCTACTTTTTTCAATCTAGGCTGTGTTGCCTGCATGTTATTTAAAGCACAGGTGGTTTAAAGCTCTGCTTTTAGGCTGTCATAAATTACAGATGCACCTCATTCACTTCTGGGCACTTTTACACACAACACATTTGTATGATCTTATGCATAACTCAGTGAACGGTTCCTCACACATAGGTGACTTAGAGACTAAAAGTTTTTGTTTGCCTGTATATTATTTCAGCTGAAATACACATACATTTCAAATTTTAGATAGAAAGATCTTCACTTTGAATAGTATATGCCATACAAGGCTGGCCTTGACTTCATAGAAGACATTCTTATCTCACAAATCTGGTTCCCAGGGAGATATTTGGTTTAGCAAAAGCCCTATCAGTTGTGTATAAAACTGTTTTTTATTAAGAACCTATAAAGGTGACAGTCAGAAGGTGTGGTACTGCTGGTGTGAGTAGCAGTATCCTATGGAACACAACACTGAAACAGGATGCCAAGAAACTCCATCACCTTCCTCCTTATCAGGTATAAGTCAGAGTCCAAAAGGCTTCAAGAATTCCATTCTGTTTCTGTCCTTATGAAGTACAAAAACCCTCTATCAGCCTTTTTCCATGGACACTTTTACCCTGTTACTACAAAATAATATAATATAGAAGTTTAGCAGGGATTCCAAAGAGTATAATGAGTAGTATCACCTGTTAATAGTAGTTCTGGCAAAAAAAAATAGTAGTTATGACCTAGCAAAAATTTACTCTCTGGAACACACCAGAAGTAGAAATACATTTTAAAAAACTAGAATCACAATAGTAAGTGGTGTAGATGAACTGAATTTTTAGTAACAGATTAAATGCAGTCCTCCTAAAGTCTTTCACTTCAAATGACAAATTTTGCGTGTTATAAAATGACTTGAAAAGGGCTGAGTTGAAGCAGGACCAGACCTGGTAGCATATTTTAGAGTGATTCAGAACTGCTAGTGTAGAAAGGAAAAGGCAGCTATGATCCATTGGAGAGAATTCTCAAAGAAATAGGGAGGCTGTGATGCACAGTACTGGTCAGGTCACAGATGTTCAGCTCAGACCACCCAAGCTCAAAAACTGGAGCAGAGGCAAAGATTTTTGGGACTGCTCAGGGAAGACTGGAAGTACAGATTGAGAGGAGACCAGCAGACTGGCATGTTTAGGCCATGCAGAATGAAAACTAAAGGGTTTGTGCACTGATCAGGGAAAAAAGAAGGAGTGGAAAATGCTGGTGTCAGGGGCAAGGGGAGGGGAGATATCAGCACAAACCCACCCCCATCACTGACACCAGCCAGTTTTGTGTGGCCCTTTAAATAGTATTAATTAGGATCAGAACCCAAAATCCAGGATCTAGAGAAGATGCACAGGAAGTTCCCTGGAATACACACAAGCTGAAGGTGCCTTGAAAATCAGATCCATTCCTTGGTACCTTCCTCCCACAGCCCAAGTACAGGACAGTAACTCCAGCTCTCACCATGAATAAAATGAGGCTATTGTGACCTAACACAGTTTTGAAAAACCACAGATTACACGTGTCCCAGGTCACAAAGACTATCAAAGCAGTGAAAGGAACCACTTTAGTACTGCTTATTTACAATTATTCTATTCTACAAGTAATGATTTTATTGATCCATATATTTTTATTAAAAAGTTGTTGTGCATATATGAATCTAGGCATAGGGCTCCAGAAGCAAACATACAGAAATTGAAATAGTCTCACTTTTCATTATGGAAGAAAGAGTCATGACATTTTAAATAAACTTAAAATATATCACTCAGAAGACTCACAGGTTATGCAACTTCAGCTTCCCCAGAAACAAGAAGAGACTGAAACAAGGTATGTCAAAAGGAAACACCTAGTGTTTTATTCTGAAATGTCAACGTGATATGATTTACAAGGAAGAACTAGGAGAGGATACATAAACCAGAAAATATTATTGTTTTGTCCTTTCATGACACTGCTTTTCTCATTTCATTGAAGTACTGAGTCTTAAGACTCAGTCTCTGTCTAATATGTGATACTGTCATGGATTCATTTTTGATCTGTGTTAGTTTAGAAGGGCACTATTCATTTTTTGACTGAAAATCTCTGAGGACAGAATCTTTGTGAAATCATCTGTCTGATATGCTTAGACTGTGCAGAAGTGAAAAGTGTCTCTTAAATTACTTCAAAATCTGTATAGATTTCCCCCCTATACTGAGCTTTATTAGCTTGAAAAGGGGAGGTGAAGGCAGCTCTAACTTCCCAGAGTACAGCTGCTGGCACATACAATCCACGGGCCCAAGAGTTAAATATCCAGCTCTGCAGGACTTAAGATAGCTCCATCTATCATACCTCATCTCTTTCCATATGACTGTTCCAAACAAAAAAAAAATGCAAAATAATAATTGTTCTAGGCAGTCAAAGGAAAGAAGACAGTGAAGCATAATATAAACTCTCTGGACACTCCAGCACTTCTTGGAAATGTTCCTCTGTCTGCCTCAGGCTAATTTATTTGCTAGTCCTGCAATATTTATTTCTGTAGTAGAGACATTACTGTGAACATTGTGTTGCAGAGCACACTGAGACTTTCTCCTCTGAACAGAGATTACAATACAGAAAACAGGATTAAGCAGGACTGACAGCAAACTAAATGAATACAGGCAGGCAGATCTTGGTCTCTGCTCCAACAGTTGTATGCATAACACTTTTTTTTTCCCCCCCAGAAGATGAGCAAGGAAAAAACCCAACAAACAACTGTCACTTAAAGGAAGCTTTAAAATGTTACTTAAATTAATGACAGAGAGAACTAGAGAGCATAACCTTGCATTAAATCTTTTAAGTCTCAGAAATGCCAGGGTGGAACATTTTGTCCTGCGAAGGATACTTTCTACAGAAAACATTCAGAGTTTTTATAAAAATGAATTTCAAAGCCCCTGTGAAGGATCTGGAGATTTATTTCGAAGCATAGGAAAGCAGTTCCCAAAGCTGTGATCTGAGGTCACCCACGGCCTTTGAGTTCATATGTGATACTGAAAGGTAATTGAATAAAGCAGCTCTGCATGCTTTGAAGGGATTTTATTTAAAAGCAAAGCAAGAAAACATACATTAATGTGCCTATAACCAGCACACTTAGTGTAACATAACTGTTCACTAAAATGGAGGAATACAATGATCAGTCTGAAGCTGGGGCTCGGACAATGTCAGTGCATCATGCAGTCTCATGAACACTGCCATTATAGCAACATTTTCTGTTCTTAGGTTAGCTATTTAAAAGCCGACTAGCTAACTGCTACAACAAGGAGTTTAAGATCTGAGCCAAGAGACTCAGCACCAAATTCTGGTTCAGTTCAAGGATATGAAGGTTCTCAACACAATCTATTTGTATTTCAATGCTATCAGAAATCACTTACTGCTTTACTAACAAAAGATTACAATGACCAATTCAATGACTGACTGACTTACTGAGCAAAAACATGTATAAACAAACAAATAATAAATGAAGTATCAACATCTTGTGTCATAAATATTTAGAGGAAAAAATACTTTGCCTTTTTTTTCCTTTTGTTTCTTGAAAGATATGTTTTACAACCAGTATTTTCTCCATACAGATGGGACAGGGTTGAAGCCTTTCCTAAAGCTGCAGATTCTCAGTTTAATCCTATCAATTACTCAGAGTTTTCACCCCTTTTTCTTCCAGACACTCTGTTTAGAGGGCCTATAACTTTGGAATTTGACAAAGACATGTGGAATGAGAACCACCTGCTTATCTATCTGCTCTGTTTCCAGTGAATATTTTTTACAGTTTAAACCTCAGCCGGATTAAATTGAGAATTTTGGAAAGGCAATGCTGAATTGCTCCTTTTAAAACAGAGAATCCTTAGGCTTGATAATGTACAGAATCTAAAGACCATGGATCCATTCCAGGACTGTTTAATCTGAAAAGTTATGGACACACAGAAACATTTTGTTACACTGGGCTGGAATAATCACAGAGAGAAGCAACATGAAAACATCATCTCATTCTCACAAGGGCAGCTCAGATTTGGTTCAGAGATACACAAACCTGGCTTTATGAGGAAAGTTTTCCTTTCAAACCTGAGATGGAATAGTCACAGCGAAGGCAGAACTGATACAGGTATGAAAAGGACCAGAGCCATTAGAGACCCATGGGCTGCACCTTGTGCAGCAGAGATCATGCAGTCGTGTCTTCCCACCTCTCCCCCCTCTCATTCATTCACAGAATCATAGAATATGTCCCAACATCACAAGTAGGGTCCAGTAAATCCTTAACAGTGTAAATGAATGAAAAAATTCTTTAGAAATAATTAAAACAATTCTACTAAGCACAATCTTCTTGATGGCAAGTACTTCAATGTTTTCCATAGTGCTTTAAATGTCATGATCTTTTTTCATAAAAATCTAAAAACCAACACTGGAAGACAAGCAGAAGAGCCATGACTTTCCCTAATGGCTTTTTTTACTTAAAAGACCTTACCATTTTATTGGAATGAATTTTACAACTTCTTTACTTACAGGTATTGTGTCTGAGCCATTTAGCTGGAACTTTCTAGAAATAATTCAGATTAGGATGACATCAGGTCTGGAAATGATCATCATAAGTAGTTTTATAAAAATAAATTGAACTACAGTTTTTATTTACAATAACTGTGAACAGCAGAAAAAGTGCTGAAATGTGTTCTAGTGGGACTATTCAATTGTTTTTCCAAGTTGGATGAAAATGATCAACACCTTGGAACCAATTAACACATTGCCATGCTGCTACATAACTGGTATTTTTCAGTCATTTAAAAAGCCTTAGCTGAATGTTAACTGATGCATTAGGCCCTTGCTGCCTTGAACTGACATTTTCTGATCACACCCCATGGACAGACAGGAGCTTTTGTACACAATGTAACCTCTCTTTGAAAGCACAAAGGCTTTTGCTCAAATGCATCTAACCATAAAAACTTCCACTTACTCAGCCAGAAAGATCCTACTCCTACGTGATCAAAGGCAAATGTACTGTTGAATTTTGATCTGAAAGCCCTAAGCATTGAGAAAATTGTGTGTGATGGCTTTGGGAAGGCACTGCTCCCCATTTTGTCCAGCAGACCATGCAAAGATATCCCCTTCATAAAGGGAAGCTGCTCATGACTGCAAGGAAGAGTATCTGTGCTGTAATGCACCATTAAATCAAATTAACCTAATCATCCACCTGCTAAGTGAACAAAATACAGGAAAACCTCATTCTCAGCATGTTCCTTTGCTCACGATCGGCAGGGAATGGAAGCGCCATGTGAAGAGTTCCTTAATGTCACCAGTTAGCCTGTAGCTCTTTCAAAGCCAAGCAACGTACTTTCTTTCTAGTGTTTTAGCACATTTATTATGGCCAAATACAAGTTCTTTGTCAAAACTAACGGCAGCAGGAAAACAGTACTTCCTTTGAATGCTTTTGTCTGTTTGCTTGGTGAAGTGGGATGGGTTTATTTGTAAAATACGTAAACAAATAATTAGAAACTACCAAAAAAGTGACCTCCAGCCAAAATATTAATTATTTCAGAAGATGTCACTATGGCGCTTTTTAGTTTGCTAGTGTTGTATTTCCACCCCACCTGGGCCTGGATTTCCATCTAAAACATTTTTCTTTATTTACATCCTCTTCACAGCAACATAATGCACCAGAAACTCCCAAAATTTCCTGGTTCAGAGTAAGGACTTATTTGCTTTACTTCCTTACTGAATCAGCATCATGAAAACAAAACCCCTATTCAAGCTCATTTTTTCCCCTGTAAGACGAGTTAGTGACTGAACATCAAGGGAATGTGTGTGAAATTATAACAGGCCCATTATCAGGAAATAAACTACCACCTAGGAAAATTGAATCCTAGTCCTACCTCAGTTTTACAGATTGAAGCATCACACTTTTAGCCCTGCAACAGCAGCTCTGTTAATGTGTTCTGACACCAGATGGTTTTATTATTCATATAAACATAGTACCTTTCTTTCTTTGGTAATTTATCAATAAGACACAGTTTTCCTATCTGGTGGAAAAGTACTTTATTTTTTTAAAAGGAAGGTCTTGTTTAAGAGGAGGGTAGGGGAGAGAAAAATCAGGACATAGTGTCTTGCATAGAAAAATTTACAAGCCACTTTTCTATTAATATTGACACTAAATTAAATCAAATCATATTTGTATCTACACACAGAGATGAGCTTTCTTGTTTATGATGGTAAAATACACAATTGTTTCAAAATACAAACTGGAAATGTAAATAAGAAATCAGGAATGACTGCAGCTGATTTGACTCCCATTGCATTTACCAGATAAAGTACTGGGGATTAAAACATCTGAAAAGCTGTGGAAGACATATATTTATTGTTTTTATTACAGTAAAGAATATAGGGAAAAGCTTTAGGCTGGAGGATAATTTAGAAGCACTGAAGATCACACCAGAATACTTGGTTATTTTTAATAGGACGAAATGTTTCTTGTGATCCTATCAGTAAGCCTTGGTTTTGGTTTTGTGGGTATATGTACACATACCAATGAGGAGATTAAAAAAAATGCAGCAGGAAAAATGATAATTAAAAACTACATGCTAGGATTTCTGTTTAAGATTATTTTTTTTCTCCATCTTGGTCATTCTATTTTATAACTGCTACTGACGCAGTAAATTTTGAACTTAAAATGTGGAATAAAACAACTATACAGAAAATGCTGACATTCTACCATTACAACTAATATGGACATAATGGAAAATACTAATCAGAAAGTATCCAGTAAACAGAAAGTGATGAAATGTGTGAGTAATAAACTTTTTATTGTTCAAGTTCCTGAACAAACAAGAAACATTTGTCCTACATTTCAGATGGGGAAAAAACATTAATAAAATAGGAAAAGTGACTTCAGTGTGAGAAATATTTAATGGAACAACTTAGTTCTTCCAGGAATACACAGGCTTCTTTAAAAACCTTTTACATTTTCAACAGTTAAAAGTTTTGTATGTACCTAGAGTCTCCTAGGATGTGTGTGAAACTTACAGTGAAAAAGGTTTTTTGTCATCAGTGCTGTGGAAGTACAGACTCTACTGACAAAGAAGCAAGGTCCTTGGCCCAAGGTGATCTGCTGTAGCACAGGGTAGTAGCAAAAAAAAGGTAGACTGAAGAATAACACAGAATCATCATCCTCAATGGCTTGCCAGTCATCAGGAAAATAAAAACTGCACCTGAACAACAACAGTCCCCACACACAGAGAAAAAGGCCAGAGAATAAGAAGCATCTGCTTCCAAAGCAGCACACCAGTAGCATCTGATGCAATCTGGGCCACCAAGAGCATGGTCTGTAGCTCTGTCCCTGACCTTTTTGAAGAGGAGCAATAGGTGGAGCCAGTGTTTCCAGGGTCTGTGGACATCTCTGGCTTCCAACAACCACAAGGCTTGCAATTTCTTGTATTGTGTGAATTCTGTCCTTTACCCTTGAGCTGCCCTGGCAGTCAGGAGTGCAGGTTCCCCTTTGCTCTCTTGGAGTTGGGTTTAGGAATTGATCCAAAGGGGGAACCTGGTGCCCCAGAGCAGTGAGGTGTACATTCATGCAGTGTCCAAGAGCCCTCCTTGATCTTAGCTGCTGACAAACACCAAGTTTATTTTCTTTTTTAGAAGAGGCTGTAAGGGTGTTTGGGAACAACTTTTACATGAATTGTATCGCCCAGACTGAACCCCTACAGACAATGTCTTGTCTATATCGAACCTTTTTCTGGAAGAGCAGATTCACCTGCTTTTGCACAAAGGTATATAAAATAACATAGGCTGCTTTCTAAAATTTAAAACTTAAGAATTCTGTTGCAGAGTTTTTAATATTTGGAATAAGGTGTGAGCAATTCCAGACTGGGCCCTTGGCCTGCAAAACCTGTGGGCCTTTGTGGCGCAATGAAAATTCAAGTTGTGGCGCAGCAAAAAATTCACCTCTCTCTCTTAAGGTGTTCCAGGTACTAACGGGTGTTCATATGTAGTTTAAAGTGTTAATATGGAAGCCTCCTTAAGGCAGCAAATGTGCACATTTTTTAAGTGCCTTGTAATGTCAATAAAGTCGCAAGAGAATAAATATGAAAGGACAAACAATAAACCCCAGTGCGGCATGAAACACGGTCTTGGTGTGAGTGTCGTAGCTCAGTCCGACCCCTCAAAAGGGACCCCAACTTCAGAATTCCTCTATATTAAAATAAACCATCATCTCTTCTTTTTTCCTTCATGACCAAGAAAGCTCACTAAGTTTTACTGCTTTTCAGCAAAACACTGAAGCAAAGGATTTCCAGAGAAAAGAAGGTTCTATGAAGAATGTGATTTCATTGCAGCATTCCCCACTAAGGACATTATCTTTACCTGTGTGGTTGATACAACAGGATATTTGGGGGCTGCTTTCGAATCTCAAGCAGACAGTGCTTATGAATGTCCACACACAGAACTTGGGGAAAGGATTTCATGGAATACAATTAAATAGAGAACAGAAACAAAAATCCTTATAAACAACAGTCAAATTTGATTAGCCATGGCAAAAAAATCATTAAAAAAAATACAGATCTATCATTGGATATCTCATGTTACTTTGAACCTATCTGCCCCTTACTCTCAGCCCCTGACCCAACATCTCTCTTATGATGCTTGAAGCACTTCCACAGCTAGATATGATGTGTACTTAAAGCTTTTAAACTGAGGAAGTGCTTAGAAGTTTAAACTCAGGAGATAAGACTAAAAACTCCAAAGTGAAAGACCGAAAGTTGAGTATAACCTTGACCAAGAAGGACATCAGATGGCTCCACATTTGCAGGAATTACTTTAACTTTTTCCACTAAATATATTTTCTTCTCTCTGTCTTTCTCTCTCTTTCTTACATTTACTGTGTGCTTTTCATACCAATAAGAGTCTAAACAGATAGTATTCAAAATTTTTGCTACACAATAACACCTAACACACAAATAATTATCCTTTATAAAATTCTTATTACTGTAGGTGAGGATGTTAATCAGCATATGATAGAAGTTGATACAGTCTTTTAGTTGATAATTAGGCTAGAAGATGGCAGCTAGGACCCAGTATGGGGCTGAGCAATGCTGAATAAAGCTGGATGATACAAAGGACACAATGGGCCAGCAGTTCAGATGAAGCTGGGCTTGTGAATAGCCTCATATATGCCATCTCCTTCAAAAGGTCACTGGCAAACTGGAGCTACTCCAAACACAGCAAGAGTGTGCAGGTGATAATTGGTGGCAGAAGACACATATGTATGCACACATGTATCTGTACACCTGAACTCTACATCTGTTTTTGAATGTAGTACGTAATGCCCTTCCATATACAGCATAAAATGAAGTTTTAGTTAGTAAATGCTAGATTTCTAGCTCTAGACAGATAGAAATTTCTTTTTGATTCTGCTTCCTGAGGTATTACATAAACTGGATTTTTGTTTCGTGGATTTTTGTTTTGTAGATTTCTGTGTTGCTTTACAATCCTGTTGCATTTGAAAGTGCTGAGAAACCCAGCAGGAGGGGCAGGGGCAAGCATCACACGAAAAGACAAAAATATGTTACCAGACAAAGCTCCGCACATCTCTATGTGACAGGTAAACCACAGGGAAGAAAACACAGATCCTGTGTGATAAGCAAAAATCTCGTATCAGGTACAGATGCATAGATAAAGAGATGTACACCAGTTACCAGCTCATACTGCTTTTATTTTCTCAGTGGTCAAGAGCAAGCTAGGAAATCCCTGTGTAAAACATGCCTGAGCAGCAAGTAAACCACAGAACTCTGGCTCTAATAAATACAGATCACAGAAATTTTCTGCTCTACTCCAAGGATTTTCTATGCCCTTTCACTCCCAATTTCACAATCAACTCAGCTGCAGGACGGCATGAAGGAAGAGTTTAGAAGGGATGCTGAGCAGCCCAAACATCTGCTTGAGTCTGAGGAAAAAAAAATCTGAAAATATCTTCAACACTGAAGATTAAAAATTTCATCTTTAGGATACCTCATTCTGCTAAAAAAGAAAACTCACAGAATAACTGCAAAAACAGCAGTGCAGCAATATATCATGCAACTTTCTGAAAAACATCGTTGCAGAATTAAAGAATCATAGAAAGGCTTGGATCAGAAGGGACTTTAAAGATCATCTATTTCCAACCCACCTGCCAGGGCAGAGAGGTCCCCCACTAGACCAGGTTGCTCAGGGCCCCATCCAAGCTGGCCTTGAACACCTCCAGGGATGATCAGACATAGCTGCCTGATCAGATCAGTAAAAGCACTGGCAGTTGTAGGGAATTGTATATACAAATGCCTGAAAAAGGAGACACTTATAAAATTTTCATTTTATTAATGGTTTTCTCCTACGAATAATTTTGACTTTCTGGAACAATCTTTGAAAGAAAAGTGGAATCTCTTTTATCATGCAAATGTCAATGCAAAAATGAGAATCAAAATTAAACTACAGGTTACACAAAGAAGAAAGAAACATATCAAAGTTGCTCTGAAAAGCTCACTTCTCCCTAGGGAAATTAAACTTGCAAATGTATTCCTTTTCTTTTCAAACATTTGTCCTTCCCCCCGCCTTTTTTTTCCTTTGCAGGTGCTGGTGGGAAATCAAGGAAGGTATTCAAATGTAGATTAATTTAAAAATATACAAGTGATTGGATACTGTATTTTCTGTGAGCTTTTACTGACTGCAATTCAAAGGTTCAATTAAGACAATAAGAAGAGACTAAGATGAGGCTCTTCTAATAGAGGTTCTCTTCTTTCCATAGAGAGCAAAGATTGTTATCTTAAAAGTAAGGTCTTGTACAGCCAATTCCATATCTGTAGCTAAGACACAGAAATCTTTATTTTTAAACACTATGCCATAAGTGATGAACAAACACACATACACACACACACACACAGAGAAAAAAACCAACGTGTTGCAGACACACACACAGAATCCAATATTTAAATCTATAAATTCTGCCAACTTGACACATTAAAATTCTGGCATCAAGTCATTATAAACACTGGTGAGTATCCAAAGGGATTACTTGCTTTCTTCATCAGTAATAACTTATACTTGAAGTACAGTAGAGAGGAGGTAACAATCCATTAAAAAAAAAAAAAAAAAAAAAAAGGAAGAACAATACAGAGGAAGGCACATTTCCTCCTTTTATATACTTTTGCAGTGGTCATGTGGTCACTGCCTGCATCTCATCTTTCTGGGATCTGTTTTGGGACTGTCAGGCGTGTGTGTGTGTATTGGGTCCATGGGGTGACCAGGTCTATAACTCTCTCTTAAAGTGTCCCAAGTCTTCTAGTATATAATCTGGTGGCTCACTCAGAACAGCATCACCACCCTCAGCATCCTGTCAGAGACTGAGTTACTGCTGTGGATTCATACAAAGTGCTACCATCACCAAAACAGAGCAGAGGATGATGAGCAAAAGTCAGGCGCCTGACAGCCAGAGCATTTCCAGTGTAGAATCCCCAAAGATAAAGACATATTCTGTTTTAACAAGGAATGAGAGCAACCCTGCATATTCAACTCCAAGAGCTTGTCCTTTCTCCAGTGCCTTTCAGCAGCCACATCCACCAAAGAAGCCCATCCAAACCAGAAGCCTCTGGAACTATGTCAGCCAGCAATTGAGCCCCTGACTTTCCTTTCCAGAAGTCTCAGAGCACAGGGAATGTACTTTTGAAGTGTCTTCATTTGCTGTGGTGGTGTAGGAGCCCTGAGAAATGGGAGTCAGCAGCATCCCACCTTGAACCCTAAAGCTGCCTCTACAGCAAACCTCTTCCAGCTGGAGCCACTGCTTAGTGATCCCTGCTCTGTGCTGGAGTTGCACAGCCCTGAGCACCCTTCCACTGCTTCACTATAGCAACACAACTCTATTAAAAATTCACTTCCTAAGTCTCTCCCATGGTGGTGGAAAACATAAGACAAACTAATGTATTCAGAAGTGAAGTCTTCAGAGACTATGTTTTATCACCAGGATTAACTATATTGAATTTAATTATCTTACTTTTACTTATATTAGTAGTTCTTACATTAGAACTCAATTAAACTGCTTTATTCTGAGAAAGGAACTACGAGAATGATGTATTCATAATTTTAATTCTGTTTTCATCAACACATATTACTATGATGTGTTTTGTTTGGTATTGTTCTTAAAATACTTGGTCTTGATGTTTTTTCAGCATCAAGTTGTTTTTCTATCAGTGACACCTGTTTGTTTAAACCATTACAAGATACGCCCCATGAGCTACTGAGGAGATACTGTGTCACTGCTCTACATTCATGCACAGTTGTTAATCTGCAATTTTTTCTGCTACTGAATAACATCTGACCATGATAATTTTAAAATTATTTCAATTGTTTGATCTTCAGTTCTGCAGCAGATTTAAATTAAAGAATAACTGGAGAAATATTGAAAATATATGTTACTTGGATAAACAATTTAATCCTTTTTTTTTTTTTTTCATACAATTGCCATTACCACAAGCAAGACTGTCACCCTCTCTTCCAGAAAGTCCATTGATTATCACCTCCATTTCAGAAAAAATAGTTCATAGAGGTTATAGGTACAAAGGCAATACAATAGCTTCTCTGCACAACGTGAGGTATCTGTGTTAAGGGAGACAATACCTTCTTTCAAAAATTTTTTTATGTTCACAGATTTTATGATATATTTATATACATCTCTATACAGGTAAATGTACATATATTTCTATATACAGATAGATGCACATGGGTATCTATCAATATATACACATATACATGAGCCCAACTACAGTGCCTATCATGCATGCAACCCATGGGAATGGTGTGAAAAAAAGATGCTGGAGCATTTAGAAGATGGCAGTATTTGCCATAAGAGTAAATAGTTACAGGCAAAAATAGTTTTGCATAGAGGATTATATGGTGTGTCTGAAAGGCCAAGTCAGGCTTGAGAATGAAAATATAGAACCAAACTCACTGTCTCCTTTCTGTCTTTAAAGGTTTTACCAATTATTATTAGTTTCTTGTTTGTTACATAATTTATGGACCTTTGGCACTCCTTTAGAATACTCTAATGTACATCTGAATTCCTATCCCTTGGCACTACTTTTGCCCTAGCCATTATATTTTAATGAAACAGTTACATATTCCAGTTTAAACAGATTCATAGAATCCTAGATTCTTCTTAGAAAACATCATAAATTAGCAACAGACATAGGTTTTATAACTTACTTTTCAGTTTTAAACTAGAAAGAAAAAGGTATTACTGTTCTTGTTGGGGAATGTAGCTAATGCACCACCTCTATGCTGATGAATAGCTTGTCTTTTAATAGGTAGTTTACATAAAAATTACACGGTGTCTGTGAACAGTAAAATTATTCTAGAATTGAGACATAGAGAGTTATTTTAATGCCTTGGTATAATACACTTCAGTAGCACTCCTACAGCATGTTTTCAACTAGGGAGGAAAGAGTGGGCAAATTTTAATTGCTCAAACCTAGTTTTAATGTAAATTTGCTGTGCTCAGCTGTACTTCATGACTCTAAGGCCCCTTACTATGGTGGAACAATAGCATGTGATAATTACCAATTCTGCCAGAGCACACACAGTCAAACAATATATTTGATAGAATTCAATGACCTCAAGGCTACACTGTCTGTGCTCTCATATATAAAACGGTAAATGACAGGAGGAGTAGGAACTCATCTCAGAAAAGAAAATGACTGCTGCCAACAACTTGCCTCAGCAAGAGGTATGGCTCAACTGGCACTGCTCAGAAGGCACGTTCATTTGCAAATGTAGACACAGAAAAGCAGTGTTAGGCATCCTCAGAGAAAGTCCTGGTCTAGAGTGGAAATATTTGCTTGTGGCATCAGTGAAAAGTATAATCTTCATAGTACAACCACATAAGCCATTTGGTGATAGGCCCTCAGCTAAAAAGCATGTAGCCTAGGAACCCCTCTGGTGTACTTCATGAGCAAGGAGATTAAAACAAAGAAAACTGAATCTCACAGCAAGAGCAACAGATGATTCTTACTGCAATGCATCACTGGTCTTACTGGTTATTTGCCAGCAAAGGTTAGGGACTACTACTTTGGCATATATGCTTCTCAGGCAAAACACTTTCTCTTATTTGCTTGCTCTGTATTTGGCACATTTCATTGCTGAGATCATTCATCAAGGAATTCAAGAATGTCCTGGATTTAACAGTTGGTTTTACGGAAGGCTCTGGGGAGACTTTATTGTGACCTTTCAGTACTTTAAGGGGACTTGTAAAAAAGATGGGGACAGACTTTTTAGCTCATTGTGATCATTGTGTTAGGACAGTGGTTTTAAACTGAAAGAGGGTAGATTTAGATTAGCTTTAAGGAAGATTTTCACAATGAGGGTAGTGAGACAATGCAACAGGTTGCTCAGAGAAGTTGTGGAAGCCATATTTCTGGAAGTGTTTAAGGCCAGGCTGGATGGGACCCTGAGCAACCAGGTTTCATAAATGGCATCCCTCCTCACAGCAGGAGGATTTGGAACTAAGGTTCCTTCCAGCCCAAACCATTCCGTGATTCTACGCAAAAGGTACTATTCGTATAAGCACAAGAGCTACAGTTGGTGTGGAATCTCTTTTAGAGGTGTAACAAGCACAATTGTTGCCAAGCTACTTCTCTTATTTCAAATGTTGGAAGAGACAAAGCACACAATGAGTCTTTTCTCGGATGATTGCTTTAAGAAGCAAATGGTCATTTGGGGATTCCTGCTTTGTTTCTTTTATTTGGTTTATTTTAAGTCAAAGCAGAGCAATAAGAATCCTTTCGTTTTCCAGAAGATGCTCACAGAACAGCAATACAACACCCATTTATGGGACTAAAAATCTTCACATTATTAAGGCATCCATGCTCCTCATAAATGCAACTCTGGGCTGTGCTGTCTTGTATTGGCAAAAAAGATTTACAGCATCCAGTCAGTTAATCTTACATCTATCTGAAACTACCAGAATACTCTTGCAAAGAGAACACTCTTGCAAGGCTAAAGATATATATGGTAAAATCAAGACAACAAGCACTGGGGAAGTATTACACAAACATGGTTTGGTCTCTCCCTGTGGCCTATAAACCCAGTAATTTTTTTCCCTTTAAGATCATAATGGTAATGAACACATCTTTCACTCATTTCCTTACTTTAAAGTTTTCAAAAGAAATGCCTGAAAGGGAGACATTACTTTCTTCTCCCAAGCTGTTGAGTTCCACATGATTCAAATTATCTTCTGTAGACTGGGAACCCCCAAGGAGGCAGCAACAGATGAAGCATCATCAATGTACATAAATGCCCAATTCTGTACCTTTTTAAAATAACAGTAATAATTTTACTTTTCAGCTTTCAACATCAAAAAAGAGGTTTTTAATTTTAGGAAATATTAAAATAACCTGGGAAGAGTAGGAATACTTGAGCAAAATAAAAAGACAATCTCATTATTTTGCAGTGACCTGTCTCAGCTTGATTTGTTTGGGTGATGGGTACTAACGAAGCTGACTGCCTACTGAGGGAAAATCGTCAGATGAAAACTCCTGAAGAAACTAATAAGCGATTATGATCATTCAAGAGTCCAAACTAGTCATAGATTTCAGTATTTTGCAAAATTAACTCAAACCCTCAATTCCTCTAGTTCTGTGAAGAAGTAGACAAAATTTTAATCAAGAGATTGGAGAGTGGGAAAGAAGTAATAACAATTAAGAATTAATAAACTACATATGATTGACACAGGCTTAGACCTGAAAATCAGACATTTCTTGTATGAAGAAATTATTTTTTTTTTTAGATCCTATTATTAGAAAGTCACTAGGTAGTAACCTTTATAAACCTCAGAAGATGAAGGACAAAGGCTGTGCTACATTATTAGCTCCCCTTAAGAGATTTTGCTTCTTTTGCTTTAATTTTCATCTGAGTTTAAAGCTGGTAATTTCTTTGAGGTAATACTCAAATCAAGCCATTGACAAGAAATTTTAAAATTTAAGGATGAAGTGCAGCTTGCCAATGATATTTCTAATGCCTCTCAGCAGAAGCATGCACACCTAAGTTAATAATCCCATTATTTCATTATTATCAACCAGAAATTTTCCTTTTTGCAGCTGCAACAGACCTGTAGGTACTGTTCATCTACTCATCTGGGAACATCTGTGCTGGAATAATTCAGCAGGCAGCTCTCCTACAAGAGCCTGGCATTTTCATGGCAGGCTTCTAGACCTGAATGGCTTCACTCATGCACCAAGCACAAGAGTGTTTGTAAACCTTTAATTTCGGTGCTGCATTACAGACCATTGAAGCCTTAGAGCTGTCTGTGGGGTGAAAGTGTATGATGGCTGATCCATGCAATTCCTTGATATCTGTTTCTGTCAGTGTCCCATGTGGACAGAACTCTACTATCGAGGCAAAACAAGATATTCCCTGACTCACCTTACATGTTCCTTGTGATTCAGCAGTCATAAGGTACGTTCTTCTTGAAACTCCACTTTATTTTCTTTACAGTAAGTCTGCTTGTTTTAACCCCCTGTGTAACCTCTTACCAGTAGTTATACCACTACTTTATCAGTAGTTGAAACATTTATTATATTATTAATACATAATATATATTATTGCATTTATTCTATTAAAGTGCCCTTCTACCATTGCAACAGAAGAATGTTAAAGAACTGTACCTTGCTCAAAATGCAAAGATTTATAATTTGTTATTTTAGACATTATTATAGAGGACATCTAGAGATCTGAGAAATCTAAAGGCAAATTAATAGAATTAAAATGTTATTTAGGAATCTCATTATTTTTCTGGGCTTGATTTGTTACTTTTGATTGTCTAAGTTAGAAGTACTTGACCTTACCAATAATTCTGAGATAGTAATGGACTCAATTCTTTTGAAAAGTATCACGAAAAATATAAATTGGTCTTCAGAAATCCTTGGGTCTTTCACAACACAGAATGACAGTAGCACTTCCAGACTTCACTTAAAGGATGCACATGCAGTCATTTCACATTGCACAACCCCTCAAGAATCATCTCACAAATGACTCAGATAAAAGCTTTTACCTACAGAAATTTACTGATTTGGTTAACAAAGATTACACGGTGACAAAATGGGTTACAAGATTGACCTAGTTGGACACCATTCCTTTCCCTGGTTCCTCTGGCTGCCTGCAAGGGGAACTGCCAGCAAGCAAAAGCACTTGAGCACACTTAGCCACTGTGCACAAAGTCACACAGCACCTCTGGTTTCACTCTTTCTGAGCTCCCTGAACAAGGTCGGAGTGCTGCTAGCAAGGAGAAAAGAAGCACTTGGTGCATAATAAACAGTGTTGTTAATCAAGAGACAGACTTTCCCTAGATGCACAGGGCTATAAACAAGCATGTGAGGAGTTTTGCTCTCTTTTGCACCCCTTGGGCAAAGCCAGGCTTCGGGGAAAGGAATGACTGCTCTTGTATCAACCCCCGAAGTGCGAGTTCCGCAGAGGTGCCCTGGAAATGGGCAGCAGTGTTTCATGCACAGTTCTGACACTCACACTGGGGTATTGGGCAGCTGCAAGGAGCCTGCATGCTGTTATCTCTCCTGGGCAGAACCCCTCGTAACTAATGTGTACCAGCAAACGCTGCCTTACACAGAGTTTAGCTTTGAAATGCTGTGGAGACGCGTAACTAATCACCAGAACAGGCAGGATGTCGTCTCTTCCCCATCCCCTGAAAAAAATCAATACAATGGAACTGTGCTCTGAGACTAATTCAGTCCCATTAAACACCAGTGTAAATATCCATGCTTTTTCCGTTTAAAATGCAATTCCAAATTAAATTCAAGCACCACCAATAATGCTTGGATACACAGTGCTCCAAGCAAGTACTGCTCATAGGATATCTGCTAATTTTGCCGTAACTTCTGTCCTAACTGTTCTAATCAGCAGCTAAGCAGAGAGGTGAGCCCATGAGAAATTATAAAATTGAGCACTGAAACAATAAAAGAAATGGAGAAAATAAACTACTATATCTGTTGGTCATTAATGTTACAATTCTGTTGATTTAATTCAAGAGCTCATCCAAGAAATGCTCAAAACAAATCTGACTGATGGGACAATCAGACTGACTGCATAATATATGGAAATGGGAGGCAACCAAAACAAATGGTTGATGTCTGAATTTTCCAAGCACTACATAAAAATATGCATCTGCATACCTTTTACAAAAGACAAAAGACCTTCTTGTTAATTGATAATTCCTATAAGAAGATTAGTAGCTCACAGAAAATATTGGTATGGGGGTTTATTAGGTTTTGTTTGTTTGGCAGAGTTGCCAAGTGTGGCTTTAATTTTTGCAATGCAGAAATGACAAGGTTACAGGGTCTGGGCTGGTGTTTTTTGGGTGGTTGGATTTTTTTGTCCAGCACCAGAAAAGAGGCTGTGGCTGGGAAGACCAGATTTCTAATTCAAATAATGAATTCTACCACCAGCAGTAATTTCCCATTCTTTTGACAGAAACTACTCTAGTTAGTGATTATTTATCAGTCCCATCTGATAAACGCATCCAAGAAAGAATGACACAAAATTCCCATTTTAAAGTGAATTACAGAAATAGGCAAGAAATTGCCAAAGAAATATTCATATGCACAAACATAAACATACATGTACACACAAAAAAAAAATTTCAGAAAAATTCTAGTAGCACATTACAGCACAATCCTCTCTGTCATTGACACCTACAATTATTTATTCGCAGTTTTTTTAAGATGGAGATGAAAGGATTGTTCTTCCAGTATCCATCCTTCTATGACAAAATCTACAGTAGCAAAATAGTGATAAAAATAAATCTCTGAGAAATGCTGTTGTTTTAACTGATGATGTTGTATCATCCTGAGAAATCAGTCTCTCTCTGAATATTAAGTTGGATTACACAGGACTTTTCTCTGAGTGCATTTTATACCTACACGACAATTCCTTTGGAATTTTTTTTACTGTCATTATTAACTTGCTGGAACTGTCTGATCTTTTTACCACAGCTCAGTAGCTACTGTATCAAGTAAGACTTTGAAAATTTGATTGCCAAGAGCTACTGCCCTGTTTACAAATTTTCCAGTGTGGTGATTTTCCAGATAAAGGAAGATGTTGTCAGTCACTGTAAACTACACAGGACCTCATTACTGAGTACAGACATCCCAATTAATCTTAAATACATGCAGTGCCAAGAGAGTAATTAGCAACAATAAATTGCTGTGATTTTTAAAAATAACAATTGCTCTTACAAATCTCATTAACGCTTCATAAACCCCAAATATAGGCAAGTGTATTATTTACTAGTGCTATTTTCAAAGACAGTAGTTCCTTTCTGATTTTCACCAGTGAGCAACCTAATTTATAGTTAATCTTTCTACCAAACTCCTCCACAGAAGCCTAAAACACCTCAATTTTGCAAAATCAAGCATAAAAACTTATTAAATGCAAGAATTATATTTGCTTAATAAGCCTTTACTTGGCCCCTTTGTACATCTGCAGTTTGATACAATCTTCAGTTCTATGCACACATCTTTTTTCCCCCCTTAAAAAAATTATGTACTTGATAATAAATATTTGCGTAATTATTCACTCCTTCCTTTCATACCTGTTGTTTAGCACATAATCTTTACTGCAAACAATCAACTTTGTACTGGCTGTTGATCAAGGAGGCATGCTTTAAATTTGCCTCCACAACTTCCTTGGGATATGAAAGGGTATACTGTCAGCCTCATTTTACAGAAGCAAGAGCAGATCAAGAAGGAAAAGATTAAGAGCAGTGTTTTCTGCTTTTAAAACCATCAACAAAAACATACACTTTGTTTGTGCAGAACTTCTGCCACTCTGTCTAATCAGTAAATGAGAAAAATGAGGAACATGCAACTAATGACTATTACAATGTTTGTATCAGGAACTGTCTCGTGCTGTGCCAGCAACAAAAGGATTAGGAAAGGCTATTAATCTATTTGGATGTTGCTAATGGGTTATCCAGCAATAGGAAAAGGTTCAGGGTGAGATGGGAAAATGGGGTTACCACAGAGACAAATATTCCCCTGCACACGCCTGTCCATTATGGAGTGGCTCAGATATGAAAGAGCAATCACAACTCCAACAAAGAGAAATACCAGGGAGAGATAAAGCTCTGCAATCCCCTGCATATAGAACCATTCCTAGAGCTGCAATGTGGACCAAAAAGTCAGGTGGAAAACACAGCAAAGTGACAATTCTTCCACTGATGGCACAGGCACGGGCACACAAACTTCTCTGGCCAGTGCCAAAGGCGGTGACACCGAAGGAAGCAGGAAACAGCTCCAGCAGCTTAGAGAACTTGGCAGCACTGCCTTGGTCACCCCTGGGTCCCCTGATGGCCACAGTCAGACTCAACAGTATGTGGTTGAGGAGGCTTTTTTTATTTTTCCAAAAGACAAATTGTAGTTGTATGGGCTGAGGCTTATGACCAATTGCTTTGCACTATTTTTAGGGGAACACACACACACAGTCTGCCACGCTCTGACTCAGAAGCGGTTTGTGGTACCCAGCTGGGAGAGTGGCCTTACTAAACTGGCAAACTGGGCTGTGAGAAGAAGGTTGGATATCACACTTGTCTCAATCTCTATTTTTTTCTTAATAGATCCACTGCAGTAACTGGGTATAAGAAGAGTTGGGTAATAGCTGGTGGCTTCAGGCAATAGACACTATTGCACATTATCCAGTATCATTTCCTCCTGCTCAGTCACAGCTGATTTTGTAGCAGCTGGGCTCTTGCAATTTTGTGAAGACTGGCCTAATGAGAGACTGAAGAACACATTTCATTCAATTGCTGAGAGACAAACCAACCCACAAACCAAGAAATTGATTTGAAGCTTTAATCAAAAGAAATGAGAAAAAGCTTCACAAAGACAGGCCTATACCACCGGGAGATGATTCTCCTACAATTTCAGATTGCTATAAGAGAAATTTTGCAGGCCTCAGCTAGCTTTTTTTCCTTTTTTTTTCCTTCTTCCTGGGAATATTTGAAGTCTAGGAAGAGAATGCTTAAAATCACAGACGGATCTGGCACACCATGACAAATTTTGCACAACAGCCTCCAGGAAGTCCAGCTGGTACCAAAATATTTACAGAAGGCATTTTCTTAAATGTGACAATTAATACTGTTCTCTTACTCCTAATTTCTGAAAAGACAAGGACAACATAAAGACTCATAGAAGTAAACCTTACGAAGTTTAATAATCAGACTGCAAGAAAGAGAAATGATGATATTAAATTAGTTATAGGATCATATAATACTTCATGTTGAAAAGAACATTAGGGGTTCTCTAATCCAATCTCCTGCTTCTAACAAAGTCAGCCATGAGACCAGACCCAACTTGTTCAGGGTTTTATACTGTTGGATCTTGAAAAGAGTCTGTCGAGAGTTTAAAAGATTTTCATAGTCTTCTATCTGGAGAACTTTGAAGTGGAACCCAGTATAGATCATTTAGCAGAAAAATCTTAACCTTTAGCACAAGAGTGAACATCACAATTTAGAGATGCCTTCTAAGTCTAAGATCTAAAAGCGATGGAGGGGTGGAAGAGAATATTGAAAGAATAATATTCAGAGAGCTTTCAGCTAGGTCAGTTCCTCTTCTTTAACCCCGACTTCTCTAGAATAAAGGAAAACATCTTTGCACAGACTTAGATTCCTACAGTGTTTGATTTGGGAACTTGCACTAAAAGAGGTGTCAGAAACCAAGACATTTGCAGAAACTGTTCCATAGGCACTAAATTTTCAATGCTCATAATAGCTCCGACATCTATTGCATAAACCTTAATTCCATCCCCAGGAAGCCAGATTTCTTTAAGAGTTGCTGAGTAAGCTTTGTGTTTTAGAATGCAGGCTGCATTCATCTGTGCAGCTATAAGATTAAGTGAAAAAGGCCTAATCCCAACAATAAAAACTCATCAGTAAGCCAGTAATGCCTAATAGTGCATTTCCTTCTGTGCTGGTTTGCACTAAGTAGCTTGATGAGAAAATGACATTCAGGAAAACTGGAATGAGACTTTGTGCTACTTAAAAATCACAAGATGAAATTGTTAAACACACAGAAATATTTATTTAGAGAGCTAGTGTTTCTATCTAGCAGAAGGTGAAGGACTTCTCAGAATAGATGCCTTGTCTTGGAATTTGCTACAATTTAAGTCAGTCTGCTCCTGACTAATAAGTGAACTGAATTAATTTCAGGGACTCAGGATTTGCACAGTGAGTGTTAAGACATAGTAAGTAACATAGATTAAAAATCAGTGTCCTTCAGGGATTTTCCATAAGAGAAATTTAGATTTGAAACCTGTGTGAGCATAAGAATTAATGTTGCAACTTTATCACACTGTTAATACTATAAAAAAATTCGCAGATGCTCAGCTAGAAGGAATATTCCTTGGCGTAAATACCCTCCTTTTTTGTTCTGGAGCTAATACAAAATAGTAGCTACAAAATAGTGATTAAAATGTGAATCCTATAGCACTTGAAAGCCTTTCCTAGGGTGGTCTCAGCCTTGCAGGCAATCTCCTTGCAGGCCATTCCTTCTTGCTTGCAGCAAAGCCAAAATAAAGGTGTATTAAAAGATGTTTTACTGTGTGATTAAGTTACTTTCTAGACTAGCTTAAAAATTCCTCCTTCAACTCCCTCTCTCTCTGATAGCATTTATTATTAATTGTGACTCATTTTTTTTTAACACAGAGCTTAGTATGAAGTAGTTTGAAAGACATTACAGGGAAACAAAACAGCCATGTGGTACCTCTATTTTACTACCAAGTGTGACAGGAGATTTGGACATCTGACCCTTTCATGTAGTTCCATGATGACCAGGTTTTGAAGCCAAAAGGTTTTGACTCACCCACTTAGAACAGCGCTATTACAGCATCCCTCTTTTAGAAAAAGAAAGAGACTTCTCCCAGGAGCTGTCAAAGTATGAAAGATTATTTTGCCTTCTTAAGAAGGCAGAAGAGGTCTAGTCATACCTGCTCACTGAAAAGACAAAATCATGTCTCACCAACTTCAACAATTTTCTTTCTGTTGTCTCATAAACTGTCTACTTTCTGTGCTTTTAATTCATTACCCAGAGTATCTATCCAGCAGTGATGCAGAAAATTTTCCTGCCTTTCCTTTTGGCTTTCTCCTCTGTTACAAATGAGGTACTAAATGGAATCAGCATCCTTATATATCTGTTTAGTGCTGAAATAATATTTAAGAGCCAGTAAATAAAAAAGTGGCTGCTGAACCCAGCTTGAGAAAGGAGTCTGCAAGGCATTTGACTGGTGGCACTTAATCTATAACACGAATGAAAGATGTGATCTCCTGCAATCTTCTTCCCCCTCTCCCATTTGTAAGAGCTGAAAGATAGTGCCCTTGCACTCAGATCCCTGGGAGACAGATCTTACTGACTGAGTGATACACAAGAGTGTCTTTCTCTGACACATAGTGCAGGTATGCCACAGCATAATCCACTATTCCCAGCCCACTAAATGGATGCTCAGTGTCTAGGGTGCTTGACATCCAATATATCTTTTTCAAGGCACACTAAAGCAGGCAATCCAGTGCAGCAGCAACTATTTTTCTTCCAAAATCTGGGTTTGTATCTGCCCCTCGGATGAGACCAACTCCCTTTTAAAGTTTTTATATTGCATGGAATACTAAATGGAATAAAAACATGGAGTACTTTAAAATATCCGTTCTTAAGTTTTGCCTTGCTGCAGACAGCCCTTGTGACTGAGGCAGTGCCATTTGTGCAGATTAGGCCATGAGCCCCTTTGTCCCTCACTGTGGTTACTTGCTCTGATCACTGATGACTGAAAAAAACCCCCAGATACATGCATCACCATTTGCACTTAGTTTGTGTATCTAGAATGAGGAAGAAACAAACTATGGAAACTTGGGGGGGACTGGGGTCAGTCACTTTTGCTGCTTGATGATTTTCAGGAGATGAATTTTTTGTTGGAAAAAAATAAACAACACAAAAATTAAAAATTTGCAGTAGTAGCAATCTATGTCCTTCCAGAGCACAAAGTAGCTCATTCCTGATGCTAAAACAAGCTTATCTAGCTGGCATAAGAGGAAGTACAATACACTCCCAACTATTTAAGGCACCCCAGACTTCACCTGATGGGAGCAGAGCATGAGGGCTGCTTCTGTTTCCTATAAAGCAGCACTACATACCAGAAAATGTTATTAAAATCTTTAACACATCTTATTCTTTCATCACATTTACTAAATAGTTTTCACACATTAATGCTGTATTAATATAGTGAAAATATACGTGTCTATATGGATGATGTGTTGTACATACATTTTTAATAATTTTTTTCCTAATGTCTGCATTGGGAATGGTGCCAGTTACTGCATTTGAAAAAGGACATTTTAAAATGCAGTTCATTAGTTCTTGGCCAGTGTAAAAAATGACTCCCTAATGGCTGGGCTCTGTTCCAGCAAATAATGATTTTTCTGTACCTAGTCACACTTCTGTAAGCTGTCCCATATGGATATGGATGCTGTAAACAGAACTGAAATAGATTGTTTACTACTTTAGCCTTATCTAGTAGTTTGGATAAATAAAGACCAAAGGAGGTGACAAATCTTCAAACTGAATTGTATGCAGAATTGTTCAAACACATTGCTCAGTGTTAAAATTGTTCTTATTAGTGGTGCTGTGTTCACTCCTGGAGAGTGAAAAATACCTGTAGCTATTTTCAGTGACATCTTAGCCTTGATATACAGAAATAAACTCACACACACATAACTATCAGCTTTCTGATAATTTGGAGTGCAAAATAAAGGCTTCTGAAATATCATCTTGATGTTAACAGCAACTTTGTTTCTTTGTTTCTTCCTCCTCCAGCTGACTACAGGTCACAGTGTCGCAGTGGTTCAGCAAGAATGGAGAACAGGGGTCAACAAGGGATGTGTTCACCTCAGATTTCTAGATCAGAAAAGGGCATTAGAGACACAAGGCTGGACTGTCAGTCCTCTGAGATGCTATAGAACACATCTGCATCAAAATAATCAGATTTCAAATAAAGGTGCTGTTGCATTGGGAAATTCTTAGTTTTCCATTTACTTGTCTTGAAGATCATTAATTACCTCTAAAAATACTCTTAGTATTTGCAGAGGTGCTTCTCAAAGACCTACAAAGCTCTGCCCATCATAGTAAATACTTCAATTTTTATAATATTGTATGAGCTACCCTTACTGCAGCACTGAGTTGCTGTAAACATTTCCTCAATTCAGTGTGAAACAATCATTTTGTAGCATAAATGCTGAAAAAATGATGATAAAGTAAGAAAAACTATTCTCATATTCCACATTCACCCTTCCCTCAATGAGGTCAGAGATAGAGCTGTAGCCAAGAATGTACTAGATGGAAAAGTATTACCTTGAGCTATATCTGAAAACAGTGGTCCCAATCATAGTTATCCACAGGCAACAGTACTGACACAGACTGAGAAGTAGGCAACACGATCCTTCACTTCCTTTGAAAGTCCAGGTATTATTTTTATGTTTTTAATTTCCTATAGCCACAAGCAAAGCTGAAAAGTCTTGTATGCAGCACATTGTGTATGACCCTAGGATAGAGAACAGTGTTTTTAATATTTCCCCAACATGCATCAAAAGATCACTTATGCTATGTCTTAACTTGCCAGTTCCTCTTTGTTTTTCATTTCTCATCTCAAAAGTGATGAACTATAGTTTTCCATACCTCTTTTGTGAAAGAAGGTTAAGAATCAGGAGAAAGAATTAAAGTTATATATTTGGAGCACTTCATGGAAAGATATACCTTGTAATTAACAGCTCTAACTGAGTATTGAAAGTACTGAAAAAAGTCAATTCCTCTTGGTGGTTTGGTTACAGTTATCTCTGAATACAAGAAAAAAAAAAAAAAAAAAAGCTTCCCTTTACAGCAATGTAACACTTGAATAGTCCAATAAAACAATATAATTACCCTGGCTCAGCTGTAACCTTATCAGAGCTATCTAGTAAAATAAAGTTTTAATGAGGTTACATTTAAGAACAAATGGCACACAACTACTGCAAGCACTTTTCACATGGTTTTGACCAATTGCTTATCTGAAAATGGATTCATCTCTTTGCTTTTGGTTTGTTGTTTGTTTTGGTTTTGTTTTTTTTTAAAGATGCTCTATCGATTCTTCTCTTGAAATAAAAATCTCAGTCTCTGCAAAATAGTTTAGGGATGGTGTCCTCAAATAATAAAGCAGATGCCTTGAGAGAAGGAGCTAAAAAAAGAGACACGATGACTAAGGGGGTTTTGTAAGATCATCAAAAATACTTAGGATCAAAAGAAGTCCATCGTGTTACCCACCAAATCCAAAATTCACAACTGTAAATGATTATGTGGCATGTGGATTGTAACATTAATGTATTTTGTGATATGGCAAAATAACACAGTAGTGTATCACACAATCACAGGACATGTAACAAACTGCTTAGTTTATGAAGGAGATTATATGACAGGCCCACAAGTTTTTCAAAAGACTGCACTTGGTGACACTAAGTGTCTTTTTTGTTCACTTTTCTTAATCCAGCCCCCTTTTACCTGTCAGCTCACAAAATGGAAATATCCTTAACAGGATGCCCCATTGGACACTACTTGTTCCTGTATTATTTTCTGAGATACTTGCTTCACTTGGCTGGCCTAGGAAATACCAGCTGGGTGTGTCTCACATTGCCTGGATCACACCTAATGGACTTGTAATCCAAAAGCCTATAGTATCTCTGAAAAATGAGGAAAAAATCTGAAAACCCAGAGGAAAAAATAATAAAGCAAATACAGAAACTATGAAATCTGTAAAGATTCATTAAAAATGGACAAAGCAGTGCCACTGAGACAAATCTTTGAATTAGCGAAGTTACTTTGACTGACAAATACAAGATTTTATTAAAATATTCTAAGATATACTAACAGTAGAGAGGTTTGAATGCAGAAAAAGCGATGTAAAATGTACAACAGAAATGTAGAACGTAGAAATCATTATAGTAAAAGCTGTATTTCTGCTATAGCAACTTTAAAACAATTTAAAACTGAGGTTTGAGGGAGATGATATATTCAATCTTTCTTAATCACAATGTTTTTCAGAAAATGTGAGCTGAGTGGCAACCTATTCTTTAGCTGTTCAAGGAAAGAACAAGTAGCTTATTTCATCACTTAAGTTGATAGAAATAATATTTATCTTTGGGTACACCTAAGGTCATAGGCTGTGAAGAGTTATTCACATATTTTGCAAAAGCATTTTCTAACTGAGTCCTTTAGTCTGTGTAGTTTATTCCAACAATATTTTCTACCCCTTCCGGCTGCTTTAAAAACACATAGTATCATGGATGTTTCCTAAAAGAAGATCACAATATCCCACTAGAACACAGATGGGGGAAAAAAGAGTAATTTCAAAAGTGCTTTTTTTAATTTGTGCATGTGACCAGTTATACCTACTGCACTTGACTGCATTCAGCTCTCCTAAGGGAGATTCAAAGCATGTAACATTTCACGATAAAAACAATTTCTTAAATTCTTAGACTTAAGCTTCTCCTGTTTGATGTAAATATCATTCACTCCAATAAAAATCTGCAAAAATGAAGCAGTACTCATTTTAGTGACCTAAAGGATGCAAATATGAGAGGGTAATGGAAGGTACATCACTGAGTGTGAACTGCAAGGGCTGTACAAAGCACACAGAATGAAATGTCAACATAGATGGGATTTCATCATTGATTTCTACCAATAACTTCTTCAGAATTTAACACAAGGCAAAACAACATTATTTACTTTTTATCATGAAGACACAACCGAGAAAATTAAAAAAAGGTAAATAGTTGTCTTCTAATTGAAGGCAAATGTCAAGCAAGTAAATTTATTTACATCAAGCAGAAATTCTTCCTCACAAAATACTTAATAAGAGGTCTAAGTGCATCTTTCATTGGCATCCCTGCTCCTCCTCTCAATTCTTGTCTATGCCTTAACTTTTTTAGACTTCTAAAAATAATAAAGCATCCTTTCCATCGTTCTGGAAAAAACCTGCACAATCATCAGAGAAAACTGACTGTACGAAGGAAAGCTGCATCAAAATATCACAATACAATATCACTCAAAATATTGCCTAATGTTCAAAATAAAGAAAAAAATATGTAGTTTTTCTCAAGTAAAATGCAATTGTAAAAAGTAGCAGTTTAAAGCTACACAGAGAAAAAGTGAATTTTAAAATCAGCATCTTTGTTCTAAGATCTAACATTAAAATGATTACCAAGTACACAATGTGTTTATTGCTCACATCATTGTAAGTACTTAAACGACAGGCATCTTTGCAAAAAAAAAAAAAAAAAAAAAAAAAAAAAAAAAAAAAAAAAAACCACAACAAGTATAAATTTTAATAAGGCTGTTAACTGTGCTGGAAAAACACTGACATCAAAACCTTACTGCTAAAGACTGACCTAATTAACAGGCCAATTTCATTACCACAGGTTTTCAAATCTGTGATATTAATTAAGAAACAAAAGGAGACAAATGGCCTGCAAAGAGCTGTATCTGCCTTCTGGCCTACAAATGAGCCCTCCTGATCTGTGTGATCGATACCAAGAAACCCGCTGGAATTAATGCCCAACCTCAGCTTTCTGCACCAGCTCCTTCAGTTACCTGACCTTTCAGGTAAATGTGTCTTGTGGTTCTCAAATGACTAACTTGCACCTTTCATCACTGACCTGGAAAAAAAGTATGTAAATTTCAGCCTTTCTAGGACCACATTTTGATATATCCCTAATTTAAGTGTAGAAAAGGTGTGTCAGTAGCTCGATGGCTGGGAGATGGAGGCTTCAGTAAAATTAAAGTGATGCTCCTCACTCCCTTTCAGTTGTAAAAGCAACAGGGCTTAGTATGTCCCAGAAGAGACTTTATATGTTATATCAAACATTTTCTGATATAAAGTAACTGGAAAAAATACAAAAAGTCCCAAGTATTCTAAAACTAATTGAGCTTTCTTGAACTTCAAATCACCAGAAAAAAAGAACGAAAAATTCCAGAAAAGCACCAAAAACATCTGCCTTAATAAGACTTGCCAAAAACCTGGAGAACCAATACACTTTTTTCTGAATGAAGACTATGAACAATGCAGAAACTTCTTACTCTCAGTTAGTCATATCCAAAAAGGCTACTTCTGATAGAGTAAATATAAGATCAAATTTCACATAAACTTTCCCTCTATGTTTCATATATGTAGATGTGTCTGTGAAGTGAGAGCACATCATTCCAATGATTCAAGAGAATCTAATTACAAAGAAACTATCAGGGCTCTTGCCTTTTTTTTTCCCTGTTCATTTGTTTATTTTCCTGTTTGTGGGATATAATTTGTTGCTGGTTCTTGTTTCTTTTACTTGTTGTGTTTGTGGTTTTGTTTTATCTTATTAATGGTTCAGAGCTGCGCCAGTGGCAGTTTGGACTTGGTATTAGGAAGGATTTCTTTACTGAGGGAGTGGTCAAACACTGAACAAGCTCCCCAGAGCGGTGGTTGATGTCCCCAGATTTTCAGTGTGTAAAAAGCTTTGAAAAATGTCATTAGCAACAAGCTTTAACTGTTGATCAGTCCTGAATTGGTCAGGGAGTTTAAACAGGTGGTCATTGTAGGTCCTTTCCAAATGAAATATTCTATTCTATTCTAAAAGTAAGCATTAATTTTTTTTTAATGTAAAATAAACATTAACCCCACCAAACACTAATCTATCACAACTGCATGCAATTAAGGAATTCTAACTCCAAAAACCCCACTGACTCTAGAAAAAAGTTTTGAAGACATGATTTGAGATAGCTCATGATCAGAAACCACATAATGACCAAGAATGGTCTCTAGAGAACAGTCCCTTTAAAGCTTGTGCTCCTGGTCCCTTAACCCCTCACAAGCCTGTCCCAGCTGAAACATGTTTACTCAGGGATTCTACTTATGCATCTTCTTGATCTTTCTCTCTTGTCCAGAATGTAATATAAGCTTGTCGTTTAGGTGGAAAATGCCAATATTGTTTTAATTTGCTATGTAATATACTTCAAAAAGAAGTACATGACGCTTTAAAAAAATAGCAATTTGATGAATTTATTGTGTTCTCCCTGTCTTCAGACACATGTTTGTATGGTATACAAAGATTACTGATTGGGTAGAATGAGCAATGGAAGCCTTGATCAAGAGAATAACAAACTAAACTCAAATCACTTTATTTGTTCACAATAAACAATAAATGGTGGAGTTGACCACCCCCACCACATCCTGCTTTTCTTTCATACTGTTCCCTTCAAATTTCATAGCAGAACTCCTGAGTTCACACAATATGCTCAAAGGTAATACATGACAAAATTATTTCATTTTTTCATTAAAACATGTCCTAAAAATTCACTGTAAATTTAGTCCTTTTCATAAAGATATGTAATCCCAAACTACTGAAATTAGGAATATGCTTTTTCATATTTTTCAGCAATTTTTTATCCTCTTTATTCATCAAAAAGCATTTTCCCAAGTGAATGGACCCCGGATGACCCATGCCTCTAAAAAATACTTGATCGAAAGATGTCAAAGCAGCTTACATTTTCCAATACAAAAACTGATGATAAAATGCCAGGGTTGAGAGCACTCAGAGATTCTAGGGGAAGATATTGCCTGACATACTCAAACAAAAATCCACAGATAGCAGAAAGCAGTTTGTACAAAGCTGAGCTTTCCATGAAGTCACTTGTTCCATTTTTGCTCTTTTAATGGAAGCAGATAAAATAAGATCCTCCCTGCAGTGACTAAAAAAACAAAGCTAAAACAAAGAGTCAGAAGCTGACAGTAACAAGTTATAAATTATGTGTCACAGAACATTTTAAAGCACAACATTTTAAAACATTGATAGAGAATTCCACAAAACGTTTCTCTATCTCTTAATTACATACCAAAATCCAGGGATCTTCAAACAAGTCAGTAATTAATAAACTTTCACTCATGATTTATTATTTTTTTTGCTTATATTATTTTGACATGTTTTCATTTCAAATGGAAATGAAACTAAAAGAAAAACGCTTCTCTGCAGGATTGCTTTTTATTACAGCACATCTTGAAGCTGGGGATTCCAAAGTATTTTAAAAGAGTGCTAAATTCAGACTAAAAGCTGACTGCACCTTGCTCAGATCAAAATCACATATGGTGCATGTATAGATTGAGAAACATAAAAGAACCCCCATCTGTACTGTTAGGATGCATTTAGTCACAATGCTACAGTTAACTTCTTTAAACCAAGTTCTTCTAAACAAACAGGTTTCAATCAAATTGAGTTTTAAGTCAAATACCTATACTTGAGGCAGAGCAATCAGTATGGGAGCAATTTAACTTATTGCATTTTTTGTGGTGTTATTTGGTACTTACAAGCAGCTGTTCAAATGTCTTATGTTTGTTCATGTCAGGTGACCAAGAACTGCATAAGGTATTGCAAAAGACAAGAGGGAAATCAACAGCCAACAGCTCAGGGATGGTTATTTGGAGAGACTAGCATTTGTAGAGCATCAGAAAGACAAAGCAAATGAGTTCACACAGGCAAACGAAGTATTTAATACAAATACAAAAATGTGTTTACAAAAATTAATTTGGCCATCTCCCATATTTAGATTTATCACTGGAAATAGAGCTTGTTTAAAGCAGCTCAAAAGAGCTAGACATTTGAATTCAGTGCTTCTCAATGAGCAGGGTAGGTTTGAATTTATTTTTTTTTCTTAGAGATAATATGAGTAAAGGACCTGTGTTTCTTCCTCATAATTCAATTTAATGATTCTGTTCTCATATCAGGTCTTCTGAATTTGCAAATAACCTGCAGCCCACATATACTCCATACTTGAGGTCTGGCTGGTAAATTTAAAGACAGACACAATTTAAAGCTGTCTTTCAAAATCTGTGAAAAAATCAAAAGCTAATGGAAGATTTCACAGGTCACTTTGAACTAGTTTGTGTAATATGGATCTGATTTATGAAATAACTCGGGTAATACCAGAATAATGCAATACCATTAATCTGTATTCACTGATCACTTCAGTTGTTAATTCCTGTGATAAAAGTTCTAACGTTTTCTGGTTTTGCTCATGATAGCTAAAAATATAAAGAAAAACAGTAATTTATTAAAGAATTGCCACAGCTTTCCTATTTGAGAAAAAAACTAAGTGAAGGTTGCCATTCAGGCAAACCAAAGATGAAAGGAGACACTAACTTGGGGTAGGCTGATTTGAAATGCAAGGAATAAAAAAAGAAAAAAAGATTTTAGGATACCTTTAGCAGTGTTTGTTCTTGCCTTGCTTATCCACAAAGGAGCATGTGGATTCTGAATTCCCCAGGAGGCTGCATAACTCGCACTGGCAACCAATGGGGTTAATTCCTGCACTTATGTGTGAGGCAGGAGAACAGCAGAACTCTGTATCACCATTTGCACTGTGGTAGCTTTGTGTGGTCACAAGGTCTTGTCCAGGCAGACCAGACTAACGTCCCACCAAAGAACACAGAACTAAGTGGACTCTACACCCATCTCACAGAAACAAAAGTTAAAGCTTTTAATAAAGCAAGAGGGAAGAGGAGCCTTTCTGCATGTAGGCATGTGTATATCTGGAGTATTGGAATTAAATTATAAATCAAAGATACGTCAGTAGAACATCACAGAAAAAGAGTGTGCTGTTAAAATTTTGTATTTTCAATAAATCAGAGACTAGAGAATTTTTACTACAGAGAAAGTGACTAAAATATTAGCTAGGGACAATTAGATCACCACATATTAACTGACATTTTTTCAACACCCTGTCTAGTCTCGTATGATGAATAATCCAGGTTCCCTCTGGAGCTAGACTTTTACTTATAGAAGGGCAATTCCATTCATTTGATTTTCCCCTCTATTTTTTAATGAATATTCTAAAGAACTTATTTTTAATGAAATATCCCAGTATCAACTGCTCTGTGTTTCAACCTTATTGGTTTAGTCTGTTCTTCCTACAATGCTGTTTAAGAGGAAAGAGAACTGATTTCTTCCTTGATGCTTGTCTTTTTTGCCTGTCTCATCACTTGCTTTTTCCCCCCCCCCCCATAAAATTCCTCACAAAAGCAGAATTCCAAAGACAATTCCACACAGCACAACTGAAGAAGGCAGTGGAATTCAAGGCTGGCTCTACTGATGAATACTAATAAAAATGGGCACTAATACAAATAGAGTGTATATGAAACATTGAATTCACTGTTACAGTACAACAGTAACCATTAATTCCATATAAACAAACTCAAATCCACTGTTAGATATGTTCCCAAAATGCCTGCTGGCTGAAACCTTTCATCAGTTTGGCTGCAGTAACAGGAGTGGCAATGCCTGAGGATCACTCATTTTCCAGAAGACCAAAACCAGTAGCTTGTCTGGTTTACAGAGGGTTCATTAAAAAAAAAAAAAAAATTATCTCTGTTAGGTTTGCCACACATTTCCATTGTCTCTAGTAACTATCTGCCTATACACAAGTGCTCATCAGATCCTGGGCATTCCTGGCTCATACAGGATCTTCTCCAATGCACTTGTACATGTAATTCAGATCCCAGGGATCTACATGTTTTCCTTTTTCTCTTTTTTTGATTTATGGTGTATCTCAGGGCCTCTTCACAAGAGATTCACCTGAAAATGTTGAACTTTCAAGTTACAGTGCATTTCCTCAAATGTTCTCTGATTTTTATGATCACTTTCTGCTTTAATGTCTGAATCATATTGGTCAAATAAGTTTCAAAGTAAGCAGCACTATGAGATGTTCTTTGTGTCCATTTCCTAGAGCAAAACAGTCTGATGTATGCACAGAGGAACGGCAAAGGAAAGAGTCTTTTGTCAATATTGTTAATTCCTGGGTTTTCTTACTTGGACACAATATCCACAATATTCCAGGAAATGCAATTTTAGGCTGACCAGCTTTCCTTCAACTGCAATGACTTCCTCATACCAAGGATTTGTCCAGAACAGCCTGCAAAACTGGCCAGTGTGGTTGAGTGACTATATTAGAGTTTGAAACTGTTTATAAGACAGAGAATCTGGGCAGAAGTTATTGGATGTCAAAAGTAAGTTCTGGGGAACATCAGGGTATCTGATTAGTGCATGTCTGAGTGCATGTTCATTTTTGAAGGTTACTAGAGAACCACAGTGAGTGTCACTTCCACTGAAACTGCTCTCAAGTTGTCCAACAGAAGGCAGTGAAGACAGTGATGAAAAATATTCCTTATGACATGCACTGCATGTTGACACGCCATGGAAATGTAATAGGAACTAAGTTTGTAGGACAACTCCTAGTTTAGTTCATCATAAAAAAAAAAAAAAAAAAAAAAAAAAAAAAAAAAAAAAAAAAAAAAAAAAAGTAAAGATGAATATTCACTCCCCTAGCCCAACATGACATTCTGGAAGCCAGAAAATCATCTCCAGAAACAACTTTGATTACCATTACTTAGAGACAAAAACAATGAAGCCACAGCCTATCACTGTAGTGGATGTGTATGTAGTGCTTACAGTCAGGTATGTTGGAAATACATTCCACTATGAGATGTAAAATGGCAGCACAGCACCATACACCATTACAGCACATGAATGTCTAGGAAGATCATGTATAATTTCCCTTGAAAGTGCTAATTTGCATGCATTGATACTGCAGTTGCAGTAGGAGGTCTACATGCTCTTCTCTACCTGAGCAGAAACACAGTTCAACGCCAGTGGTAAGGAATTCCTCAGTAAACTTTACAACCTCATTCCAAACTCTGGCTATCAGTACACAGCTTTTCAGAATTACAGTTTAAATCAAAAAAATGTCACAGGTACAGTAACAGGTTCAATCTTTTCTTTAAATTGCTGCCTGTGATTTTCAGAAAGACAATAAATTGCTGGTGATTTGCAATGAGTCTCACTGCAAGGATAACTTGACTTTTCCCCATTTAACAAAACATTCTTAAATTATTCATGCATATCATTCAATGTTTGGGCAATTCTGAGAGTCATTGATTTCAGGAACCTGTAGCGTACCTTTTTACTTGATAAACATAAATCTAGTATTTGACTTTTGCTTCTCAAGTGTAAAACTGAAAGTCTATCCTGGTACCAAAGATCTGTAATATATCTGATCTCACTCATCAAGGGTAAGTGGAGAATTTTTTTGAAAATTCGTAATTTTTGGTGAATGGGTTTTTTCCAAGCCCCCAACATGTACAATTATTCAGAATTGTTTGTATAGTACATCGGGTACCTCAGAGTCACTGGCATCTGCAACATGGTGATCCAGAACACTACAACACCCATGTTTCTTTTGAAAACATGGTGAAGCCAAGATTGTCTTCCATGAGTCAAACACCTAAGGAAGGCTGTCTGGAAAGGAAGGGATAAAAGAAATACACAGCTTGGAGTGAAAAGCAGTGGCATGAGTTGGTGGACAGTGCTCTATGGAAAAAGAACATCAAAGCAAACTTTCCTCTGTGCTGGTAGATGGATGAGGTGGGACTGTGGATGGGAAGAGATTCAGACTGTTTATGGAAGGTCATAGTAGGAGAAGTTCTGAATACACGAGTTGCCTCTGGAGAGTCAGCAAGACTCATTGAGAGACAGTTTCCTTCCAGCACTTGCCACTGGGGCAGAGTCTTCAAAGGAGACACTCCATCCTAGCCCTTGGGAGGCCCATGTGAAACCTGTGACTGCACCCCTGAAAACATATTGTGGATGTCAAGACAACTTTACATCACTCTCCTCCAGGAGCTTCCTCCTCACAACAGGTAACAAACCACACTCTCTCCTTTCAGGTTACTTTGCACACAAGTATCTCACTTTCCATTGAAGAAATGGCTGACACAACAAGGTCAAACTTTTGTATAATCTATATGATCAAGGTTTCAATGCATTTTTTCTTTAGCCATGTCAGTTTACATAATCTCAGCAGAAAGCCAAGAACTTTGAAATTTTAACGATTCACAAAATTAAAACCTGGCTTTTTTTTCTCCTAAAAATGGTTTTGACCAACAACCTATACAGAAAAATGTGCAAGCATTGAAACACTATGTTTGGTTTTCAGTGGTACTAATAGCTATCTTGTCATACTTTTCATTTAACATCCTGTGACTTTGTGTTTCTTTTTATCTACAGTGCAACCTGACTTAAATAGTCACTCACTGGACTGACAAAGTAATCTATTAAGGCAAGTGGAATTCCAAGTAAAATGAAGTGATAATTCTGCCAGAAAGAACACAAACTCCTGAAATATTAATTCAGACTTATTCGACATACCAACTAATTTTACTGTTGGCAAAGCATTTAAACACAGAAACACATTTATATTTCTATCCTAATAAAGGGATTCAAAATGCAAGTACTAAATTAAAGGACAATCTATGTCAGGAAGATTATTTTTTACACTATTCACAACCTTAGTGACATGATGTAGCAGGACAAACTGTAATGACTAAGCTGCAGAACATAAAAAGCAACATATTGTGCAGTCTTTTTCACAAATCTAATACTAATAGAATACTGATTTCTTCATCTCTAAATCCTTTTTGGGTTCTAAGAGTGACTCTAACATTTAGTGATTTTTTATTATTCTGTATAAGAATGATTTGTTTTTTTAAACACTGAATGTTTCAGAAATGCACTGAAATAGTAAACTAAGGCAGATGTATGCTTAAAAAACCCAAACATAAAACACAATTTTCATACATCCACATATAATACAATATTCATACATCCCTGACTTTTTTTGACTTGAATTCATTGAATTTCTCTCACCTCGTATTATCTATTGGGAGAAGATACAAAGCAAAAGCCCAAAAGTATCACATAAGAGGTGTCACAATAATGTACACAAGATCAATACAAGCAAATGCAACCTAGATTACTTGAAAAGGCTGTTAAGAGATACCATTTGGCAATATTGTAATGTGCATAATACACAAACAGAACAATATATAGATAGACATATAGATATTTAACACATTGTATGTCAAACCTTAGAATTTCAACTTCATTGCATATGACAAGATTTTGGTACTGGATGAATTCTGAGGGTTTTTTCAGCTTTTATATTAAAGCCCCCTCCCCTTCTCAAACCTTATATATGAGAAGTGGAGAGGTCTATGGATTGCCTCTTATTTTAATGCTGATCCTGCAAACTACTTAAATGCATGGTAAGCATGTGAGTAATTTTATTGAGCTTAATGAGACCACTCATGCATTTTAAGTTAATCTTGTGTCTCAAGCAGCAAAAAAAAAAAACCCATACAGAAATCTAAGCAATAGGAATACACAGCGTTTCAGGACAATAAGGACTGTAATTTGCACACACTACCCATGTGCTTTAGGCTATAGCAGCTCGTTGGAAAAGTGATGTTCTTGCTGCCTTTCTGAAGCAGAGTTTGTGCACATTAAGAACACAGTAAAGACCTCTCAGTGAGGAACAATACATTTGTTCAAAGAGAATTCGTTCAGGGACAATACAGGAAGAATGGCTGTGGACACTCCAGGTGAATGGCACAAGGAGTTTCAGGGGTCAGTAAATTCCTGTTACTGTTACTGGTCACTGCTCCTGGTTCAGAACTAGGATGATTTGAATGATGGGCAGAAACTGTGAAGGAATATAAAAGGATCTCTTTCCGTTTCCCTCCACTGTGATCTTCCCTCTGGTTTAAACTAAAGACAGCAACTATAGAGCTTCTAATTAGAGATTGCAGCAACATTTCTCTTGGTGGCAGGAGACAGGCCCTTTTGCCCACCCTCTTCTGGATACTTTTTATCACTTCTAACAGCACACATATACAAAAATTTTATTACTAAACATTCACCCTTTGTGAATAGTCAACAGGTACAAAAGCTTTCAGTGTCAGACAAAGCCTAAACAAATACACTTGTCGTGTCATCCTGTTCCCCAGGAAACAAGAATAAAAATGGCAAAAATACTTCAGTCAATACAAATTCGAAGATATATAATAGAGAATACTTAATGGTGAAGAAAAATAAGTCAGGTAGGATCCATGCTAGCAAGGTTAAAGGCAGTAAAAAGTTGTTCATTAAGCTTACTAGCAACAAGAGAAAATACAGACCTTCTAACACATGTTTCCTGTGATTTTTTTTTTTAAAGAGGCAAAAGTGGTAGACCTTTAAACACATTCTTCTCTTATTTTTTTTCAGTAAGGAATGACAAGAGGAGAAACATGCATTTTCTAAACCACCAGTAAGGGGTCTGTGAATTTATAACTCATGTCTTTACGCCTGGACATCTAGCAGCCACACTGTTTGCTAGCTCTAGATCACACTGGCTGGATCCAAAAGTTCTGGATTTTGAGGTCCATGAACCTAAGTTAATTTTTGATAAATTTCTGGAACTGCATGAGACTGAAAACTTTTGAGCCTATAAAAGATTCAGAAAATGCACATGCAATGGTTCAAAGATCATTAATCTAGCTTAAGTCCTAAAGCAAACAGAAGAAAAATTATTTAAAAGCATGCTTGAGATCCAGCAAAAGCAGTATAATTGATGTCAGTCAATAAAATTTCTTAAGACATTAGGACCTGTTAAACAAACTCTATTTCATTGCTTCCAGAGGTTACATGGTGAATGGATAGGAGCTGCGAGAAGGTAATATACTTAAAGATCTATAAGGCATTCACAAAACATTCTTATTGAAAAAAACTGAATTACAGTACATTTTAACGGGCTGAAAATTAAATAGATTGAAAACTAGCTAATTAGCATAGTTTTCAATGGAAAATCATAGCTGAATAAGAGTGTTTCTAGCAGGACTCCTTTGGGATTGATGCACGTTCTGATGTTATTCCACATTTTCATCAGTAATCTAGAAGTACGTATAAAATCCCTGCTTGCAGTGGATATATTTGCAGATGACACAAAGAGAGGGAGGAGGGTAAATAATGAAAAGGCAGGCAGCTGTACAGGGCCATGTGGACTACTTGGTAAGCTGGGATTGGCAAAACAAAATCCATTAAACTATAGGCAGACACAGGCAAAACTATAGAGCCTGGAAACAGGAAATACAAGTCATGACACAGATCAGTAAAATGCATTCTAGAAAAAAAATGTTTGGATCAAAGTTAATATGATCCCAGGATGTTTAACCAAGCTGCCTAAATACAGATGTAAAGAGTGATCTCAGACATTCAGAAATTAATATCCTAGGATAGTGATGATATTGCTAAAATCTAGGAACATTTTAATACTCTTCAAATACCTTTTAAAACCATTTGGTTATTTCATGTATTATAACAAGGTGAATTTGTGTCCCAAGCATATTTTAAGATGTAGACATTTGCACACTGCATATGCAAGATTAGCATATTGTATCAGAATGAAATAAGAAGTTTTCAAAGAAAATGATTCCACAAAATGATTTGAATTTTTATAGGGAATTGCAACTCTAAGACCATCATATAAAGTATACTTTTAACTAATCAGGTAGTCAGTTGATTTATAAGAATAAAATATACACAAGCTAAACCTATAATAGATAACAATATCAAGAAGTACCAATTAAAAAGCAATTTTTAAAAAAATTTTGGCTTTTCCAAATTAATTTTTTACACTGACTGTGCTGATGTTTTCAGAGTACACAATATCCATATGCCTACAAGATTTAAGAATAAAAATCGCTATCTCGTGAAAAAGAAGACATAAGAATGGAAGATACTCTGAAAAAAACCAGAAGTTGCAAATCAGGGTAGATGTGAAGCATAGGAAAATGGTCTCAATGCAGCATGAACTACTCTGATGTTAAACAGTGTACAAGTGTGTTTGAGATGAAGATTTAGTGAAAATCAGTTCCTTCACAGCTGGACATGTACATAGCTTTTTCCTCACTGACTACAGTCTTCTATCCAACAACCCACCTTTGAAGTGGAAAAAAGTAAGAGCACTTGCAAGAGCCCTGGTAACAGATAAAGAAAAATCAATTTAGTCAAGATGATGTGGATCAAAAGGAAAATAATCTGTCCTGGCAAGTTGGCCAGTAGTTTGGTCATATCTGATCAAGCTGAGGAAAATTACTAAACTGAATGAAAAGAAAGCTGAAAGAAATCCAAATATCATTGATATTTCACAGAAAGTAGAAGTAAAATGAATGAACTGTGTTATATCTGCAAAAAAGTAATCAAGGGTTGAGGAATAACACCTATTCCCCTTGAAGCAGAACTAGACAGACTTCAGTAGGCAGTTCAGAGAGTTTGGACTGTCTTGGCATAAAATACATCCAAGCCTTCAAACATTTTTGAGATAAACAATTAAAATCTTCAGCCAAAACTTCCAAATCAAACATAAGCTCTTGATCCATCAAGGAAGCCCCCCCAAAGAACACAAACAAACAAACAAAAATATGCCTTCCAAGCATGCGGAACAGTAACACAATAACACACAGCAGCAATCCTCAGCAGATGGGTATAACATATCCTCCCCCTGCAATAGAGTACTTTGTTTAAAACAACATTTTAAAGAACTTCTACATGTTCTCTAAAGATACAAGCAGAGAGGTAATCTAAGTGTACAGAATGCAATGCTGCTATGACAAAGAGACAATCAAATTACACACAAGCAGCATTTGCCCTTGGAAGACAGTGTTAGCCAGGCCCTGTTGCCACCCCTGTGACTTCTCTTCCAACATTTCTGCCTTGCCCATATGACTGAATAGGTCAAGAAGACCCAGCATTAATCCTGCTATACTAAAGCCACTCAGACAATAAACCTCCTAGCAAAGCAAAGGGCAGGAGGGCAGCTAAATCCCCAATACAATTCTCTCACCCTTTCCCCATTAATCCAAACTGAAGAAGTCTGCTCAAAGGAATTCTGATACTCATGAATAATAAATTCAGTCACATCATCAACATGAAGCAAGGAATTTCCCTGAAGGACAGCTGAAAAAGAAAGAGAGTATAATAACCTAGACAAGGAACAATCCCTCCAATTCCCTTGTGCAATTGAAAAGGAGTTCTCAAAGCTCATTCACCTTATAGAGGTTAAATAAATTATTACATGAAAACCAGATATAGGAGGTAAATTTGATCCAAGATTCAAACAACAAAGATTAAGAGAATTCTTCCTATGACATTACAGAATTAAAAACCTTCTTCTAATTAAGAAAAAGGTTTAACAGAACACAAACATTAAGCATTCTACAAAAGAAGAAAAGATTGCCAAACCAGGCATGTTGGAAATACATTTAAGGCTTACCCAAGGTTATGCTATTGAACTGGAGCTTTTTGTTTGCTGAAACCTTCAGAAGAAATTTATATGGGGAGTAAAAGGAGGGACACTGCCATATTGTCTACTGAGAAAGAACCACTTAATAGGAGCTGAAGGGCAATTTTTTTTTCCCACCTGCTCTTTTGAAATATCTAGTGAAAATTTGGTTCAGGTAGGAACACCATAGTTACAAGGTTTGTAAAAATCAAAGGCAAAATTAAAACACCAGACTCCTGGACAGAAGCAATATAAGGAGGATGTTAACAAAAGAAGTTCGGGATTATGTGCATCTAATGACAAGACACTAGAAAAGAATGGAGAATAAGGAAAATTCTGACTGGATACAGAGGATCTATGTAGTTAAGAAAAATCTCCTTGGTTGTCAAATGTTTATCTGTGAAAAGTAAATATAGTTTTATGCCTTGTTTTTACTCTAAATCAGAGTTTATGCATGCCAAAGGATGTAGCAGCCACCAGGATAACATCTAGAGAGGATAAACAATAACCTGCTTCTTATATTTCTTTTACAGTTCAAAAATAAACCCATGTTAGCCCATCTATCTAAGTAATATCTAGAGAGGAGTCTGGACAGGCTGGATTGATGGGCCTAGGCCATTTTTGTGAGGTTTGAGAAGGCCAAGTGCAGGGTTCTCCCCTTGGGTGACAACAACCCCAGGCAGCTCAACAGGCTGGGGCAGAGCGGCTGGAAAGATGCCCAGTGCTGAAGGACCTAGGGATTCTGGTCAGCAGCTGACTGAACTTGAGCCAGTGTGTGCCCAGGTGGCCAAGAAGTCCACTGGTATCCCAGCTTGGATCAGAAATGGTTTAGTGAGAAGGACCAGCAGAATCATTGTCCCCCTCTGCTCAGTGCTGGTGAGGCCAAAGCTGAGCACTGTGTTTGTTAAATTTTGTGCTGTTGAATTCAAGAAAGACATTGAGGCACTGGAGTGAGTCCAAAAAAGGGCAAAAAAGCCAATGAAGGATCTGGAGCACAAGCCTAATGAGGAGCTGGAGAAAAAGAAGTTCAGGGGAGAACTTACCACGCTCTGCAACTACCTGAAAGCAGACTGCAGTCAGTGGAGGTCAGTCTCTTCTCCCAGGTAACAAGTGACGAAAGGAAATGGCCTCAAACTATGCCAGCTGAGACTTAGATGGGATATTAGGAAAAATTTCTCCACTTGTAGGGTTGTCAAGTATTGGGACAGGTTGCCCAGGGAAGTGGTGGAATCACTGTCCTTGGAAGTGTTCAAGAACGGTGTCCATGTGGTTCTTGGGGTCATGGTTTAGTGGTGGTCCTGACAGTGTTAGGTTAATGATTGAACTTCAAGACCTTAGAAATATTTTCCAATCTTAATGATTCAAGGATTTACAATTATGAACTCCCATAAGAAACATGTAGTGTGCTTAAAAAATCCCATGAGATTCAGCATCAAAATTTATGAGAATAACTTTTTCAGATTCTACTGTCATCAACAACAAATGCCTTGTACTTTCATCAAGGTCTAGGGCTGTCTCATGTGCAAATTATGATCAAAAAAAAAAAGGTACTTAACATTTCATTTTCTTCTTAATAAGCATTGTCTTGTAACGGAAGAAAAAACCCCAAGCAAACAACCCATGAATAAGTGCAAAATTCCCTGAAAAACAGTTAAACTGTTTTCAAACTAGACATCAACTAAATAATTAAATCTTCATCAGAAAACTGATGAAATGACAGATTTCCCCATAATTAGGGGGAAGTTCTTACTTAGCAATTGTTGGAACTAAAATCCCAAAGCATACACTACAGCAGTAAAAACACTGAATAGAAATTTTTACCAAAAAACATGAACTTGACCTTAGAAGGCAACAAATAGATCTGGCAGTAGCACTAAAATAAATACACTGCTTCACATATGAGTCAAAATCTCAACACAGCAGTTGCTCATCTGAGTAGTTAGAAGCTGCTGGACAGACAGCAGATGTGGTTGATCTAATGTCTAAACAAGAATATGATTAAAGAAATAATAAAAAAAATCTTTCATTGCAGTTTTATCAGAAGGGCATCACATTTGTAAAGAAGAAAATTAAATACCAGCAACAGCCTTCCTGTTTCTATAAAAGGAGCATAATAATCACTACAAAACATATCCAAATAAGTAGATAAAATAATCACCCTGAGTAATGAAATCTAGGTTCACCCTTACCTGCAGATGAGTGTGTCATACTTGTTTACAACCAAACTACATCTCAGGGAAGTTCCGTTTCCTCACTCCATGAACAATTCAACTTATTTCAGAAACACAAGGTTAGAAAAGATGACTAAATGGTCCTTCCTGCCCTTGTATTCTCTTATTCTGTACGTTCTTGGTTCTACATGTAAATACCCATGACTTTTCCAGGCTTTTTGCTATGGGCTTCAGACAAAAACCCTAGGTAGGCAGGATTTACCCTCTCTGCATCTCTAGCCACTGCAGCATGGATTCCTGAATCACAGGAATGCTTTTTCATATCAGAATTCTCTTTGGAGAAATACCGCAAGCTACTTCAGCTACTTACCTCCTTCCCATAAGCCAACATTTTGGTGGTTTTTTGTTTTGTTGGTTTTTGTTTTCTTTTCTTTTCTTTTCTTTTAAAATCTTCAAGATCCTAGAAATCAAGCGAATGAACTCAAATATGACTGTGATGTTTGTATTAATAAATTTATCTGTGCAGCTCTTACCTAAGCAGATATCTCATACCCATTATTCCTGGAACCATTTAATATTAATGGTAATAAATGGATTATTAAAAACCCCCACGGAGTTATTACCTCAGTTATTTAAACCAATGAAGAAGATGGTATCCTCCACTCCAGATATCAACATTAAAATTTTGCATCATTAAGGGTTATAAAGGAAAACCAGTTCTGATTGAAACACCTATTTTAATGATGCTCAGTGTGTATAATAAATTGAACCACTGTAAATGTCACCTGAAAGGATATAAAATTCAACTTTTGCACCATCTGGATGTACTCCTGATTAAGTTGTTCAGCAATGTGATTGTATCACCTAAACAAACTAATTAACATCAGAATGACACATTTTGCAGTTTCACTGGCATTTATCTGTGTCCCATTTATTCTCCATAAGTTTTTTTCCCAGAATGACCTTATGCTCAAATAGTGCCATGAAGTCAGTGCATGTTAACTCTCTTTTCAAGAATAAGCATATTTTTCATTAGACCTTACACAATGTGACACCTTTATGCTGTATAGTAAAAGAGTCTGAACAAAAAATAAGTTTTGGAACATGAAATCTGGAACATCAAAGTCTCTTCAGCTAAACAGCCACAAAGTCTCCTCAGCTACAATGATTTACACCTTTTTACTCCTCAATTTCCTTCTTTTCATTTCATTTTCTTTTCTTTTTTTTTTTTTTTTTAAGAGAGCACATATTAAGTCATTTTTCTAAGTCATCCTTTTTGTCTGAGGAAATTAAATTGCAAATAAAAAGGAAATGCCATTTTCCATAGCTTCATCATTATGAATTCACAGTTCATAGCTAATTCTTCTCTAACTTTTCATGGAAACAGTCATTGTATTCTATACAGAAACTACCACACAGATTTTCTGCTCCTGCACGTTCCGATGTCGACCTAACACAACATCAAAAACCACTGTTTGCAAATACCACTGAAAGGCACCCCAACAACATGTTAATCTATGATTAATGGTACCTAACACCAGCCAAGGCCAGAGCTATTATTCTGAAGTGCTGAAACGTTGTTTCTGTTCAATATTACACTGCATAACTTCACAGTAAATTGGTTTCCAGGTTTATTGCCAAAGTAATTAAAAATTCAAAAGGTTGCTGTTTGAGCAGAACATTATGAAAAAGTATTAAATACAATTGAACCTGGAGATTATTTCTTTTTATAGTGAGAGAGCAGCAGGGATGGGAGGAGCAACTTGAATAAAGTCATATTAGAAATTCGAATTTTAGGAAACACATTGCAGTGAAATCTCTACTGTAGGAAAGGACACAAGAAAAACTAAAAGGAGACAACTGGTTCTAAAATATTTTTTTTTTAAAACAAAAATTTACTTCTGAGAGCTGGTTCAAAGAAAGGGTGAAGGCCAAGGGAACTAAATATGATGCAAGCATTAAAATTTATACCTGGTTTTGCTTTATATTATCTTAACTCTATTTACTAAAGTACTTTTTTAATGTCAGAGAGAATTCCAAAGCATTATTTACAAATCAATAATTTTTTTAACCCTTAGGGATTAATAAGGTAGAGGAAGGAGGAGAAGGTGAGAGGGTCCAAACTTCCAAGAAACAAACCCAACCTTTCCATCAGGTTTAATTTTTGCAAGTTGAATTTTACTAGTGCATATTCTTGGAAGAGATTATATTTAACTACTGCTATTAAATTAGTAATTTGTAATGTCTAGAAATTGCAGAAGGCCTACAGCCACATCGAGTGCTTCAGCATGATCCATCATTGTGCACATCTCAGCTGGCAGCTGATGGCATCACCTGGAGCAAACAAACACCCAGCAGTAAGGAGAATTAAAAGCTAAGGCTGTGTAGTCTCCCAAGAGAGATGGTGATCAAAAGGATGTATTGATGAATAAGAGGTGTGTGGGAAGAAATTCTCAGCTGAGCTGTACATGAACGTCTACACTATGTACAACAGCAAAGAAATACACTGTTATCACTCTTGCTTTGCTCTCAGTGAAGGCAATGATTTGTGTTCAACTGAAAATCCATCAAGTGAGCAGACAGCACGAAAGTCTTGCCTGTAACAGAGATCTAATCTCTACCAAGCGTGAGCAGCAATGACAACATTCCCTCCCTCTTGCTGTCACACAGCTGAACAGTGAAACCTCACCTATGCACACCCAAAACCTGCTCTCAGCCTCCCAGGAGACTTCACTGGGGTCCCCTATTTTCTGTGCCCCTACGCACCTTCTGGGGAGAAAAGCCAGAGACACCTCAAGCTCCCCGGCTGGAATGACAGTCATGATGAAATGTTTAAGACCCTTAATTAAGATGAGGTTTTGAGTCTTCGACTTTGTACTCATTTTTTTAAATTTAAACACTTTTAACCTAAACCATCCATGGACACTCACTTGGGTTTTTACTTGACAGAAGCTTATTTCTGTAGATCAAGAATAGTGGAGTAGAAGAGTTGCCCATTACTGAGGCTTCATAACAGCTTTAGATAGTCTTCAGTGTCCTTATTATTAAAAAGCTTCTCCTGACTTCCAACTAAATCTTCTTTGCCATGTGCATAGCAAATTATTTCTTCCTCTTCTTCCCAATGGATATGAAAAAAACCCTCTCTCCACATAAAAGTTACTTACATGTGAGTAGATGCACGATAACTTATCCTTTGCTTAGACTAAAGAAGTCCTTTATCCTCCATCGATTGATTTTCCATAAAGGTTTTATGGATGCTACCAACTTTGTCCCTGAGCTTTTTGGAGTGGGCAATTCTATGGAGTTAATTATGATGAAAATTAAACCAAAATAACAGTCTCTTGTTTTCTCACTTACATCAGCACAAGTTAGAAAGAGAATCACTTTTTCTTTCATTTTGTTAATGTAAATTCAACCAATGCTCTCATTTAACATTAAAAAAAACCCACAAGCCCAAGCATACACCATAACATCTCTATTAATACAAATTAGCATTGGTTCTGAGCTTAACTTACTCCATTTGAGACGATTAGATATAATTGCACAACAATTAAGGATTGACTGACATACAGCAGATGGAATAAATTTGATTTCACAAGTAGCCAGTATAAAGTCCACATAATTAACCCTCATTCTGATATATGACATTTTGTTTGGAAAAGAGCACCAGGTTTCCAGTCTCTCAGCATTTTAATAAGTAAATTATTAGTCCATTTTTTCCTCAGGTGGATGAATTCATTAATTTTGTCAGATAATTCTATCTTCCAACTACACATCCATATAATAATTCAGCACACAGTTCTGTCTCCAGCTTAATAAAGCTGGATGGGAGCCCTACAAACTTTGATCATCCGTTGACCAAAGTAAATATTATTAGGAAAAAACACATGAAAAAATATTGTTTCATTAAATGACATAAGCACAATTTCCTTTTAGCTTCAGGGGAAAGGCTAATGAAGTTGGTGCCACAGGCACATCGGAGAGCTCACATTCACTCAATACGTAAAACTAAGTACAAGATAATAAACAGAAGCTGTTCAGCAGTAGTTCCCTACTGAATATATGAATGTATGTCAGGAAAATCCTTGGCCAAAAAAGTTAGAAGAGTCAGCTGACACAGATATTTCAATTTTGAGAGCAAAATTTGAATCCAGAATGAGGCATGGCTCATAGCAAAGAAGCATGCCATGGAATAGCCATTCAGGACAAACAGAATTATCCTAGAAAAAGAAAAGAGCTCATCAATGTTCCCCACTGATGATATATGAAAAAAAAGGAAAGGTGTACACAATACCGCAATGCTGCTAAGCATTTACCAAATAAAGCTTTTAACACATGGAAAGAAATCTGAGTAACTCACAAACACAAAAACAGTAGAAAAAATGTCTATCAAAAAAAATTGGAATAGCAAATGATAAATACAAATGAATGCAGCTATTTTCATACTTGATCTGAAATACTGAAGGGATGTAAACAACAGAATTATTAACTGTACACTCTAAACAGATGAAGACTCCTTTGTACAGGAGTACATAACACCATCTATTGCTGCAGATGGAAGGCTGGCTTATACACATTAGAAATTATGTGGTCCATATTTAAGTACATAAAAAACTTCAGGAAAACAGTTTGTGTTTTTGTCTAGGTGCTTTAGCTGCCTATACTTTGGAACGTGACAATTAAAACTGATTTTCATCTCAAGACACAGAATGAGATCAGAACAAGTAATGAGCTTACGTACGGATGCAGCAAGCTGTCATCCTGCAGTGGAGAATTAAAAGGTCATAGAAGGTCATAACAGTTTTGTTTCTCTCATATGGAATGGTTAACACGAAAAATTATGTTTCCAATTTCAGAAAAAGTAGTAAATGAAAAAAGACATGCAAATTTCATTTATTTCATATGGGCAGTTTCGTTGCTGCTAAAATCAGAAAAAAAGAATAAATACAATATAATTAATACAAACAAAATAGGTGTATATAGGTATATTTCTTTTATTTCTAATCAAATACAATTTCTTTAGCCCTGAAAAACGCATTACAATTTTATTTGTGCATCTGTAATGTAGGTGAAAAAGGAACTTGACCTCTATGTTGTTTATAAGGCAGTTAAAGAGGAAACAGTTGCTCATTAGATTTCTACTGACAACAGCCGGCTGTGGGAGAGCTGTGTTTATGTCCCTTTCCCACCCAAGAAGACTTGAATCTATATCATCCTTTTCTCAGGAGACTGCCTTAATCACCACAGTGTAGCTGTTGGAGGGTGTTCATTTATCAAGAAAATTATAACTGAAGGTAATTGAAGGGAAAATGTTTCAAACTTTCACAGTAAACAGGCCTGCATTGCCTATGTCCTTCTTATTCTCATTCAAATTTTTCATTAACTGCAGTGGAACTTCCTGGCAGAATTCAAACAGTGAATACTCAAAGGAGATCCTCCTCCCCACTTCAGAAATAAGACCTGAGCAAAATGTCAGCAGTGTTGGGTTTCTATTATGACATCTGAAAAGTCTGTCTGCATTGTATGCATACTCCCTGGGCAGATATTGAATTAAAATTACCATTTATTTTTGCACCAAGTTAGATTTTCTGAAGCATTCATGACTGAAGACTTAATAAACTCATGGGACTTCAACCAAGAGCTAACTCATTCTGGTCAGAGCAAATACAAACATGGTAGTGCTTAAAAACAAACAAGCCAACAGAAATCAGTCACCTGCCAGACAGCATTACAATTTTCCAAGATAGTATGTCAACAGAAGTTTAAAATTGTAATCAATCTGTATTCATTTCAGAGACACAGCTTCTTTTTCTTTTTTTAATGGAAAAATAGAACAATAGGAAGGAAAAAAAGTTAATATTGCCTGCCAAGATTTCAATGCTGAATAAATAGCCACGCTTGGAAAGCTTATTACAGTGTTTGATTTCCCAGCCACAGTAATGTACTCTGATAATAGCACTTTTCTATCATGTCTGACATCACAGGAACATATTAATGGAAGAAATTATTAATTTTTTTAACTAGCATCTTGGATAAAATGTGGGTCCCAACTAAAGTTGGTGTGACATATTAATCAAATGGTAAATATCCAGGATTTTATGCATATGGGGCAAAAAGACCTTTGTCCCTTGACGGCCTTATCATATCTAGCATAATTTTCCAAAAGACCAATAAATAGACCCAAAATACCATGACGTACTGAAAAAAATTCTTAATTCTATCATTGCTAAGTCAGTCTCGATACTTATACCTTTGGCATAATTTATACAAGAGCAGTTAATTTCCATGGAAATAATTTTCTGTCTATCACCTTGTTAAGTAACACTTTTCAAATGTAATTATAAACCACAAGATAGAAGTTCCACAAAAATGTTGAAATTAACTAAAGTATACACTAATAAAAGGGAATTTTGTCAATTGCCAAGTAGTATTTTTGCTCCTATTTCTCTGCATTGTGATTTGTCATACATATTAAGTAAGAAGAGCAAAAAGTGACACACGGAAGTGCAACTGGAAGATGAAGGATTTCAATTCATACCTGCTGATTTATAAACCTCTTAACTGAGGATATGATCAAAATCCCTTGCAAACAAATTCAAGGGTCAGACTAAAAGCTTTGCTTCACTTCCTAGGCTCTAAGATAAATATATTACTTACACATAAAATATAATAGTCACTACAAAAAGAGACATGACCAAATTAAATAAAAGTATACAACCTTTATGTATCATAAGAACGAACAATCATTTGGATATTCATCATTTCTATGTGTTGCTCTTCTGTTCATCTACTAGATTTTTAAGTCAGAACATACCATTAGGATAATTTATTTTGATCATCTATGAAGTGTACTAATTTCTTTATCAAGCCTGTGACTTCTCACGAGCTACATATTTGAAAGAAAAATAAACTGTTGCAGCTTTTCATTGTGAAATTTTATCACCAAAGGAACCTACCGCTGAAAGCTTAAATTTACATGGAATTTCTACAGAGTAATTTAAGTCTTACTTCTTATTAAATTGGTTTCACCAGTTTTCTGTTTGTTGTCAACCAAAAGCTAGGAGCTTTAATGCTACCAAGTACATAGCTCATAAATGTTCCCCTCTGGACTGAGTGGAGTAAACAATTCACAGGATCACTGAATGTGTCAGGTTGGAAGGGTGTACAGTCGGGCACCTGGTCCAACCTCCCTGCTGAAGCAGGGTCTTCCCAGAGCACATAGCACAGGACTGCATTCTCCAAAAGCACTGCATGAATTAACAGTGATGCAGTCCGTATCACTAAATTTACAACCAGTAAGAGTGACATTTTTTCTATTAATAACGCCGGGATCAGCATGTGCCATGGGCATACTGTGTCTGGAATCATTTAAATGTGGTAAATGTGGTAAACCAAGATCTATATCATATGTGTCCAATTGGAAATAAAGACCAGCAGGTATTGTATGAAACTCCCTGTAGATCCCTGTAGATACAACACTAAACATAACCTATGCTAAACATAACCTATGCTAAACATAAGTGCTGCCTTCAATGAGAGCACATATCTCTCAATAATTCCAGCAAACATTTCTGCTCTAATCAGGGGACTGAATGAAGAATTGGTGACCTAGAGCACTGACTGTCATATAAAGGAAAGTTCTATTCAGATGTGACAAAACTCATCCTTTGCCACTTGTTCTTTTTTATAAAGAATTAACACTCTCACTGTGAGATCAATTTGCTCAACAAGTTATTACATTAACCTTCTTCATAATTTTCTTTCAAAGCAGTTTTGGAAATTCACACTTCTTTCCACACACTTGAAAATTCAACCAAAATGACATTGCCTGCTTTTCAACAATCAAAAAGGACCTTAAATTTACAACTGAATACCTTCCCACCTCTCACCTTGGGATGGTACTTCAGAAGGCAAATGTAATTCAGATTCATCGCATTTATGTACTTCAAACCTGTGGCTATTTACTAGCAGGGAGCAGCTCAAACATCACAGTTCTTGTTGGAGAGAAACTCCAAAGATCAAACTGTAAGTTCAAACAACTACATTTTTCCTCTGTGGTTTCAGCCTTCAAAAATCTGAGAGTCCTGCTGTTGAAACACCCTCCCATAAACCTGAGGAAGGGTAAGTGACCTACCTTAGAAAGCCCGCCTACTTCCAAATAGAAGCAGATAATGAAAACATTCCAGGTGACCCACAGGGCAGTCCACACGGTGTACTAAACACAGAGCCAGATGAGAGCAAAAAAAGAGAGAAAAATAAAATGTGAAGATGAAACTACTTCATACTGAGCAGATCAATAATAAAAAACTGATATCAATAAACATTGTTCTTCTGGGAACAGCTAAGAACAGAGAGTTCAGAAAAGGAGCTCCCCATGCAGAAGTCCCCTAAGAACTGCTGGAAATTACAAATTCAATATTCATTGCTGTACTAAATAAATACCAATAAAACAGATTTAACCTTTACAGTTTTGCACTATCCTACTGATATCAATTAAGTCCAAAACATGGACAAAAACACAGGTTTTGGGACAACTCTGAGTCATTTTTAAATCACCATTTAGCTGTCTTAAAGGATATTTCATATAAACAAAATACCTTAAATAAGTAAATACTATTGAAATAACATTTAAATATTATGAAGAAAAGTGCAAGAAAAATTCCCTCCACCAAACAAAACAGAAGATCTACTGATCTGATAATCTAGATTGTTTTCTTTTAAAACAAATAGGTAAGGTGTAAATCTGATCTCTTGAGAGTCTTTCACAGTAAAACTTGCTTTACTACATTAAAATCAGCTCACTACTTCCCCAAGCCTTTTGCCATGAATCTGATCCTACAGAGGACACTTACCAGCTGAACACATTGATTCCCTTCTGGGTTCTCCAGCTTTGTACTGAACTCATACACCACCCATAGCATGAAACAGTAATTCATCTACTTGAAACCATCTTTTGCATTTTAACTCTCAGCACAACAGACTGGCACCATTTCTTTATGGAAGCACCGTTTGCTGACATATAGCTGTACACTACTCTCAGTTAACCCTCCAGGCACTCCACCTCAGGAGCATTTCACCCATTTTCATTTCATGAAATCTCAGGAGCATCTCATGGCCAAGTGTCCATGCAGCCATGCTGGAGCTACATCTGCTAGAACAAATGCAGTGAGCAGCAGCACTGCCACTTTACATTTACACACTTAGAGCCTTCACAGTGGAGAACTGCTGCTTAGAGCTTCTGCAAGTCTATTTAGCTGTGGGCAGGTGAGGGTTAGTGTCCATTGTTTTGCTTCAATATAAATCATTAAAGCTCCACACACTGATCTATAATGCACTGCACGGGTGCCATGCATACCTGTGGCTTTCTTGGGCACTTTTGGGTTTGTTCCCCTCTTTGTTCCTCTCCCTGTTATGTATAATGAAAGGTTCAGGTAAAGAAGATTGAATTTTTCCCCTCTTTGACTACTCCTCCCTGCATAGGGCCATTTTTGTACACCAAAAATATCAACAGCTTTAATACCTTTTCTTCTAAGGCATGTAGGCAGGTGGGCAATAGTCCAAGAAGAAGGCCATTAAGAAACAAAACAAGAGCAACACTCCTGGGCCGTTTCCTCTGTCTTACAGAGAAGGGCAGTGTGGCAACTGAAGGCTAAGTTATTATAATAGACAAAGCTGTTGTGGTCTGTGAGCAATATGAGATCTATACTGCTTATATGACTAAACTAGAGTATATCACATTTTACTACATTTGTTGACTTTGTAGTAACTTGATGTCATCCTCAGCTACTGATTTTCTAGCATTTACATTCAGAACATTACGTGCAGAGAGTTCAAATTTAATGAACAACTCATACAATCCCAGTAAAAAGCAGAATCAAGACTGTTTGGAAGTATTCTCCTTTTTAAGAAATAATTTTTATCACTCCATGAACCAAATCTGTCACCACAACAAAAAGAATTCTGTCTGATCTGCCAAGCCAAGGCAAATCTGTTAATGGCCTCATTCTGTCCCACAGGCACCAATGACAATTCTGTACTGTGCAGGCACAAACTGTCTGAGCCTGCTTTCCCAGGCCAGGCTATGCTGTTTTACACAGCTAGGACCAGTTTGGTTCCGGATCCACCATGAGGATTACTGAAAGAGAAGTGCAGGTGCAAAGCAGGTGTGCACCTTGAAACCCAGCTGCTGTGTATGGAGAGGCTCTTCCTACACTCTCACTGAAATACAGAAATCTAAATTGGAGCTCCATTTGCTTTGTAAACATAATAATCACGTTATATTCAGTAGTTAGTACTATATAATTTTTTAAAGTAGGAAAGTTATTGTCTTCTTGGATATTCAAGGAGCAAATTCTTTCCTTGCATAGTTTTGTAGGTACTTAAGGAAAGGTTAGAAGATAGGGAAGGCGAGAAAGTAAAATTAGGAACTGTCAGAATTTGGGATGTGCATGCCAACTTAATTTTTTATATTTTAAAATAAATGGCTGTGCAACACAGTGCAAAAATTAATAAAATCATCATAGATATATTTTTATTTTAAAAGAATCTTACCTCCTCTAACACATTTTATGAACAGCTAGCTCAATATTTCTTTTCTCCTTGTCACTCAGACCCTGCTCTGAGGACAGAATATCAATTTCCTCATGAGGTTTACAAAGATGCTCATCGCTGTAATCTGCAAGAGCTGCACAAACATTAACTAATTTATTTTATGTTATAAGGGAATGATACAGCTCTCGGAATGCAAATGATGTTCTGATACATGCAGAGATTACACTCAGAAGTATTCATACATTATAAGCATCCAACTTGAGGTCCTTAAGAGTTCATTTTTCAGAATGCTTGAGGTTATACACTCAGTTTATAAACTCAGTGTTCAGCTCCCTGTGGCTGAACATGCAGCACTTGTGCAAATCAGACCACAAGGTCTCAAGACAAGAATCCAGAATGCAAGGGGAAAACAAAGCATGTGACAGGTTTTGTTAAAGCGACTCTACTTTGTGTTAAAAGAGGTTTCAGTGGTTGAGAGCAGAGATAAAATTCAGCTACTGAGCACAGCCTTCACAGCAAAAGCAATCTTTTTTTCCTGGTAGCATGTGTCTCACTCTTCCCATTGTCTTCTGTTTTCTAAAAGTCAAGTTTCTATTCTGCATCTCTGATCTCCAGAAAACTCCTAAACGTGTGTCCTTTCTACTGAAACTGTGGCAACAATATAAGAATTAGTAGGTATCTAACTTGTTCAAATCTGCAAATATATAGAAGTAAGACTGCACAGAAGGGCTTTAATGGCAGGTTTTCTGAATTTTTGTGTGTTTCTTTCTGAAAAGATTGTAATACTTTCTAACATTACATGCACTGTGTCAATTTATATGTATATACCTTTTAGGTTAAAAAAACCCCACCAAACAATATTTCATTATGTGGCATCACACTAACACCTGCTTGAGTCATTAAGAAAGATGCAACTTTTAGATCCATTCTGCAGATTTCTTCTTTTTGCTAGCAGAGCAACAGCCCAAATTGCCATCCTCTTTGTGAAGGGGCACATCATGCATGCTGGCAATTTTCTCTCACTGTGGGAATGGTTAAGGTCTGAGACATCAGGTCCACACTGATCCTCGAGTTTCACTTTCCCCCAGAGGCACCTGTTTCATGATCTGACCTGCCATTAAACTTCTCCCGCTCCATCTCCTGAACATCATGCTGTCCATCCTGCTGGGTCTGCTCACTCCTGCTTCCTCACACCCACCCAGCAATTCCTGCCTAGTTCTTTGGCCACTCACATGCTGTCCACCCTAGCTCAGTTGGCCTCATACTCAGTGTAACAAACCTCACCATATCTGGCATGAATAGGGAATTTTCCACACAGGTTGAATCAATAAGAAGAGTTGTTTTTGGGGTTTTTTTTACCCCTTAAATGATAAACACTTAAAAATTACCTGGAAATTTTTGTAACAGATCCCTTCTAGAGGAAGGACCTAGGACCAAGTCTTTGCTTTTTTCTCTCCATGATGCACTACATCTTTTCTTGCTTTTGGTCTTTTGCACTAAGAATTGTATATAATGTAGTGTGAGGAAGTATTTGAAGTCGTACAGATTAAACATCTAATAAATATCCCCTTTCATAATGTCAGCCTCTCTACAGCAGTGAGATTTCTATAAGTCTAGACTTTACATAATAATATTTAAACCAATGCAGAAATACATTTCATATATGAATGAAATACAAACATTTCTAGAGGTAAAATATTTGCACTGGATGGAGATACAATGCCACAAGAACAACTCGTTAAGGTAAAAGAATAAAAAGGGAATTTTCTAAGTTTGAATATTACAAGAATTGTGGGATAAGTTTAGCTTTAATGAATAAATTATCTCAAGAGTGTATTCGAATCTGAAGTGCAGCAACTACTCTGACAGTATCATTCATGGCATGATGGAATGAATGTTGGCTTCAGGATACTTCAAGGGAAAGTAGCAACTACTGAGTTGTCAAATCATCCTCCTGTAATACCTGGATCAGTACTTATTAGCCATATTTATAAAAGATGGCAAGGGAAGTGACATGAATCAGCACAATGGAGCAGTTACAACACAGGACTTACAAGGAAGGATATTCAACAAGTAATTTTGGAAGCCTAAATATTTCACATGTCTTTTCACTGTCTGTATAACATTTGCCTGAATACTGAATAAAGTATCCTATACATCTTTTCTTCTGCTCTTCTGATATTTTTATTTGTTTGGGGTTTTTTTTAAGAAACTCTTTCCTGGCTTTTCAACTATATCCATTGCCTATGTATCATATTATTTAATGGAATACATTAAGGCAAGTAAAGCAGAGATTTCCACCATAGATTCTCCCTATTTAAGTGTATTATTTTCATCCTTCGCTATTTATTAATACATTTTTTTAAGCTTTGAGCCTAGTTTTTGCAATTTTAGCTATATGACTCATCATTCAGAAGCCTTTTGAAGTCCCAATTCAGAAGTAGCAGAGGGAGAAAATCCCCAACTTTAACAAGTATCCTGTCATCATCATTAATCAATTTTAACAGCCTGAAAATCTTGCTGGTGATAGCAAAATCTATTAAGAAAGGAAAAGAATGAACAAGGAAACAGATCACAGCAGAGCTCTGGAGCTTCATGACAAGAGTGCAACACTGTAATTAGAACTGAAATTCAGCTTTCAGTTTCTTTCTTCTTTGCAAATGTTTGGGTAAATTTCAAATGAGCTAATCTGGGAAAATTAGGAATCAGCTCTGCACTTTTACACCCCCTGGGAACTTTGCGCAGATTTAATTCAGTCACAAAATATTCAAATACTGAAAATAGTACATCCGCTTAGTGACAGGACAAATTGTTCACAACATTTATCTAAATTACTAATTAATACAAAACCTATTAGAAATAATTATTGGATTTAAACTAATTAGGACACTTGGAGTCAATGTTGTCACTCCCTCTCTCTCTCTGTTTCCTAAACTCGGAGGACTTGAAATTTTAAATATGTGCAAGTGAAATTCCAGAATCACCATCCATATAGTCCTGTATCTGAGGTACTGTAGACAATAAACATGAACCACTATCTTTAACTACTTGAAAGAAGAATTCTACTCTACAGAGATGCCTCATGTATCAGCCACTGCATGGCAGCACTTAGATAGCAGGGCATTTTTTTTGGTAGAAAGCTCTCATGACAAATTTTATATTGCTCAAAATAATTTCTTTATTCAGAATTTTAATCTACAGTGGCTATGTGCAGCCTATGTGGCCACTAAAGCCTAGTGATAAACTGGCCAGACTGGGCTCAATGGCAGTGGAAGAGTCAGAAGAATGTAACTGCTATTGTTTCTATCAGTTTCTATTGCAGCCCTCACTGAACTCCTCAGCTCTACAGATCTGCAACAAAAGCTTGCTCAGTTGTGCCTGTAGAAGCAGTTTCATATTGGACTGCAGTATAGATGTGCTTCAAATTATGGCCCTACAGGTATTCCATTTATTCACTTACTTTCCCATTCCTTTACATATTTTAGAATTTGAGGAGACTGAAGATGACATGCACAGCACAGGATGACAAAGTGAAAGTTTTTGTGTAACTTCACTTGTCAGGGAAACCTTCATGCACAGACTTGATCGCACAGAAGATTAAAAACATTCTCTCGAGGTTAAACAATGGCTCTAGAGCTGGTCAGCTGAAGTCAAGATCACTACCAGAGTATGACAGATTACCATGAGGACAATTTGTGTGCACACATGCCAGATTAATTCTGTGGAGACAGTTTACAGAACTAAACCATTGTAATTGACATGATTCTCTCTTTACTTCAGTTTTTTAGAATTGTGATGGGATCATCTGCATTAGTTAAGCTGATTTCCAGGGAAATCTTTCTTCTGGAAAGATAATGGATACTAAGCATAAATTTCTTGAAGCAATTAGCTACTTTTCCATTTAAACTGGATTAAACTTAATCTAAATCAGAAGCTTCATCAACCAGAGTGCATAAAAGCATGACTCAAAATATTTCTTCAGCCACAGCCACAGTACCAGATTCTTGGGATACCAGCCACTAACAAATCCAGGGGCTTAGATGTGACTGAAAGTGGACCTATGAACATGGAAGGCCATGAAGCTTCTCCATAAATTAGAAGCCTAATTCACTACTCAGAGCCTTGGTAAGAATCTCTCTGTATTGTGTTTAATACTGAAATTCAGGACACTACTGAAGATTTGCATTAAACAAATTTTAAATTTAAAGTCAGCAGTAAAAGTTTACAGGAGCACTGTCACTTTTGCCTCAGTGAATACAGCCAGCATGCAGCTGAAATTGGTAGTCTTTACTGTCAGTACCACTGACTTCTTCTGGGGCTTCTGGGGACAGTGGAAAAAGCTAAACTGTGGTTGGCCCAAGCCTAGGAAACTCAGCTTGTGGGGAGCATGTGTTGACACAGACTGGAAGATCCTCAAGCTATGCTCACCAAGAACTTCAAACTGGTGTAACCCTGCACTGCTGCAGAATGATTCCATGCACTTTTCTCCTTCCTTGGTTGCTTGTTCCCATTTTCCCTCTTCCATCTGCTGTAACAAGCAAAATACATCAAAGAGCTGACCTACACCTAAAATTAACGCCAGTAAAGAAAATAGTTGCTTTTAACCTGGATCTGTTCTGGTTTGTCAGTTTACCAAGTGGTTGAACTGGTGGTACCTGTGCTGATGTAAACAGAGGCACAGCACAGGGACTGAGGGCAGCAGCTGAGCAAAGGGAGTATTGCTTATGGTGGCTCGAGCTATTCACTGAATTCAGCCTGAGGGCAAGGCTAGGCATGAGGCTGAACTGACAAGTTGGGAGCTAGCAACAAGAGAAGTCTTGCAACTCTTCCTCTCCCCTCCACCTCCACACTCCACACTGCTGTTCATAAACATGCAGTCCCAACCCCTGCCTTATGCCAACATTGGCAACCATTGGAACCTCACAGACTGGATTCAGGTCACCAGTTTAGCAAAAAATTCTCCGCTTTTTCCTAGGGTGGTTTTCTGACAGCTTAGAAATAGAACTGACATACTGACAGGTCCAGTTAACTCCTGCCAGAAGTGGAGGAGAGGATGTGGGGAAGTGCTCAGTCAGGGAGCAGTGGGAACAGGAAGGCATGACAGCCACCCCATTGTGCTGATGTTGAATTGTGAGGTCAGTTATAGACACCTTGTGCTACAGACACCCATAAGACTTCAAGATTTGGCTCAAACTTTTCCTACTTTACTGTAAACCCTATGTTAGTGAGGATATAATCACAGATTGCTCGGAGAGGTGGTGATGGGATGAAGAAGTGGGTAATCACAGTGTTGCCTCAAGTTTGCCTGCTTTTCACTTTTTGCATTTTGTTCTCACGCAACTTCAAGTAAACTATGTATATTATTAGAATTGTTTACATTCTTCCTCTCTAGGAGGAGAATGATGATTGATGGTGATGGTCACCAACGAGGTCGAAGAGGTGGCTACCTGTGTAGCCAATCTTGACCTGTCTGTAAATTTGTATATATATGGAGTCAGAAAAATAAAGTAGAAGCTTTCCTGCTTGATCTCCTGCTGGCCTGCGTCATCCTTTTGTGCTCCTAACAGCAGCCACAAGTGTGACCCTCCGTCACATCACAGAACATTCTGAGCTGGAAGGGACCCACAAGAATCATCAAGTCCAGAGGTGAACGGCCCCTATGGGGATCAAACCTGTGACCTATATCATTATTAGCACCATGCTCTGACCAGCTGGGCTCTAAAGCCTTGATCTTCCCCAGTAATGAGTATTGGTACCTGCTCTAGCTAGAGCTCCTAAATATATGCTTAAAGATAAAACAGAATATGAGTTCAGTTAAATCAGCATAAACTACCTTGCTGGGGTAGTTTCTTTCTTTAATTATCAGTTTTCTACCTCTACTTTAAAACAACTTTTGTATAGCCTAAAATGTTCAATTACATCAGAAAAGATATAAAAACAGTCAACATCTGTTGCATTTCATTTGAAAATTAAAACAGAGCTTCCATCATTGAACAGCAGTATGGAACCTGAGGGGCAAGAAATTTTGTAGTGTTGCACTTCAGACATGAATTTCCCACATAATTTTACAGATGCTTACACTCAATTCTTATGTATAAAATGGAGAGGGTGAAGCAGAAAGGTGAATCATCAACACATGGATGACCAGTTCTTCAACCATAGATTGATAAAAGTAGTATTTTTTATATTAATCCGTTTTCAATTCATTATAGTCTGCTTGTAAGCTTAGCTAACACGAGAATAAGCATGGATGCGCTTTTGTTCACTTTTTCTTTTAAGACATGACAAAGAATTACAGGATTCAAGGCTTGACTAGAAAAGATGAAGCTTTTTAAGTATTTGTTTAATGAGTTTTCCCCAGCAGACATTTATTTCATTCTTTTGTGAGGAAAAAGAAAGATAACTTTAGCCTCTTAAAATCCATTACTGACAACACAACCAAAATGTTCCAAATACGGCCATTACCAGGTAAAGACATAATATTCTTACATTCAAAAATGAACGTGGGAGAGGAACAGAGATTTTTTTTCTTGTTGCTGGCAGTTTACTTCATAGCTTTGAAATTTATTTTTATTTCTGGCTATATTGAGAACATGGGAGAAAAAAACAACAGAGAAGCTTCAAATTACAAGCATCAGAGAGGATTTGCAATAATTTAGGGTCAAAGCCATAAATACAGATCTTGACAAAATTACATGTAAGTGAGAAGGAGACTTCTTTGGAATCCATGGGTCACAGGACCAAAGAAATTTTTACAGTCCTTGCTCCTCTCTGCTTAAGAGAAAGATGTAGTTAAATATAACTTGGCCATTGGAAATATTTGTTTTAATCGCCATGAATTCTGCTTGTCTGTTGTAAAAAGAACAACAATTTGTACTTTATTAATTTATTTACATATAGTCTAATTGACTTGTGCCAGAGTCATAGTTTTGACAGCACTTTCTCCAGGTTACCTGTTTTTGATAATGTCCAAAGTCTCAAAAAATTCACTTAGCAGTCCTAAATTTTTGCAAAAAGACCTGGAGACCTCTACAGTTTCTACAGAAATATCATCTGGTGTTTTGAAACCAAAAAAATTCTGCTTTGTAATATGGTAGGTTTTATGGCAAAAAAAAAACAAGACAAAAAATATAATAAATGAGACTTACCACAACTATATATCGAGGCCTAAACTGGATGGTTCCAAACAAACCCAAAATGACAACTATTATTTGTAGGAAATTGCCAAGGATAGGAGCCCACTGGAAACCCAAGAAGTCAAAGATTTGTCTCTCTAATGCTGCCAGCTGTAAGAAAACACATAAAAAGAACATGCACTTTTTAATTATGGGTTGGACAGAACACTTGATATTTTCTTATTTTCACCAGGCTTCACCAGCAAGTGAGGGAAGCTATGGAAACCTTGCTACTGCTTCTGAAACACCATCATGCTCCCTCCCTTCCCCATGTCTCTGAGATTTACACTCAACTAGACTTGACTCTAAGTTCCTCAATCTGTTTCTAAAAGCTCAAAAAGGGCAAAGCAGGGCCAGAGAAATGCCAGAGGCGGCCACTGTGATCCCAGGAGTTCCTTAATGCAGGAATTAAGGAAGACTGCTGGGAGCTGCTCCTCACTACCTGAGGCACAGACGTAGGCTCAGGGGCTGAAAGGCAGTAGAAAATGTTGGAAGACCTTAGAGCAAACTGCTTCAAAACCAACAGCCAAATGAGCCATCTGTGCTCTTCAAAAGCTGCTACGTTATTTTTGGGCAACTACAAATCAGAAAGAAATGGTGGCAGTCTAATAGCTCTCTTCCCACTGTCCTCATGGCATTTTGGGTCTGGATTTAGTTGGGTGTGGACAAGGAGGAAGCTAAGAAACATCAATCTTCATCTTTCCATCAGCATGTGGTTCTTGGGTAATTCTGAATTTCTCTATTAGGCAAAAAAAGAAAAACAAAAAGCCAGATATAAAATTCTTTTGCAAACACATTTACTACTCATTTTTGATAGTCCAATCCACTGTTCTAAAAACATAGAAAATTTGACTTTCTTAGCAGCATATTTGTTGGAGTTTAAAATTAGTTCAATATTTTTGTAGCTGCAGCAAGATATTCTTGAGCAGCTAAATAGAAATCTACTGAGAAACAACCAAGTTTCTATGCTTGTTAGAATTTATTAACATCTACTTGATTTTACTACATTGTTACAAACCCTAAAATTTAGTGAAATATGCACTTACAATATTTATAACTGAGACAGATGGAGCAAGCATGGCTCTGTGAATACCAACCAAAGTACTATCACATGTGGGCATTTCACATAAACCATTTCATTTTACACATTATGGCCAGATTCAATCTTCACCTGCAAGATGAGGCTAGGTGTCACTGAGTGCAGAACCCATTTTTTCTGTACAAAACCCCTCCCTTACAGCAGACATGAAAACCATATTCTCTATGCTGAGGTTAATAAATATGATAAATCTCAACAATGAAATGAACAAAAGTTGAATCACCAACTTGGTGCAGCTCCTTTGCAATCAGTGAAGTTACACTGGCTTTTGTCAGCTAAACATCTCCCCCAGCATATATAAATGAAAAATCACACAGTACAATACAAGGGTGCCCCAAATCCCATGTGCAAGATGGTAAATAAAGTTTTGAAAGCTCTCTGGCACAGGCAGAACTTAATTTATGGTCTAGCAACAACATACTGAGAGTCCTGTATCACATAGGAAGGCATTTGTAGCATCCATGACCAAAGCCAGAGACTTTTTCATTCCCATTACAAATGAAAATCAGTCACTTGTCAGCAAATGAGTCACCAAAACAGCTAAAAAATTCACAGACCACCAGTTTTCAGAAACAATGTGTCTTCTTCCTGCAGCCATGACGTTAGCAAACAAGCAGAGGATGGAGCTGTCAAATCAAACTAGGATTGGTTTAGTGCCACTTCTGCCCTGACAATTCACTGAAATTCTCCTGCAGCTTTGGTCTTCACCTGCACCAATAAACTGTGTCCCATCACACTTCCAGCATGAAGGCAGCTGGCTTAGCACTGTCTCCATTAAAGTGTCCTTGGCAGTGAGACAGGGCAGCTGTGTGCAAACTATACTCTTACCCACCCAAAATGGCCCTTGGCCATGGGTTTCTCACTCTTTGGGAGGACCACTGGTCACAATAACCCTGGTTAATGTGACAGAAAGCTCTAATGGCTCACTAACATCCACAATGTCACTGCCTGGCTACTTCCCCAGGTATGACAATGTGCTGGTGTTGGGAGCAGAGAGCTCGCCCAGAGCAGCTATTGAGGAAATTCACACTGGTGGGTCATGGATGCCATTATGCATTTTATGTAGCTTTGAAACACCTAGAGCTATATGAAAGACAAAAGCCTGCAGCACAGATATGAATGAAGCTGTTTAGTATCTCTTCCTTCTTAAACAGACCCTTGGAATAAATCTTCAGATCATCACCTTAAAAGCCTGAAAAATGTAATAGTGGAACATAAGCAAACACAACCACTGCACTTTGCCACCAGACCCATGCTAAAAGGCTTGGTGCTCAGCTCACGCCTAAACTGGATCAGATAAAATGTTTCCCTTCCTGTGCATCTCCCTGATATCTGCCAAGCAAGTTCTGAGTACATCCATCAGGCAGGTCTGGGCTCCCAAAAAACAGCTCAGTGGTCACAAGATGTGGGTGCACATGTGCATATTCACCATAGACAGAGTTATACATTAAAAAAAATTATTAACCTTTCCAGGGATTACTGTGGTTAAGGCATCCACCACAAACACAGAGAAGGAAAGTTCAATTTCCTCTCCTGCTGCCTAGTGAGTTACTCATTCCTCTTCTCCCATTTCCTATGCATTAGGATACCAAGGGAAAGAGCTTCTCTTTGAAGCAGTGTCACAGGCAAAAAATAAAGATCTGTATTTTCCGAGTCAAAAAGAGAGCATAAGCAGAAACATGAGGGTACAGTCTATTGCTTTTGACACTTTTACAAAACGGGGAGAGTTGCTTGTGTTTCTTGCCTACAGGGCTTGCTCTTTATTTTATATATACTGACAGCATGAAACCACTGAAAGAGCCCTGGAAGCAGGGTGCCAAGCATACAGTACCACTCCTTCCCCACTAAGAAGTGCTTTCACCATCAGGCTATGCAGAGACCTTCCTGAACAGCTAAGTCTCATTTATTTTGCTCTTGTCACCAACACAGAGTAATCTGTCTCATCCTCAAAGCCCACAGAACATATTAGCAAGAGTGGGGTGAGGGGAATCTAAAGAAAAGGAAAAGGTAGAGGTATGCCTTTCCTCCTCAAATTGCTACTCTCTCCTAAATTATAACACCTTTCAGACAAGACAGGCAGAAGCTAAAAACCTAATAATCCATGACCATGGCAGAGGAAACATATTAAGACCTGTTTTCTTTATACCATGACCAATACGGACCGAATAGAGGAAATATCTGAGTGGTGCTGCTCTTATGTCTAGTATTCACTCAGCGGAGCCACCAAGAATCACTGAAGACCACAAAGTTTTTAGTTCTGTGCAAATGGAAGAGCAATCCCTAACACAGGCTGTGATTCAGGTAATTGATTTGACAGATATCATCAGAATAAAGGGAAGGAAACAGGCACCTCTGCCCATTTATAGGCTGGTTTTGCACACATATAAGGAGCCCATATTGGTAATATTTGCCCAAATCCAAAATCCCTGTGTCCATCAGTGGCCACCAAACTAGCCTAGATTCTGTGACAAACAGTTTCACTCAGAGTTATGTGCATGTGAGTATTTCAACATGTTGCACCAGAAACATTTTGATTATAAGGCTGTTTTTCTCAACAAGAATTTTCTTTTTCTCAGCAAGAAATTTTCCCACATGAATTTCTAATTTAATCATCATTTTCGGATTCTTCTGAAAACAGCCCAAAAAACTGAAACCTAAATGAAAGGCAGAGGTTCCCAAAACTAGCTGGCTCAACTTCTCCCATTGCTAGAAGACAGATAACCAGTTCAACAGGGCAGAGGAGCTCGAGGCTGCAGCTGGGGTATGCTCGATGTGACTGAGGTCCTCTGGGGGCTTACTTGTCATACCAGTTCCCTACCAAGTTGGGAGAGGCTGCACCTCCACTACTTGTGACAACTAAGACAACAAAGTTCGGGACTGTCCATAATAAATTGTTGTTTGATGCTTTTAAAATGAGTAACATAGATGTAGAATGAAAAGTCACCCCTTTCTCGCAAATAAAACAGGAGAGCTTGTTTTGGCAAGGTAGATACTAGGTGTATGTTTGTAATGAAACTTCTGTCCAGTTGAGTGAAATATTTTCATAAGAACTTATAAAAAGCTATCAAAGTTGATGGAAAATAACATTTTCTTATCATAACAACACTTGGAAAAGGATACATGATATTTCTTATTACTGCTGGCAAGGGAGAGCTTTGTTATTTAGTCATCATCATCACTGACACTCTTGTAATGCAAAGTGCATGACCCAGGAGACCAGGACTAGCAGTAAAATGCTCCAGTGGGACTGCAGCACTTCATTTAATGAAGTATTGGTTTTTTACCTCTTTGTTTCACTAAGTCTTCCAAACATTTCCCATTCTCCACTTCCTGCAGAGCACAAGGAAAAGGTACTAAGCTGCAAGATAGGGCTACAATAAAGTCACTCAGGGTGAACTTTCTCTTCCAGCCGTGCTCAAGCCCTTCTGTATTAAGAACAGCAAAAGCTTCAGGTGGGCGAATTAATCTGTTTGAATTTTGAGCTTCCTCACCTAGAGGGATCAACCAGATGTGCAGCACAATTGGAACCTCCAGAACAGAAAAAATAGCACAACTGTAGCATTAATGTTTGACAAGCAGCTTAAGGCAAAGGGGTAGCAAAAAAAAAGGCAATGCTGCATAGGATCTGCAGACAGAAGTCACCAAGACGTTCCTCATCAAAAGAGAAATCAAAAAACATTTTTGAGAGAAGGCTTCAACAGGGTGCCTTGTGGATTAAACCCCTCCTCTAAAGGGGTCCTATAAATAGGACTCTTCTCAGGTCTTATTATACTTCAAAATATGTATCAGAAGCTGTCTGAATGATGAGACACCACAGCAGAGTTACAAAGTCAACTTTTCAAATATGTGTTAAAACTCAATTTTCTCTTCTGTCAGAAACATCAAGGAACACAGTCAGTTTTATATTTTAATGGAAAAGTTTTATAAATGACATGTTAGTTTGAGATTAATAAATAGAACCAAATCCATCACAGAAGAAGTCACTGTATCAAGATGAAGAGTTTTCATATGTAACAGATGATTTCATACAAGAAAAGACCCAAAAGTGGCATGATATAAACAGAACATTTTAAAATTGTTATATGCAAAAATAAAAGGTTAATTATACAGCTGCAAATTTGATACCCTATAAATTGCTAAATTTAAAAACCTGGGAAATATAATCTACTCTGCATTTGATATTAAAAAGTTGCTTCAATCTGTCATGCAAAACAATCCCTAGAAATTATAACCAGAAAAAATATCAGCAGTTTATCTAACAAACTTGTATTTGAGAAATCTAACAAAAATCAAAGAAATATTTAATAACTGGAGAGCTGTAAAACTACATAGCTTTGAAATCCTTTTTGAAATTAAAACTATTTTCCAAGCTAGGGGAAAACAAGGAGAAAAAATTATGACTTCACAAATGAACACTTACTGTTACAAATGGACTCAGCTTTCAAAATTAAAATAGTATCCAAAAAATGGTGAATCAAAAAATTATAGTTCATAGTATTAATTTTCTAAATTCAGGTCAGGAATTATCTGTAACATTTGAATTATGCATGTAAGACTCAAGAGTTGGCTGACATTGCAAGTACTTTTCACAGGAAAAGTTCCATGGCACAGTGCATCATCAATACTAACTGCTGCTCCTAAGGATAAAGATATTTTCTTCAAAAGTCTCATCTTCATCTTATGATCATAAATTTAACCTGTGGCTTCAGGAAAAGTTTTGGACATGATGAGTCTCTGAGGATTGTTGGTCTTTTCACCATTACCACTCTTTCCACCATTCCAATGTGCTGTGCTGAATTACAGTTTAGTCCATTTTGGCAGATGCTGCTGTTAAAAACTGAAGTGGTTCCCCAGCACTTTTTACAGTTTTCCAAAGAAACTCCACCTGGAGCTTTAAGTGCCCTCTGTTCTGAAGCCCCAGGATATCTTTGCTAAGCTCAACAGTGTGATCACCTTTTCCTCAACCTCTCCTCTCCCTCCTTTCTTTTTTCCTTCCCTTCTCTCTTTCTTTGTTTGTGCCCAAGTTGGTGGACACTCCCAAAAAGCTACACACCAGCACAAGGTGAGTCAGGAGAGGAGCAGTGGGAGCCTCCCACATCACCTTGCAGCCTGCACATTGGGCTGGAATACACAAGACCTTGGATCAAGGTCACTCTTAGCACTAGCCACATTTGACTTAAAGTCTGTCTTCACATTCCAGGGCTCTTAGGTGTGTATTTCTTTTTCCTTGACAGATGTTCCACTGAGAAAACATTTTTGTAAAACGTTGGGGCAAAGGCTCCATGTTCACAATTGGAAAATACGCACTTCTAATTTAAGGGGAAAAGACATCAAAAAGCTGCCAAGCTTTTTGGAAAAAACCTCAGTATTAGAGAGTAAAAGACTGACTTATCACATCTAAATCCCAGGATTTCTAACAGGAAATTAACAAGCGATGAAAGAAGAAGGTTAAAATAAATAAGTAAATAAATAAGTTGCATCAAAGACCAACGGTAATGAATAAGCCACTTTTTATACAAATTTTATACTCCTGATGTGATTTCTGAATTTTACTGACAGGCTTGACTTCAGTAAAAAGGAAGATAAGATTTAACACCAGAGAAATGCCAGGTTTTTAATGCAGGGGACAGCATTTAAACCTGAAGAGGAAGGGAGGTGTCAGATAATCACTCTCAGCTGAAGAATCCTATTTAGCAAGTCACCGTTCCTAGGCTAAATATTACAACCTCCTTATCTGTAACTTACCACCTTTCAATAGGAGCTTCATTTCCAAAGATGAGTGTAGTCAGTGTCACAATTAAATGTTTAACTTTGACTTAGATCACTACTTCATAGCTTTAGTGACAGTTAAAGGAATCATCCGACCACAGAAGACACTCTCATTAGATTTTTAATGATCTGTATTCACTTGTCCAGGTGAAATACTAGCTTTTGGGGGATTTTAAGATGGTAATCCCTTATAACAGCTCACTAAGTACATTTATAAGACTATGTGTCATGGAGGTTATTGAATGTCAGGAAAGATTTTGAGTAAATCACAAATATTTATAGTAAATTCAGTTTAATGGAGCAAAAGAGAAACTGATCTCTCTGACAAGTTATTGTCAGAGAAGAAAAAAAACCTGATGATCAAAAGTGCCTTTGCAGTCTTGGTCAGACAGATAGGTAATTGGCTGTTACTTGAGCAATTTTAAATAAAATATAAAGCAAAAGGAATATATGTGCTGAAGGAGCTTGATAAAAGAGCAATAGCCAAGACTGGTGAAGGCAAAAGCACAAAAACAAAGAAAAGAAAAACAGGCTCAATAAGTAATATGTTGTCTTTTTAAAACAGCCTGTGCTGCCTTTCAACAGTGAATGCTATTCTCATTCAGCTGTTCAACTCATATGGAAAATATTCAGAACTAAGTAAAGGTTTTCCCACCATTTTGGTGACTGCTTTGGTAAACGAGTTCAGTGGAGGGTGATGGTAGTGACATCAAGGCTGCAGGATCTGGCCCAGAAACACAACAGCAAATTCTTTAAGAATTGCATCAGCATGAGAAGAGGAGTTTGTTAATATTTATTCTGCAGGGTCACCTGACTGCAGTGATATAAAAGGTGGCATCAAATAGTTCCAGTTCCCAGCACACTACAGGTGCCAGGGTGATACACCTGAGACTGATGGCTACATCTGTACCAAATACCATCTGTATCAAACAGACCCCTTAAAAACGCAGTTACAGTCTATGAGTAGTCATGATAGGGAAGAAGCCAGCTATTGTAATAAAACCCCATAGCGCCAACTCGTTACAGCACAGTGATTTAAGATTGAATTTCAACCCTCCAGTGAAGCTGTAACTGATCCCAAAACACTAAAGTCAAGCCCCTTGGCTGCTTGACCTATAAAATCCTGCAAACAGCTGGAATGAAGGTGCTTATAACGGCATTTAAGACTCCCTTGGTTGTTTCATTTAAATGCCAGCCCACATACAGCAAAAGACAGTGTAAGACATGGTTATAGGTTAAAAATCTTTAAAGATTTCTATCTTACTATAAATGAAAAAGTCCATGTCAAAAGATACAAGAGAGAATGAAAATTTTAATTGACTTCTTAATAATTTTATCAAGCTGCATTTGTGGTGGATTTAGTCCAAAAGAAAGTTTTCATTTGCCACACCATAATATCCCTTCACATCTTTAAATACTAAATTCTCATAATTCTAATTGGTTTTTATTTATTTCCACATTTGAACACATTCCAGTAAATCCCTCTACCTCTACAGGCTTCCTCAATGCACAGGTTCAAGACATGGTGAAGTATTTACTGACTAACTAACAAAAGTGAGAATTGAACAAATTTACTACTTTGAATTCTCAAGGAATAGTAGGCAAGGTAAGGTGGTAACAGATAAGGAGGTAATTTGATAACAATGAAGCCGATAGCCCTAGATCCCTCACAGATCCTGATGACTGGGATTCAGTTTAAAAAAGAAAAGAGAAAAAAATGAGAGAAAAAGAAAAATCTAGGAACCTATGCTGCAGGATCTGTGCTCAACCCATCCTCATCATGAAGAGTGACTGTGAGGAAAGAGATGCTGAGATGGGGACCCAGACTGCAAGGTGAAAGCAGAACTGAAATCCCTGTAAGATAAACAGGTAAAATCAGTATTTAGAGCCTCTAGTAGATGAACATCACGCTCCTTCTTGCCAAAAAGCAACTCTATTCTTGAAGTAAGTCTCTTTTATGACTCTTTAAAGCCCTCTAGGCCTATGCTTTAATGTAGGCTCCAAAAGAAGATAGAAATTGAACCAGATGGAGTTCTTCTTCCATGACTAAGGGAGATACATGTTCAGAGCTTTCAGAGCTCACATGGACCTGGACAAGTTGAACAGTTAGAGATCCAAATTCAACAAACTAAAATTGTTTGATATGAGCTTTGGCATAATTGATTCACTCCAGATCTTGAGAAACATAAGGTTTCCCACAGGATGGTGAGTCTTATGTTTAGTTTTTGTTTCCAATACAGCAGTGTATATTCAATCACCAACTCTCTTCAGGCAAAACAAAGTATTAAGCCAAGGCAGCCAAGTAATAAAAATTATGTGCTGGCTGTTACCCCTAATTTGAGCCACAGCATAGAGCTTATTTCCACAGCAGGCAGGAGTTCAGATGTCTGCCTGGATAATCTTTCTAGTATTTTTTTCCCCAGAAAACTTCTCTCCAATGCATCTTGAATGCCAGCCACACAAAAATAGAAGAATGAGAGACTGCTAATATTCAACAGAGGCACAAGGGAGAAAAAAGCAGTTTAGCACCAGCTCAGAAGTCTGACAATGTGTCTAAATAGGTCCCTGCACTGCAGGTCATTCACTTGCTCTCAAATGCCAATTTCAAGCATAGTAGCAACACTCATGGACACTTTGACTCTGTCATTGTGTATGATGAGACTGCATTGTTGCTGCCACTGCACTAACATGAAGACTCTCTGATACTGGATCATTTCATGTTGTCATGTAAAATATAGAAATATCCTTCTTTGTTTATACCATAGAAAAAACATCCCTCCACCTCCTGAGTTATTTGGCCAGGAAAAAAGGTTAGGTTAGGACTGAATAGCAGCATGACAAACATTTTGTCCTCATGTTATCTTCAGTAATTAGTCAATAAAATTTATTGTATTATTAATTCCTAATAGAGGGCTATATGGGCATTTTTGTCTCATTTAGACATATGTTTTGATTAAAAAGAATGGGAATTCTGAAATTATTCTCAAACATGAAAGAAGAATACTGTAGTTAGAGGTGGGTGACAACATGGCCATAACTTGCTTTAAGTCTCACTCTTCTACAGGTATTCTAAGATCTGGGCATTCTCTTGCAGAAATAAAAACTCCAAATTCACATAATTTTCTGTGATTTTGTAGCCTCCTCACACAGCAGAGCAGAGAATAAACTTCTCAAAGTGTATATATGCAATTACATCTATGGTTTACCAGAAAGTGGTCAACATAAACACTCGTTCTGGAAAATGTTATAGAGCTACAGGGAAATAAAAGATACCTTGTGGATCATTTAAGCTAGATTCTTTGATACCAAAATTACCTCCACTCTCAACTTCTTTTAAGGAGTTTAATTTCTACATAAATTATCTTGATTTGCCTTCTGGAATGCCATTCCAAAATGTCATCATTCAAACAGCGCCCGCTTCATCTTGAATTCACCTTCCCTGAACGTGTGTGGCCGGCACTCTTCTAGATGTGCACACAAACTCCCACGTCTTCCTTTTCCAAAGGAAATACATATTTCATTTGTAATCAAATAAGAAGATCTTGACTTTGGCCTACAAACTGGTTTTGAATTGAAAACTTTGAATTACAAACTGGTAATTCATCGTTCATAGAAGAGAAGGATGAATTATGATCTGAAATTAAAACAAGTATTTGGAAATAGGGATGATACCTGTCAGGGTAATTTTAAAACTCAAAGGTATAGAAGCGTAAAAGTTCTGTGTATATCGTATATTTAGATCTCTTTCATAAAGTGTTTAAATTGTTTAATCTTCACTTTATGCTCTGATTTTAACAGAACTTAGTTCATTTCACAGTGACTTACTTCCATCAAATCCTCCAACTTCTGCTTTTACTCCACAGCAGTCAGACTGCAGTGCTTCAAAAAAGTTTATCTAGCCTTGTCCTTGCAAACCACAAATGAAGTCATTATTACCCTTTACCTTCCCAACTGCTGCCACTATCCACTAGCCCCACTGCTGGTATCTCAGTATGCACTACAAAAAGATGATAACTAGTGATGTTCTGTGGAGCTGTTCATTTATCTCAGCAGTGGTCTCTCCATTTTTCCCATCAGTCAAACCTTTTCCAGCAGCTCTTTTGTCCATTCCTAGGCACAGCCAAGATATACCTGTACTTGTCATTTCTCAAAAGGCTTGGAGCAGAACAAACAAGTTCAGGAAAGCAGGGGGGCTACCAGAATGTCACAAAAGACACCAATGCTGCTCAAAGGCTGGAGGTAATTATTCCTAATTACTTAGAGATGCTCAGCAAGACTACATAGGCAAAAGTGAAGACAGAGACTGATCTGAAGTCATGCAGTATAATAGACTCCCATTGCAGAAGATTTCTCCTTTGGTTTTTAGAATACTGATCCCCAAGATCTCCAAAATTCCTCCAACGTTTGTCAGTTTATGCTAATGCTAAGTATGTAATGTTCCTACACAGCTGAGGTAAGAACACAACGGCCTTAATTAGTTGCAAAGTATGTCATCTCTGTGTGCTGTACTTTCCTGAGCTGTAGCACAATAATGTTTCCTCCAGACTACTTGGATTGCATAGGTTGATGCTGGGCAAATACCTCCTGGCTATCATCCGGAACTGTGTAAACTTCCCCAGGAAACATCAAGAGGTTGGACAGTTTTACAGGAGACTAATGTTTAAGGCAATGCATAGGTCCTACTCGAGCACTAGTAGAGCAAAAATGGTTCATGGAATGGTAAAGGTGGGAGGGCACCTCTGGAGGTTACCTGGTCCAAGCCCTCTGCTCAACCCAGGCCACCTAGGGTCATTTCCCCAGGACATATCTGGATGACTACTGAATATCTCCCAGGGTAGGGACTCCTCTCTGGGAGACTGTGCCACTGCTCGGTCACCCTCTCACAGTAAAAGTATTTCCTCTTTCAGAGCCTTTCAGTATGTGACTTCTAGTGAATTCATCAGGTGTGCTATGACAGTCTCTGTGGAAAAGGGGAAACTTCTAGAAAATACAACAAACTCCAAGACATGTTTCTGTCTTCAAAACATGCTGGTTGCATTGCTGTGGTAGATCTGATACAACTAAACCAGCATCAAATTTATAAACTTGAGCAAGTTAGTTCTCATAAGGAGAACAAAAGGAGACAGTGCCAAGTAAGAATCTAAGACAAGTTAAACTCAGAACGTCTCATCAGTTACCCCAATGAATCCAATAGGGTTCTTCAGGAACACATGAGCTACAGGATGACATCAATGGTGGAATGGTAAGTGTGCTAAATGGTAGAACTCTCAAAATTCACCCTCAGCTCTACAAGACAAAAGGAAGATCTTTATAACTGTCTGGACCTTCACAGCACAATGCAATTTTCTCCACTGAATCATAATGTTATCTAAAGCAAATTGAATGTTAGATGAATCAGAATCTGATTAGAAATATTTGCAGTAAAGGAAATTGTAAGACTAACTAATCAATTGATAAGTAGAATAAACACAAAATGTTAATCAAAAAAATAAACATATCTCAAGCTTTTGTAGAAGGAAGATAGTCTTGCTGGCTCCATGCCTGAAAAAAATTACACTTGGGAAAAGCAGTTGTGGTCAGAAATCTCCAACATTTCCTACCACAACTACTGGGACCACAGGCCACAGTAACACTTTTGGTAGGTATTATCTAGAGATACTTACTATGGAACTACTGAAGTTCATATTACTGACAGCAAAAGCAGTTGGAACACACAAATACCATTTGTCTCCCCTGTGAGCAGACCATTAAGCATGCCTGAGGACGTTTTCTTTGCCTGTTTTTCTGCAAGACACAAATTATGTGCCTGTACTCTGCAGTGCCAGAATATATTCTCACCTGCCCAATATGCACAAGGCTGGATAGCATATCTCTACTAAATTTGACCTTACTAAATTCTATCTACTTCAAGACTTTCAAGAAGTTGTACTATTCATATGATGGCAGATTTTTGTCTACTGTTTCCCCACAAAAGTAGAGTTGTGGTCTTGAAATTTCAGTAGTATGACTTAATTTTAAGATACAGGGGGAAAAAAGAGAAATTATTCAGAAAACATACTCCAAAATCTTATTTGAGCATAAATACTACCAAAAGTGAGAAATTATGATGACCGAAACTATGACTGTCAAATTGGTATGTTTCATCTTTAGTGTAATATCTGTTTGAAGATCTTACTGCAGTGAAAGTCATTCTTAAAAGTTAAAAAATTAGAAAAAGTTAGAAAAAGAATCTTTAAAAGACAGAGTGGATAAAAATGTTATTTGCCTTCTTCCCTTACTCACATTTTATCAATCCAAAATAGATGGATTAGTACAAAATGTGAAGAGAAGACTTTAAACCCAGGAAAAAAATCCTGCTGCAGACCTTCTGCCTCATTTAATTTTACTGTGCAAGTTCAGAAAGGGAAGACCGTGGAAAGAAAATGTAATGCTAGGTGTCTTTGTGAATGCCAGTAACCACATTAGGCTGTCACAGACTTATACATCCAGTAGATTTCAATCACTCTAGACTTATTCATTCCAGTTTCATCTCCCTGGAGAGGGACACCTGTTTTCAGCAGGGCTAAGCAATCAGTCTGTGACAGGAAGTTTTCAGACCCCAGGGAAGGTGTGCTGTAATCTCTTTTTTTTATCATTGCTGGAATAGGCATAAAGACAAGGTGAGCCTGCCTTATCTGATGCCATGGCAAGAAATGATAAACATGCATTATTATCTTGCAGGAGCTCTGGAAAATCCACTGTCAGAAAAGAAACCTCTTTAACCTAGTGTTTCAGCAGATGGGAGTTACATAGAGGAAGCTGATACAATGAAAACCTACCATATTTCTCCATGGGAGGCAAGTCCCCCATATGTCTCCTTTGTCTCATCTCCTTTGTAACTTCAGAATTGGAGAGGCAGCAAACATGTTTATTCCCGCTTCTGCTTAAGCTGTCATACCTCTCATTTTGTCCTGCCATAATGCTGCTTTTGCATATTCACACACCTCCCTAGGGACATGCTGCCCACTAAATCCACTAATCTCCCTTTCACTTCTTTAGGACCAAAGTGTCTCCTGTGAATCTCCAACAAACTCTTCTGTAAACTCTTAATCACAAAGACTGCTGTATTTTTGTATGACCTGTGATATATCCCATCATCTGGTGTACTGACTATTTCTAATGGATTCCGAGAGTTTGGGGTAAACCATATACACACTAAGGTGTTGGTGGATTTATGCTTGTCAAACAAAATGGACAGCAAATATATCATGTAAGTTATGTTTTGATACTTAATAACAAGATGACAGTTTATTTCTTCAGAAATATATCACAACACAGCCACTTTGACCATTAAATTTGAACCTTACAGATCTTTTATTCCTGGCCTTAGTAAGAGTTGATGTCTGCCTGTCCAGCCCTAGGGTTACTTTGGAGACTAACAGCAATGATGAATTTTAATGACATGCCTCTACTTTCACTGAAGAACCAAAATGAACCACAGGAAAGATGCAGTTTATATTGGGTTTTGTGCCCTTTGCACTCTGTCATCTGTCCATCCTTTATCCCCTAGAAGAGAAATATTGGGAACAAGATGCTGTTTCATGCTTAAGAGTGAGCTGCATAGTATGCTAGGAAGGGATAAAATATTCTTACTGCAATCCTTTGGTAAAATTAATAAAATTAAGAAACAATAACCCTTTTTGATTGTAAATGGGCACTGTCAAAGTGCCCCCCAAAGTCCCTGTATATTTCTTGCACACTTTTCCTAAAAATCTGAGCACTGTTACAGACAGGAAAATGGATTACCTAAGTATTTGCTCTGATTCAGTATGACTACACTCATGTTCTTGAATGCTCTTGAATTCCCAGGAGTAGTTCATTGCAGTCTCTTACTACTTCCAAGGCTATTGCAACTCAATGAGATGAATAAAATATCTTTTATAAAATAACTTTTATCTCTGTCTTATAACTACTTACAAAATGCAATGAGACGCTATCATCAGTACTTTCATTATCCACTGTAGACTCCCTAGATTTCCTTCATTTTAGTGTATTCTTCTACAAAAATGAGGAAACTGCTGCTCCAACTGAAAAACTTGTTTGTATTCAGATGAGGACACAGAAGTATGCAAAATATTTATCCAGTAAATAGGTAATTTCCTCTACACAAAAAATGACAAGGACAAAATCCAAATTTACCTTCTCAAATGTAATTCAACTTTCTCATGGATTACTTGCTCTAGGTAGTTGATTTCTAGATCCACTCTTAAAAATACCTTGCACACAAGTGGCCCCAGGAGGCTTTTGATTTTCAAGGACTTCTACTTACTCTCATACTCAACCTTCCTGTTTTCCCTACCACTGGTAGACAATAAATACTTATCAACCTCTTTGATGCTGTAAAAACACAACTCTAAGATGCTGCAACACAGTTTGCACTTGTTGTTTCAAGCTTATGTCTTGGAAAAGAAGGAAACCGACTAAAAGAGCAGTTGGCAGTTTTGCACCACAGGCACACCACAGAAATCACAGAGTAGCCTGCTATTCCCTTTGATAGTATGGCTGTATCCTGTGTTCTAGTCTAATTTGCACTTGCACAGCCTTTTACTAGGCTTTCCAAGTTTTTAACGTAATACACACAATGCACAGTAAGACAACTGTTAGCTGTATTGCCTATTCTGCAATGAACACCTGCTTAACCAGGTAAGATACATTTCTTCTTTCTATTTTTCTCCAGAGCCAAAGCAAGTCCATGTCTTAAAAGTGAAAAATAAATAAGAATGATAGAACAGGGATAATCTACAAGGCACGTATGTTCTCAGGTACACCATTAATCTAATCTCCCTTTTGACTACCTAATGATCCAACTTCGGGTATATTTTCTCTAATCCTAAATTTAGGACCCTACTCCTGATACACAGTATATAAAGTGCCTTGTGGTTTAAAAAACGTGCGTGTTCTGATAAGTACTTTGCACTGCCCACATAAAAGAACTGAATGCAGAGCTATAAAAATATCTCCAAGCTCAACTGTAAATTAAAGCTATCACTTCACATTGAAAGCCTGGAGATGCTACAGGAACATGCAAGGAACCATTACCTTTCTATCTTGTTTTTCTCTTCACATACTATGTTCTTGTCTTATTGCAAGCATTTCTTTGGGAATAAAGATTTTCCAGTTTTTTTTTTAGTGAGGATTTATTCTCATTACACAAACACAGGGTTACACCATGAGACCAAGACTTCAATCAAATCTGTGAGAAATGCTGAGTCTGTCTATTGGGAATACAAAATCATGACTATTTTTTTTTTTTTACTGTTTATAAAGTTTATATAACTAGATTATGTTGTTGCCTTACACTTTCATCCACATTCAGTGTTCATTTTCTTTTTTCCATGGTATTAGAAGTTACCACTTTGCATTCCCCATCCTAAATTTCTAAGAAGCCAGTGAAATAAAAAAATATAATTTATCCCAAAATGTTTCACTGAAGTCATTCAATCAAGTCTTTGAAAGACCTGGATGTGGAACAGTTCTTTGATTTCTCTTTCTAAGCATTCCCTTCAATATGTGCCAAAGTATTCAAACCCTTTTTTAATTATTAAGGAACAGCCTTGTAGTTAAAACAAAGGAGACACTTAGAAAACTCCTGCCCTTCTCCCCATAAAGCAGTGTATAATCTAAGAAAGCTGACATCAGACATGAAGCCAAGTCATGTATGTTCATGCAAATACCCAAATGTGCAGGGAGTTAATTCACAGCATATATCTATACAAATTGTACATATATGTTAACATATACATGCGTATGCATGTATACATATGTATTTATATATGTGTGTGTGTGTAATTAATTCAGTTTGCCCAACTCTTTGGATAAACAAGTATTACACAGAATTCATTCTGAAAGTTTGGCCCAATCACACATGCAATCTATCTAGATACAAAATAGTTATCTTTTCTGAATAAAAAAAACCCTGGAAGTGTTATAAGTATGAACATTATAATAGCATAATCATAATGTAATTTAACACAAAAGCTCTTCCCTCAGAAAAACCACTAGTTCAGTAGAGGATGCACTTTTGTGAGGAGGGCAGGATTGTGTCTGATGTCCTCACAGCAGCTCCCATGCCTGCAGAATCACCCAGAATAATCACCATGGTCCACAACACAGCATCCAGTCATCTGCTGTGAGACCCTGACTCCAGGGGAAGGAAAAGCCTTGTGATTTATGTCCAACAAGCACCAGGATAAACTCATTTATGTCAGTCATGCCTCACAAATCCAGACCCTGGAGATTGCCACAACAACAGAATATGGAAAAGCTGTGGGCAGGAGGTGGGGACCAGCTATTCAGGGAGCCCTTTCTCACCACAGCTACTTGCACCTCCAAGTAATTTCATACAGCTGCAGTCAGCTCTGCCAACAGGGCTTTTTGGCCCTGAATGACAAAATTATTGTAAAGACTGAATTCTTGCATCAAGAATTCAGAATCTTGAGGAATTCTTGCATCCTGAGGTACTTTCTAAGTTTACTTGCTCAATACATATTTTTCTTGTCTCTTTACATTTTGCATTAACTTGCTTTCAGAAACATTTTCAAATTGGCTCTTATTTGATAAAGTCTAACACCGCCTGACTAAGAATTAAACTCCTGTATTTGAAATAAAAGAGTATTTTGAAATCAACAAAGTTTATGTACTATATATATTCTAAAGTAAAAGATAACCTTTCAGTGATTAAATCAGGGTACAGTATCAATATACTAGAAGTAGTTCTTTTCAAAGAAGAAAATGTTGAAGTTAATGTTGAAGTTCTTTTAGAAGACTTTAGAGAAGACTTGAAGTTCTTCAAGACATTAACATTTAAATTCTTTCTTAAGAACTTAAATACCCACTTTGATGTGGGGAAATATTTACTAAACTTGGAAAATCTGCTTCTTCAGATACAATGGTAACTTGACATAAGGCAATTACTCAAAAGTGCCACAAAGAAAAAAACTGCCACAAAAAAACTTCCTCAAAGATGCTTTCTTTGACTACCAAAAGCACTGTAATTAGCCTCTTACTACAAGCTTATATTGTTCTTGGATAAAAGCATGTCAGACATAGTAAGTTAGAGTTCTTCTCCCAAGACATGATGAACACATTTTAAAAGCCACTGCAACAAGGTTCTTTTTTTAGTAGACATGTGAAGGTATCAGGTCATCAAACCATGATAGTTTTTTTAAAAGACTCAAAAAATAACTGAGCAATCATGATATAACAGTTATAGAATTCTATGTACTTTGGAGGTTCAAGGCTTTTTGAAGACAAGAACACTAGAATTTCAATATTTACCTTTGTTATTTGCTACTTCCCTACCTTTCCATTCCTGTAAATCTTATAAATTATTATATTACATAATGCTATAAATATTATTATTCTGCTGGTCACTGTTAAAATCTTTGTCATCAAAGGACCCAAAGCAGTTATACAACCATTAGGAATCTAGCCTTTAAACACAGTATTTTTTAACAGAAATCTCTGAGGAGGTGGTCACATTTGGAAGAGTAGACATAATGTATTATTAGTGCATTTGAGGAATGCCATATAGTTTCCATAACACTTTTATTTCTTGATTGAAAAACCATAAGGTGCCCAATTAAGAACACTGCTTAGCAGTGAATAGAAATAATATAAATAATTTCCTTTAGATTCCTTATAAACCATTACCTCTCTTCAAGAACTCCTTTGGTGTTCCAAAAAATGGTGAAGATCAGATCCTGAGATAATTCTTCACCTACCTAAAACCTCTGAGTGAATGAACGCTCTTTGTAAAATGTCTATAATTTTAATATTTAGTACTAGGCATTCTCTCAAATTATCACAGGATAAAAAAAGGTTTTATCATCATTATCTTTTCAAACACCTCTATCATTTACTTCTTTCATTTTTTTCCAAAAATGGAGCAGAAATACTAAGATCACTTCTGTAATTTATACATTTTTAAGCAATTTGACTATTCTATCATTCTCAAGAGGTCTGCTTGACTCTTAAGATCCTCTTTACTCCAAACACATTAATACTTATTTTCATTCTTAATTTCTATTGCCACAGTTTTCTTCAGTGCCCTCTTTTGATGATTTCAGCAATTTTCTAACACAGATACATATTTTTCTGCAGCATGCTGCAACCTGTATTGATCTTTTCCTGATGTACTTTCATTTTCCTTTTTATGTATGTTTAAATGTTACCACTGGTTACAATAAATTTAATTTCTTTTTGTGTTAACATAAAGCTAAGTGGGTTATTTCTTGAAACTGACCTGCATTTCTTGAGTTTTAAGGGAAAAGAAAAGGAAGACAAATGTTTTCCCAAGGGCTAAGATGTACATTCTGTGGTTAGACAAAAGCCCAGTAAGTTGTATAATGTGACCACTATGTAGGCATTTGGGTTTTTATACGTTGTACATTTATTAAACAAAGGAAGGGAAACTGAAAGCTTTCAGTCATTTCTAGGTATAGGGTCTTGGTCATGATAGCATATCATAAATTTAGATCTCTAGAAGTTTTTACAGAAATGACAAATACTTGTAGAATTATTAAAATCTATTCTGCCTTATAATTATATAAAAAGAACTGCACAGGCAATCTACTAGAACATTACAAAGATACCAGGCTTTGGTCTTTCCTCATTATGATCCTGCTGCATTTCTTAAGCTAAGCAAACTAAGGAGATGTACTGGAAAAAAGCCCTTCTTACAGGAAGCTATTGCTCCCTCTTTCCTTTTCAGGCAATTTCCTTTATTTCTATACTAATGAAACAGCTACAGCAGGATACCAATCACTAATCAATGATGAACCAAGTTTTTGGTTGCCACAAACTGCTTTATGCTAGCAATAATTCTGGTCTTATATTTTAATGTGGACCTCATGACACAGCCCTAGGGGAACTAAACTACTACAAAATCTCTGCTGCTGTGAGTACGTGTGTGCAGGAAAGGGCAGACAGGATGAATAATAAATAGCTGCTGTTAAAAAAAAACATATTTAACACTATGAGATATAAAAGTATAGGATTCATGGCCTGTATTTTTAAATTTTACTGCTCTGCTTTTTTGCTGCTATTTCCATGGAAAGGCAATAAAATGTCAGACAATATTTACTAAGCAAGTATTTGAATCACAGTTTAGAAACACGACAATAAATGAGCTGAAGGAAACGCAGTCAAAGGCCTGTATTTCAAGGGAATTATTCTTAAATTGATATGAATTGTGGAAAAAATATAGGACCTTACATTTGGTCTAATATCTGTAAAAATGCCATATTTAAATAAATTGGTCCTGTCACTATGATATAAATCAAAGCTAGTGATGACACCAAGATAAAACATCTAATCTAGAGACCAACTGAAAGGTCTGCATCCACTCTCAGCTCATTTTCCATCAGGAAACAGAATAACTTCATTTATTTAAAGGTTAAAACAGAATGTATTTAAGTTAATGGAACACTCATGTTTGTTTGAAGATATAAACTCCATCAGCAATAAGGAACTTTATGACAGCAGGCACCACCTATAATTATTGTACCCTGGATTTCAACTTGCATAATTGGGGTTAAAGACAAACAGATGACATCCCTCTTTCCTAATGTCCTATGGTGAAAATAAGAAAGTTCTGTTACCTTGGAAGAATTGCCCAGATGTGATGAGACTTCAGAACAAAGTCATGTTGAGATGGCAATATCAAGCAAAATGTGCCAAGTTCACTCCCTACTCCATGAAATAAGCGAACACTACTGTTCTTGGCATTATTTCTCATACGTTAAAATAAGTATGTGGTGTGATGATGAAGAAAAGGGAAAATAGTTACTGTCCAAGGTCGCTCTGGTGACAGAAAAAACTCTTAGTAGCAGTTGACACTTCCAAAATGTTGTGGGTTGCTGAAAATCCTTTTCCCCTCTCCAAAGCTGCACATCTAAAATGGCATGTCTATAATTCCCACATAAGAACACTTCTATCAATAAATTTTAATCCTACAAACACTTATTATGAGAATTTATAGCATACTTCTCAGCACACTAACATTCACTACAACTAGCTCTTATTTGTCAACTTGCAGAATTACAAATCTGGTACTGGTTGAAATGAATATATGAATATTCATCTGTTTCCTACAATTCATCTGTTTCCTACAACTCCATCAATGAAGATGGAGTTGACAGGGTAAAAGATTGGTATTTTGTGGGCTCTGATTTCAGAGAACTTTAAGTCTGTGTTAATCCTGATGGGCAATCATTACTTTTTACTTTGACTGTATAAACTGGAAGAGATATTCAGCCTGAGCATGGTGTGTGCCCCGTACGTATTCACTTTCAAAATGTCAGGATGTGCTTGGGAGCAGGTGTAGAACAGTCTCAATTTCCTCTAGAATGGGGAAGATGCTCTTTAGAATAAAACAGTATAAATATCACAGGTGTTATGCTGAAAACCTTTAAAAGGAAAGCAAAACAACTTGAACACCCTTCAAGATCTCTTCTGGCAAGCCATGCAAATGGCATCTGTTACAAGGAGGTTTTACACTGATGCACTTACTTCTTACTGCAGGGGTTGACCAGAAGTTTTGGAGATTAAACCAGAAGGAGACTAATTGTGTTTTCTCTTTCAGCCCAGTTCTTAAATGACTCCTTTTGGGTCATGTACATTCAAGAAATTTAGCTAACCCAGTAATTTCTGTGTGAAATTACAAAGGGGTTTAGATATGCCTATAATGATTCAGGGATAATGTATCCAATCTTATAGCACAGAGTGACACAAGCTATTAACTACATGAAGTTCTTAGCATCTTAGCTGCCCATAGTATGGAGTTCTGCCCCTTTCACATGAACACATCACTGAGTGTTATTCGTATTGAGATTGATTCTCATATATGGAAGAGGATGCTTTACACCATTAGGGCATTATAACAGAAACATGGTGTAAATACATTTCATATACTACACAGAACTGAGAATCAGTGTTTCTGTAGTGTTTTAGGAGTATGAATAAGTTTTATTCTCTCCTCTCTACAAACAGAGGAGGATGGAAAAACAGACCATTACGGGTTGCAATTTTGCTGAAATTTCATATGGGTGAAAGGAGATAAAAATTACATCTTTATATGGTTATGAGAGATAAAGATTTCAAATGCATAGAAAGCAAATAAGGACTTGCATGCTCTGCATCAAACAAGGAGTGAGTGATATGAAAGCTTTAGCAACTAAACGAAGCCAATGAGCAAGTGTACATTTATGTTAGGTATTTTGTGTTGATGTTTAGTAGCTTTACTACAGACAGAAGTAAGCAGCTGATTATAAGCCCCCAAGAGCAAAAGGAAGCCAGTAAGCAATTATTCTGAATTGTGGTACGAGACACAGTGCCTCCCAGAGCTATTTGTAAGCTGATTCAATTCACCTACCATTGTTTGCTCAAGCTTGTGATTAAAAAACACTGTTTATCCAAGGTAATATCATCATGCATGAGAGGTCAGGTCTGAAACTGAACGAGGTTTCTTGTCTCATCACCTCCTTGCTTGCTTTCAGAGATATTCTGAAGCTTTACTGGTGGAAATGGAAGATTGTCTCAATCAAACAAAAACACTGGCTGAAGGAGCACTGTTGTTCCTGGAGCATTGGTGAGACACAAAAGAAGATGTGCATGCTGACTGTTATGGGACACTAGGGAGGGAAAAACCAGACCAAGTCTTTGTCTTCCACACATGCTGATGGAAATGAAGCAAAATAGAAAATCTAACTGTATTTCTGAATAATAACTTCAAGTATTTGAAATATTTTTTCTATTTTGAAATACCATAATATTCCCTTGTTCCTGCCAGGACTGAAATTCCCTGAGGTTCTAGATTCCTCCTGAACTAATACACAGAAAGGGGTCTGGGCAAAAAAGCAGGCACAGATGTAAACAGGCAGCAGTTACCTCACATTGCCAATGGAAATGTCTTAGACTTCAGTGGAAATCTCTCCAAAGAGTCACATTCAATGATGCTTTTTTCATTTTTGCTTTCAGAAAAGATTTAACCAGCCTTCAAAAATCCAAATGTCAAAGGCATCTGCTTAGTAACTGCTGGCTAAACCAAAATCTGTAGTTGGAATGTTTTAACATAACTCCTTGAAATGTGTGAGGTATGTGAAAAATTACAGGTAGGAGAGTTTATATATAGAGAGATATCTGTATGTAAACAGATCAAAAGTTGTAGCACAGACAGCATGTTAAGCTAACATGAAGACTTATTTGATATACTTATTGTGTATTTTCATCTGGAAATAATTTAGACAATAGTACTTTTTTTTAATCTATCCTGTGGCATTGTCCTTTGAATTCTCATTTTCTTATTTTCAATTTTTCACAGAAGAAAAGTAAAATCTAACCATTACCAGATTGTTTTCTCTGTTTAAAAAGCAGGTCTGTTTCTGTAGTCCTATATACAAAATGTGAAAAGTCCAGACTTTGCACAAACATAACGGCATGTAAATTAATTTAGACCTAGAAAAAACAAGAATGCACTTCATATAAATTATTTCATATTTATACATTTCATAGAAATAAGAATCCATACTGTGATATAAGTGTACAGTTCAGCAAAGTATATCATTTTAGACAGGAACAGTTGTAAGCCAAACTGGAATGAAGGGAACAAGGTAAATTAAATTAGAATAGGTGATTTGGGATGTATGTAGGGCCAGCCTTATGAGGCATTCCAACTGAGCCCTGGTGTTAGGCTCATTTGACTCTCCCCAAAATGTCATATACTGCTCATGTCTTACTTTAAAGACAGCCCACATTTCTAACCATGCAGAAGCTGAAGAGCAAGTTGCCCCTAACCTGTGGTTAATCAGAATCAACATCTTGCTACTAAAGCAAGGAAAAGGTCACCCTGATTTTAGCCCATCACTGTGGAAAATCCATAGTAACCCCTTGAAATGTTAAGCAGCTAAGCATGCTTAAAACAATCTAAATGAGAGAAGAATTAAATCCCAGGAGACAGGTCCATGCCTGGTATAAATATCACAACTTCATTAAAGCAAGTTTATGTATGACATTACACAGTGAGTGAGAATTTGCTTGCATGCTGCTTCCTGCCATCACCCCATCCCCCAAATAATTGTATCTCATAGATATATATATATCATTAGTCTCCACTCAAAAAACAAACAAACGCACAAAACAAAACAACCCCCCCCCCCCAAAAAAAAACACCCACCCAAAAACACCACAAAAAAAACACCCACCAAAAAAACAAACCCTACTAAAAAAATCTGTTATTTTAGTTTAATTTAGGACAATAGAAGCTCTAAAACTAAGTATGTGAAGGAAAAAAGGGTTAGAAGGGAAAAGAAGACTCAGAAATTATCTCTCTTCATCACTGTGTCACTTGTTCCTTATAGGTAAAATTATATTCCTCATCTGTTAAGACATAATTGTATTTTTGCAATTATTTCCTCCTGTCAGGAGACAACCTGAGAAAAGACCTCATTGTCTCATTCTTTGGAACATACTAAACTTCATTAGTAAGGCTGCTTCCTTCAGTTTAACCTATCTAGTGAAATTAGGCTGCTTGCACAGGTTCCTAGTCTGCCAGAAAATCATCTTTGTTCTCTTTTGAAGCTCATGATGAATCTTGCATGTACCATGCCTGTCTTAAAACCAGGTAATTTTGTTCATTTTGTGATTATTTTGTTATCAGTATGTCTGATCTCCTTTAAATTCTATGGGTATTTTTGGAAGTAATTTTGACAGTGCAGATCCTCAGCACAAGCTTTGCTGAGAGACTCACCATGGCAGCTCATTAAGGTTAAAACCCAAGTCCATGTCCTTCCAGTTTCTCAGGGCCATAATCTTGTGGGCCATCTTGACTGTTAAATCAAGGAAGTTCTACCGGACTAAGGTCCTCAAATACCTACATTGTACATAATAAATAACTGTTTCAAGCCAAGGGGATGTTCAAAATGTTTGTTTCAAACTAAAATCAGCATCTCTTCAAAGCAAATCATTCATATGTGAGAGTGCTGTCTATTACACAAGTGCAGGATTGATTGGGTTGCCTCCCATAAAAGCCATTGAGCAATAGTTATTTACTGAAGTAATCTGAAGAGAAGCTCTACTCTGTGATCTTGAAACATTTTATGTTTTCTATGTGCTAGACCATGAACCTTGGCAAAAGAAAAAAGTTAAAATTTTCTTGTAAACTCTGTTCCTCAAACTCTTGAATAGAACCACTGTATGCACAGATAAATAATTACACACAAGTCCAAAATGCTTGTCATGACCCTGCTCCCCACAGCTGGATAGCAGAAGATCCTAAAATAATCATAAAAATACAGGGTTGGTGTTTCAGAGATGGTCCATAATGATTTACCTGGGGATGCACTAAGGCATCCCTTAGGAGCCTTGTCACATCAACTGTAAATTTCTACAGGCAAATCTGAAACTTGAGTTCCTGCTCACTAGAAAACATACTACAGACAGAAAGTGAAGAGATTCCTTTGATTTAGATTAGACTTTTCCATTTGTAATAAAAAGATTATGACCTGAGGCTGTTTCTCTCACTAATGACACTGAGACACATTTAGCAGCTTTTTTACTCTTTTATTCTGCCTTGAACCAGAGTTTAGAAAATCATCAGATGTTTCTATATATATGTTCTAAACCATGCTTAATAAACAAATGTTTGGCTTCAGCTATTTTCAAATCATGCAAGTTTTGGGGGTGGGTTTGTTGGAATCTCATTCAACATATTGTTTATCCATCACATTTATGGACTATTTGTTTGTGCTTTATTTGTGGTCTGTGCCCCTCTGCAATTCAAATACTCAGCCATGGCAATTCTGAGATATCCTTGTGGGAATTGAGCTCAGTTCCTCTGCAGAGACAGAGGGAGCAGTTTCTGCATCATTAAATTTCAATTTAACCCTTCAAATATGGCTTGAGTAAGTATGAAGAGACATACAAGCGTTGTGGTAACCTTCTTCAGAGAAATGAAGTTCATTCTATCGCAATTATACTTTTCTGTGTATCTGTACATCTGTAACTCACTGACCAATGGAAGCACCATTCTTAGCACAGTGCTCTGGGCACGGCTGTTAAACATTTCATTTTTCCTTTTAATAATTTGAGACAAGGGGTCATTGCCTTGGTGCTGTTGGTTTTTTTTGAAAGAACTCTTACTACTGTAATGAACTTTGTAATGAACGATCTTTACCCATAACATTAACAGTTTAATTCAAAGTCCATCTTCCATGCATATGCATCAAAGCGTTGCTATAAAAGCACTTGACAACTAACATTTTAGCTAAAGTCTGCTGCAACATCATAATTTGACTAATTCTACTGACAAGCCACAAAAATGCATGTCTTAAATGATTCCATCCAAAATACAGAACTAACACACCCTTTTTGTTTTTTCAGGCTGAAGTAGACAGATTGTCTGGGTCAATTTTTACTTATTTTCAACTTTTTTTAATAGCAATTGAAAAACAGATAATGAATCATTAGCATCACAAGAAAAAATTTCAAAGAATATTGAAAAATCCATAGTTCTGGCTGACTGTAAAAGTGTGCTAGCTTTTTCTTCCTCTGCTCCTTTCATTTTTCTTGAATTGACACATACTCTTTCATGGCATGATTAGAAAGAAATGCTAACCTGATGAAAGTACCATCACGATATATTTTACGTGTTCTGTGAAAAAAGTATTTTTCACAGCCATGAAGGCACAAGGCTTAAAAAAATGCTTTTGCTTTTCAAAGTTACATGCTGAAAAATGACAAATGTCAAAATGTCAGTATAATCAGATGGGACCAGAGAGAAAGTGGGCATTTATCTCAGCTACTTGCCTAAGAAGCTGCAGCAGAGATCCTTATTACTATTTCAATTGCAGCTGAAATGTGTTTCCACGCAGACAAATTGTTGAAGTATGTGCATGGCACTTAAGTTCTGCTTTAGCATCCTAAATGAGGCTTATTGCTAGAGCCTCTCCATTTAGGTTATTTTCACCATGAATGGGACATGCTTTATATAATTCAACATATGGCAGTACAGACATATCAGAGAGGTTTACAATGATGAGTCTGACAAGAAAATTATTCCTGAAACAAGCTTAAACACTTGAGTAAGGTAGTCAGAGTTAAGAATTGCTATTACTATTCTAGTGGCATAAACATCCAATGCACACACAAAGGAAGAAAATTATCAGGAATCATTGAATCATTGTGCTGGAGCAGACCAGCAGCCTTTCTTCCTTTTTGCACAACTCGCTTTGTTTTGCCAAGACTGTCTCTCCTGCACGCAAACAACCTACATGCTATGTGCTAGACACACATAGATAAATATACATATGCACATATTGATCAAGCACAGCTAAAAAAGCTATTTCAAAGTACTTTTATGCCTTAGAAAATAACTAGGCCTATACACTAAAACGTAGCACAAATCAGCACTGTGATAACAGCACACCTATAGCACTTTGCATGAATAAACTGTACATTTTGTACTTCAGCATCAAATTTTTAATATGATTTGCTACAAAGATGTGTGCAATCATCTTGTTCTCAAGCACGGTTTCGGGTCCAGTCCCTATCTCTTCTTCTCAGTTTCTTTCATGGTATATTTCAAATGGATGCTTGTTGAAACATGAGACAGGAGCAGAGGTCTCAAAAATTCAAGTAACTCAAAGATATTTTGAGAAAATAAGGTAAAAGAGACATCTTAGCAGGAAAAGTCTACAAAAAGTCCCATTTGGAAAAAGCTGGGCAGAGCTTACAGCGAAGCCTACACCATAGTCAGTTAACTGGAAGACAAACATGAAGAAAACCTAGCTCCTCACTGCAGAGCTCATAAATCTCCTTGCAAAGCCTGGAGAAAAGGAAAGATGTGACTCCTGCATTTCAGCAGGAGCAGAGAAAGGCAAGACAGCTCATCTGGCTGACCTTGAAGGAGGTAGTGCTTATGAAGTTGAGTTTGTTTCTTGATATACACCAAACATGCAGTCTGTGAACTGAGACAACCAGCATGGAACACAGGTGCTGAGAAAAGGATGCAAAAGCAAGAGTCATGGCCAAGTTTGTCAGTGAAAGCACTGGCAGGCTCAGGCTGTTTAAGGGATGGGTTCCACTCTCTGGAATTGTCTTTGAATAGAAATGGATGCTTTTTTCATGTTTTATGTATTTTAATATCTGTATTTAATGTCAATAATAGGGAAAAGTGGCTGTTTTAGGCAAAGAATAGAGAAGATAAAGATATTTGCTCACTCCAATATCTCTGTTGGCTTGAATTTCACTAGGAGAAAGTCAACAGCAGAGATCAAGGAACAGACTAAAATTTCACTTTCAACATGCTGAGTTTTACTGAAAGGAAGTTGTGGAACCTGAAAAAATACTAAGATGCTTGAATTATACTGAACACTACTACTATTAATGATTCATACTGTATATTATAATCAAAATAGGTACTGAATAGTTATCTCTGAAAGATTATTAGATTATTAAACACAATGCATTTATGTGAATACTAGCATATTGAAATATGCATATTAAAATGAAACAATGTGGCAACAGCAACAAATTGGAATAAAGGTATAATGTTTGACTAATAGTTATTTATAAATTAATTTTGCATATTCTAAATACTCTTCAGATTTTTTTGTTGCTTATTGAATGCATATTTACCAGCAAACGGAAGGTGCTTTCTTTATGGCTGGCAGAACTGTTACTTAGAGCCACATTCAGGACTTTACTGCAAAATTGTAACGTTCAACCTGTTTGATGTTTTCCCTAAAATCCTCCAAAGACAAAATTCTGTCCTATGCTTATTCCACAAACTGTTACACAGCAGCATGGAAAATAGTCTAAGGTAATCCTACATAAATCATCAGAATACATTACACACACACATATCTCAGACTTGCTGATAAATGTAAGTTTGCTTCTATCAGAGAGTATTTTTCTATTACAGATATTTACTATTTAAAATACTGTAAAACTTGGTGACCATACCATGAGCTTTCAAAATGGTAAAAAAGGAAAATATGACAAAATACACACGATGCCATTTTGCATCAGGCAGTTCAAGAAGGAGAAATAATATATATATGTATGTGCGTGTGTGTGTGCACTAGTCAATCTATTCTGGGGGAAAAGGAGTGAATAAGAGCAGTTTTTCTGCCCCAGGCAGTATGATTCCAAAGCTGGAATTAAAGGGGAAAACATGCTTTTGTTAAGAACATGCACCCTGTGAAAACCAATATCCTTGATATTCTGAGGTGTTCATATCAAGCCAGTAAAGCACCAGTCTTGTGGCATGATGGTGCTGGGCGCAGATGTGTTTAGAGTAAGAAATGGTCTAATAGTATTTCACTAAAACACCCACAACAGTCCCTAAGTATCAGTGCCTAGGACAGCCAGCAGTGACAAACATAATGATTGTGAATATTGGAGTATTATCTTTTTTTTAATAGTACCACCATCATGGTAAAAGTGTAGTTAATTATGATAGCAGAGTATGGTATAGGAAAAATAAAACTACAACCACAATCACAACCAAGCACAATGGTATATAATTACCTGTTCAAAAGATGCATACACACAAACTCTTTTGAATGCTGCCCTATGCAAAGTGGGACCATCTCCTTCCACTGACCACTGTGGGATACTGAGGCCTGGCATCCTTAAACATCAGTCTTAAATGCCTGACCCAGATGAGGGCAGATGTAACAGCAGACTGTGACAGGTCCCTGTGGAGGGTGTGAGGAGGTCCCACAGTGGCATCCAAATGTGTTTGACTTGGAGAATACATTTTTGTTCAGGTATCACTGTCCTCCTTTCTGCAAATGTGACCCTTTAAATAACCCCCTTTTCTTAAATATATCTTCCTGTGTCTTCTCCTTCCTTTCTTCTACTAATTATTCTCCCCTCCTCTTTAGCCCTTTGCCCTTACCCTTCCCACATGCTGTTAAGCCCGATATTTAAAGCAAAAAAGCAGTCCTACTTAGTGCAGCTTAGGTTAGCAGAGAGAAGGGAACAGTCCTTTTTCTATATTTTCTCTGCCCTTGAGACAATTAGTGTCAGAGAAGGTTGGTTGGGAGCAGGTGTCTGAGTCCCACCTAAGAGACTCATAGAGACTCAGTCAAAATGTTATGTGGAAATCAATATTACATTAATATAATATTACAATATTACATTAATACAATATGATAGCAAAATTGGCAAACGAACAGGATCTTTCTTACTGGGCAGAACGGAAATGTTAAAGGCAGGTTTAAAGGATGACAGGTCTCTCTTTCAAGACCAGTGGAAAACTCTAAACAGTGTATTTTCAGAACTGGTAGTTTCACTTAGAGAATGAAGGAAAAATCACTTTTCATCAAGGAGTGCCCTCTGGGAAATTCCTAATGATGGCAAGAGCAGAAAAGTGAGATGAGAGCAGATTCTTTATAAGAAATTGAAATTTAAAAAAAAAAAAAAAGTAAAGATGCTTTTAAAAATGCTTAGAAAGAATAGGGATCAAAGCATCCATGATCCTGCTGTGAGCTTTCTTAAATTATATTGCAAGTAGTCCAACTTTGTTCATAATCTGTATCTACACAAAGTCATCCATGGAAATTGAACAAGGAGTTACTTCACTGGAGTGCCAATCTACATTCACAAACTTAATACTATCACTAAGATCACTAATATCAGAAAAATTGGTTCACATATTAAAAGAACCTTTATTGTAATACTTACAACATTTAACAACAAACCCAAAAAATAACCATGGCAGTAATAAACACCACCAACCACCACCAGTATTTCTCTAAATATGCTTTTTCACTCTCTCTCACCTTTTCCTTTTTGTGTGTCTGTCTTTTCTACAGGCACCCTCACTGGCATTTACAATGGGCTGTCTCGATTCAGATATCTACTCTCTGTCTCACAAATCTCACCAAGAAATGGCTTTTTATCTGCTGACACATTTGTACCATCTGGGGGAGAATCAGAAACAATTTGGCAATAACAAAGAAGCACTAGTGCTGTCCCTGTGATGTCTTCCAGAAGTCCTTCCTCATAAAAATCAGAACAGAAGCAATTTCAGCTTTGTTCCTCCCACTAACCGAGAATGTGACTTCAGCAGAATCAGTGACTTCATGTAAATTCACAGAAAAAAAATCCCATAAGTGTCTACAGAAAAGTGAACTAAAGTTAAATATAATAATACACATTAAAAAAGGCACAGGCATCTCACCCACCCCATCCCCCAAACAAAATCTGTATTGGCATGAGGAAAAAATCAATTAACTGCTACAGACCTGTGTAGTAGAAAAGAAAGGACTTTGACCAATTCCACAGGAACCACTCAGTCTATTGAGACCAAATAAATTTTGTCAACATCGCCACTGTCTTTGTCCACAGGTTACTTGTGTAAGCCTATAAACTGAGAACATAAACCTTGGAAACCAGAGAACTCAAACTCACTCCAGTTGGTGCAGGATTTACTTGTCAGTGTAGCAATGTGATGTGTCACCTTAGCATTACTGAGCACAAACTTCTAGGTGAAACTCAAATCCAAGTTAATTTGAGATTAATTTGGGATTTGAGATCTCATGCAAGCTTCTCTAAGTCAGAGAAGGCACTGACCAGAGGTCTCACACTGGAGGTCTCACACCACCTGGCTCTTCGACCCCAGAAATTTCAGGGAAGGCAATAAAGTGCAACGCATTACTTTTGTTCACAGTGAGGTCACATTCAGGTTTGAAATAGAGTGGAAATGGAGCTTTCATCTCTTGGCAAGAAGTTAATTTCAAATGCTAGCAGAGCTCACAGGGTATTCAGCACTAAGAACTCTTCCGTATGCCCTGGCAAGCAAGGTAAATATTCCAACTGCAAATACTACACTACATGTATTTTTCACACATTCAGAGTTGACTAGGAGTTCAGAAAAAGTCAAAATAAATAAACAGTTTGAGTCAAGTAGTGGGATGAATGGCTACTAAATGCATCTCTTTATGAGAAGCTTGCTTCAGTGCTTGTGTCTAGGCAAGCAAGTACAGAAGGAGAAAAAAGCACAGAAAATGTAAAAGACCACGGGGGTGGCTACCCCAGGAAAGAAAGCCAGCAGGAACACAAGAAAGGAGTAGACAGAAGAAGCAAAACACAGTAGTAAAGCATTACAGGGGCAGACATGATATTTTCCATTGCCCATGAAACTCATGTACTGAGAAGCAAAGTATCCTTAGGTTCACTTAATGGGAGAAGCTGTGAAGGAAGAATAAATTACTGATTTCACAGTATATTTCTCATGTACCTGAATTTAATAAAGGCTGATCCCCAGTTTGAAATTTCACTGTGATCTATCCCCAGTGGTCTTCTCTACAGAAAATTATGAACTTCATTAATAATAAGAGCCAAAGAGTTACCATGCAAAATAGCTTCCCTCACACATAAATGGCATGCAAACCACATTTACACCACATTATCAGCTGGAAGTCACACAACCTCGACAAATTTTCAAGACCACATCTCTGACATTAGTGTTTATTGTACAAACTCAGACACTCCAGTCAAAGGTCTACACCTTGCAGGAGGCACTCAGAAACACATCACATGAAAACTATTTCTGATGCAGAAAGTTTTCAGCATGATGGGATTTGCTGTATTAACCTTTGAAACAAAGGTTGGATTCACTCAGAAAAGACAGAATCCAAAAATATCACTGCAAAATTCCTACTTTCCTTTGGTAGTCAAGAAGGACAAACTCAAAGAAAGCAAAATGTTCCTTCTCCTCTGTGTGGTGAACAGGGAACCAGATCACAGCAATATCAGCATACTGCACTCTGAAGAGCAAAAGACTAGTTAGGTAAAGAAGGGGGAAATTGAATTAATGTCAAAATTTACGAAACAAAATATTTATTTACAGTATATCCAGAGAATCAACATCTTTTCGTTTAGAGGCAGAGGAAGGTCTGAATATGCAATTAGGCATAAAACCACTTAGCTGTAAGGTCTGAGGTATTTTAGAGGAACCTTGTACAACCTAAGAGACAAATTTATTCAACTTACACTTTGTGAGACATAAGAGGTCTCACTCTCACACAGTAAGTGCTCAAATCACAACAAACTTGTGCTTTGGCAGTTTTCCAACAAAGGTTTAGCATTTCTTGATACTTCCTGGGAGCATGTTATTTACATACTTGCAATCTATCACAATGTAGCTTACCAATGATATATTGAGAAGTTTTCTGCTTTGTCCTTAAAGTAGTTTTGTCATTAAACATAACAGGCATCATAGAATAGGATTTTGAACACTTCTGCTCCTGTATTTTTATAGAAAGGTACCTTTCTTGGGAAAGCTACAGATAATAAATCACTGCAATACTAAACTATGTTGATAGCACATCTGTTTTAACAGTATGCAGTGTCACACAGTGTGCTGCTGAATAAACTGTGCCTATGGAAGAGGCTTTCACATCTGTTAAAGGACCTTTGCGCACATTCACATGAATTCACATTTCATCTTCCAATTTTTTTTCTGACATTTTGTCTGTACAAAAAAAATCCAAAATCTTAGGAAAAAGTAAGACTGGGAGGGAGTATAGCAAATTCAAAGAGTAAAGATACCATTTTCCTTTTTTTTTCCTCTCCTTCTCAATAGGTGAATCAGCAGGAAATCAGGGGAAAACCCAATGACTGGACTTTAAAATGAGGCCATTGCAGACCAGAAATGACATTACAGGAGACAGAGAGGGAAGCAGAGGGAATCCAGAAAACACAGATGTCAGGCAAAAAGAAAAAAGTATTGGTCCTATCAATGACATACTAAACTTGAATTCATAGAAACCTCCTGTTGATTCTGAGCTGTTCATACTATGTCCTTCCATAACCTTGATCATATAATTCTACCACTTTTCGTCTCAACTCTAGACACATTTCATGGGGACTAATACTTTCCTTACTACCCAACAGTAACACTACCAAGATAATGTCAATAATGACTAGATATGTCTGGGCACTCAAAAGGACCCCATTTCCAAAGTCACGGTCATGGGCAGAATACTAAAACCTAGTAGAGAGTGGCACAAAGAACAAAAGGAGAAAAAAACCAAAACCCAAACAAATAGTACAGGTCTCAATCAATCACTTTGCAAATATAGTCTCTTAAGAAATGTCTATATAAGAAATAAACTCTATTAACTAGACCAATGATATTCCACTTAGACAATATATTTCTTATTCCTTTCATAAGAACATTTTTAGAGCTTAAAGATCTGAGTGTCACCCATACCCAGGTGAAGCAGTTGTTTTCTTAGGTTTTGGCAAGAAAGCTCAAAGTTTTCATGTGTAATCAGTCACTAATTTAACTCTTTAGAAGTCTTAATAATAAATTTAATACCTGCTAACCACAAGAATAACAGGACTGGTTTTGTTATCTTCTCATTTTACACAATCACTAAACAAATAAAGTAGATGCACAAACAGTGTACTCTGACTCACTGCATGTCATCAACCTAAAACATATGGGAAGGGAATGGGGGAAACTACAGCATAGGCTTTGTCATGCTAACAGGTTTAAAAGGAGGTTGGCCAAGAGTATTCCAGATGGCTGAGTTTTATATTAACTGTTCACAGAGTGAAATGGGCTGTTGCTGTGAGTGATGTCCCACATCAGTAAATGTTGGTCTTTCTCATCACATAAATCATAAGTTATCTATCTTCCTGATGCTATCAGTCTTCTCAAGATGCCTCAACCATGACAAGAAATAATGAGAGATTAATTGAACTGTTAACCTGTTCTGTAGTACTAGCCATTGGGAGAGGGAAAGATGGTCCTTCATGGAAAACCCTGTCACCACACCACACCTTGGAGAAAAACTGCTCTGAATTAGCCTAGGACTCTAGAGAACATATAGAATTAGCAAGAATGACATTTTAGATAATTTTATGAAAGAGGTTTAGGCTGCTGCGATTACAGCTTGTGCATAAAATGATCCACAGCTTTGAAGGGTATAAATGATGACAACTTTAGCAAAATTGAAGGTATCCCTTAGGCATCTGATAAGTTTCCAGTCCATGCAATATTTTCCAGAAATAAACATACGCTGCAGCTGGCAGGGACACAAGTAAAACAGCAAGGCAAAGCTACTTGAATATATCAAATGCTCAAAAAAAATCACACACAGCAGTACTGGCTGAGATTGGGAATAAATTATTTCTGTTCCTTGTAAAGAAGAATACTTACACAAAATAATGTTTCTCCTTGTTCATTTGCACTCATTGCTAGAAAAAATAAGCTTGTTTGTGCAATAGAAGCAACACACCAAACAGTGCTGTGTAGCTGTGTAGCATGTGGGGACTTACTTTGAATTAGTGGAATATCATGGAATGAATGCTCGTGGTTTATTTTCATGTGAAGGAACCCTAGTTACTGCAATCCATGACAAAAAACAAGTGCAGTCAGAGGAAACAATCCGGATATTCCCTCCAGAAGTGCTAATGATAATATTGACACAAACTTTGCTTTCAATGAAAAAGAAAAAAGCATAAGACATAGTTAATCAGTGGGGTTTTGTTCCTGTAAGAATGAATTAGATCGCAAAAAAGAAACCTCAAAGTTATAGTTCAATACTACACACATGAAAATCCATATTTTTATGCACATAAGTCTGTACAGGTTGGCTTCTGTGGGACTATTATGTGTTGCCATTTCAGAAAAACAATTAGAAGGCGTCTTCACAGTTACCTGCATTCATGCTTTCAGTTGGGTTACCTGAGCACAAGGTCCTGAAAGACTGGTCCTACAAAGCAATGCAAAACCATGTGCTGATAGGTATACATGAATTTAGCACCACGTATCGTTCATGTTTCTCGAGTTCACTATGCCAGGATTGTTTGCACTTGCCTGGATAAACATGCCCTTCACTGTCCAAAGGGCAATGTTTGGCTAAATGGATGGTTTAAGATTCATACATTAAACAGCTCTGAGCACTGTAAGCTAAGCAAAATGTAGGGGGAGCTATGGAACAAAGAGTACATCATAAATTGATGACACAAAATCATTGTTGCTTTTAAGACTTGATAGTGCTAGATGTAAATTTCACATATGTAAAAACCACAATCATTTGCATTCACATATTTTCTCTGTCTCTGTTTAGCTGGAATTCAAAATTTAGTATAAAATCCTGAGGCACATAGCGCTATTTGCAGATGAGTAATTTCAGCCACTTTCTGAGATCACATAAAGCTGATGGATTCAAGAGAAGCAACATATGAAAAATGTAAAGAAACTTCCTTACCAGAATACAGACTTTTCATGGGGGCAGTAAGTGTAGCAAGGGAAATGACTTGGGTTTTTCCTACTTGAAAGAGACTCTGAATCTATGCCTTCTTAATTGTGAAATGTATTAAGAGTTTTCAGAAATTACATTATTCTCTAATGCTCCTGTCCATTAATGGAGCACATTCATTGTACTTATTAAGATGATGAACAATCATTAGACTGGTGGGAATGAGGGAAAGAAAATTGAAACATTCCCTGCTAAGAAGCTAATTTAACAAAAAATGACAGGAAGTCAGTGGAATTGAAAAGCGGGAGATGTTAGAATTACGTCTACTCATTTGAGTCAAGTTTGATGCCATCAACAAAGACTCCTTTAAAAAAATCATCCTGGTGCTCCTGCTCTCTGTATTCTTTCACAGAGTACTCCCTATTCTATCTACTATCTTCTGACAGAATGTTTGTGCCCCTACTATATCCTTTGTAATATTTTCTGAAACACGGATTGAACACTTCAGCAATGCTGGTGTGTTTGTACTGCACTGCCTCAGATGGCTTTAAAAGGCTAAAGCTACACTGTGTTATTTTCTGGATATATAAATGAATTGCAATCCTTTCAGTGCATCAACACATGCGAAAGGTTGTTGATCTTTCAGGGCTTGGAATGCACACCCAAAAGGCACAGATAGCAGGAACACATGGAGCAGGGTTAGGAGGAAAACACTTACCCAGATTTCAGAATGTTCTCATTCTGTGTTTTAAAAGGAAGGACTTGTGCTCATCCTAGTGTTTTAAAAAAAACCTGGGATGGCAAATGCTGTGCCAGTGGTCATCTAGCAGCCTGGGAATTAGGCCAGGAAATGAGAGCTGAACACATATTTAGATTTGACCTGATTCAGATTCAAGAACTAGATCTTGTTGCTCTGCATCCACAGGAACTGTCCTAACACAGATGAAATACATCTGTGGTATGGCACAATACTTTTTTTCTTTTTTTTTTAAGTGAAAAAGACAAGACATAAAGAGTGTGCAAAGTTTTTAATCTGGAGTGGTGGGTTTCATACAGAATACCAGATACTAATATTTTTTCCCTAGTCCTAGTTTCTAGTACTGAACATCCTGGATATTCAGTAGATCCCTACATCCTGGCTGAATTTTCGAGGCTCCAAGTATTTCCGGGGTCTTGGGTTTCTCTGTTTTTGAGGGGGAAATAAAAAAGAAAAAGGGCTCACTTTTGGAATGCAGTATGTTTTTTTCCCACAATGGAACACAGAAAAGAAAGCAGCTCCTATCAAAAGGGAGGAGCTCATTATCATAGGATTACTAACTAGCAATGTGGTAAAACAGTAGAGATTATTTCTAAAATAAAGATTGCAGCAATCTCAAGTCTTCTAAAGTGGTAGGGTAGGTTGGTTGACTGAGTTTTGCTGTTTCATAGTTTCGCTGCCCAAATTGTTACTACAGAAGTGAAATACAAGACTGACTGCACCTATGGGATAGCCCCTACCACAACACAAGGGACACTAGAATTATCTTTTTCACATCATTAGAGATAGTGGCCCAAAAGTCAGCTCAAGAGCCCAATTTCCTAACTTCAGTTTGTAACTCAGAACCTTGGTGCTGCTTTATCCTGTTTCTAGTATTTACCTGCAGACATATGATCTGAATCAAAACACAGCCAAACAAGGACAGGAGAACTAATCTTCCATTCACTGGTTTGCTATTTTAAATCCAAGAATGACAGCAGCAGTGACTGTGGAGCTGGAGGTGTGGGGAAATCAGCCCAGGGAGAGCAGCATTAGCATGGCTTTAGCGTGTAGGCTGCTGGGAGCCGAGGATTTGAGCAACCAGGGCGTTTGGGGAAGGGAAATCAAGCAGGTGGTGAACAGGAAAGCTGGATCAGTAAGTGGAAAAAAGCTGTCGGGGGAATCATTAGGAGCAGTTGCCTGGCCAGGTCCCATTTAGAAGCAGCAGCTGTGCCAGCCTGATGAGGGGAGGGGATCTGCTCCACGCCAGATGTGCACAGCATGAGCTCGCTGTGCTGGCTGCCAGACACGGGCAGGAATAAAGACAGAAGCCGTAGGGAGGGTGATAGGGAGAAGGAGGGAAGCAGCTGCCAGGTTACTCCAGGAGCCAGATGCTGTGCACAGAACAGCGTGCACCACTGCTGCAGCCCTGTGATCTCTGAGGAGTTCCTGCCTAGGAGTAAGGGGTTAAATAAATGTCCAGGGGAAAAAATATTTCAGAGGCTGTAGGTGCTGATTAGGCTGATTCCACGCCTCTGTGATCGCTTCCTGCAATCAAGATGAGCTGGTATTTTCTGCTTGAAGCTTTATTTTATCACTGTAGAATACCTAAGAATTATTTCTTGGACTAGACACTGGTTTAAAACCGCAGTAAAAGATATTAGATTTTGTTCTGCCAACTACCTTACAAAGTCTGATTTTTCTCTTCAGCAGCTCAAGTGTAACTCATGAATTCACTCAGAATGGACATGTCTGACTCTTCCTGAAGCTGAGCTGTGATGAACACCACAGAACCCAACAACCAAAAGTCTCAAGACAGTGCCTGGAGACTATAAGCATTTATTTCAACTTCTCCTGCTGCTATGTGCTACCTCTACTCTGCATTCTTATTTCTTTGGCCATCTTTTGCTGAAAGTCTTGTAACATTTGGTAGAGATTATATTTCTGACCATATGGGAAGATTTGAGCTTTAGGAATAGTAGAATGCAACAAAATGTTCTTTCTCTTCTCTTTCACTGCAAAGTTTCATTGTTTCATAGTTAATTTTTTTAATTTTTCATTAAATTCCTGTTTTGCCCCACTTTCAACTGTTTTATCAGTAAAACACGCCCTGTCTGTTTAGGAAGGCCTCAATTTTATTTAATTTTTTTTTTATCCCTAAATCTTTCAAGCAGAATTCTGACACCCCATTTCCCTACTGCTGCTCCTAGCATACAAAAGTGCAAATCTCTGAACTGAGCTAAGCTAAACCAGCATTTTCTTTACTTCTACTTATATTAGAATTCATCAAAGGGAGCGTATCTGGTTTATGGAGCTTCTTTCTGCCTGTTCAAAAATCACAATATAAATAAATATCTATTTTTATTTCTCCCGAGAGATCTAAAGTAGGAGCATGTTTTATGCAACAGAAAATTCTATCAGCAACATTGTACAATGAGAAGGATGAGACAAATAATTCATAGTGATTATTCTATTATAGAAGTTTAATCTGTCTATTGTCTAAGGCACCTATGCCAGGAGACTTCCAGTTTTTCAAATGTATCCAATGTTTATGTCATTTTTAAATGCCTAAAGGGATAAAACCAGGCACATGCTAATACTTGCTAGCTATTATTCATGGATTGAGTTGTACTGTAATTGATCAGAGAGGTCACATAGCACACATTTTGAATCTGGATAGAAGTTGCATAGAAAAACATTTTAAAGCAAAAGTATGCATGTGCAAATGCAAAATGTGCTCTGCTAAATTGGGTACTTTGATAGGTTTTCTTTTTAGTCCAGTAAAAATATAAAAATAATATAAATAACATTATTAAGATTATTTTTTATTTAAACTGTTTTAGAAACATGGAAAAAAAAAAGCATTGCAGTAAGTTTTCTTAGGATATTTTTACACAGCTTTAAAAATATTATATTGTTAAAACACTATGGAATATTTGTATTTATGCAGACTAACACTCTAGGGATCCACACATTTAGATAAAAATATTATTCCCTGCTATATTATTATGGTTATTAATACTGTTGTTGTAGCAAACACCTCAGAAAACTTCAATAATCACCTTATGCTCTGAACTTAGATCTTTAGTATAACTTAATTTTGTCTTTAGTTTAAATAAAATCAGTTCTTGGGCTTATATTCTGAATTGCTAGCATGAAATAGAAAAGATCAGACTGTGGTCCCAGCTCATGACTCCTGAGTAAATAATCCTTTGTGAGTTTGCAGTCTGAATTAACAACAACATTCACAAACTTCTCACTTTCACATGACTACTACAAAGCTGGTGAGAAATGATAAAGCAGATCATGGGCCATTAGTCAAAAAAGAAATCTGCTTTCCTAGTTAGTAAGTCATTCTTTTACTGCTTACTCCACCCTGTTAAAATCCCAACAGAAAAGTTCTTTTCTGCTGGACACCAACCCTCTCTGACTGATTTATTGCCTTTATTTCTCCCTCCTAGGCCATATATAATTTGAAGTAGGCAACGAAACACTATAAAATGCTTGGGTGAAGCTGATGGGTGTAGCACAGAGCCCATCACCAAAACCAGAGGACAGGATTCCAAGTTGCAACATTAAGACAGTTTAACAGCAGCATCATTATTGAGTTCATCCTTAAAAGACGCTTTTGGAATTCATAGTATTAGACAATATTTAAGAAGCATATCATGTTTTTCACTGAAATTGGTATTTACATTTGCGATAATAGTTATCATATGCTTTAACAGGAGTTACCCACTACTTAAAAATTACTGTGGGGTGCAAATATATCTGTTTAACTCTAAACATATGACAGAAAAGTGTCCAACATATATGGACAAAATAGGCCTGGCAATATTTATTCAGATGCTTAATCACATGTAAGGAGTACAAATGGACTCCAATTTTCTTCTTTGCTTTTATTTACCTATAAGACTTGATCACACACTGCAATTCACAAGGAATTTTGTTCACCAAAATATACACTGAGGTCAGCACAATGCATTTAACAAGTGTTTTCAAGCTTAAAACCCTGCTTCTGCTCTCCCATGCACCCCAGAAAGGGGAAATGGTGCTTCAACTGGGGAACTGAGACAAGCCAATAGACCAGAAACTGTAAAATGAAAGAGGCAAGTAGTGCAGACCTTTCTCTGCCTTTATTTATCAAGATGAGATGGAAATAGCCTTGTTTCAGAGAAATTTGCATTAAAGTATCTTTCCCATTTCATTCCCAATCTAAGGAGGCTTAATATAAAAGCTTACACACTTTGCAAGAATCCCTTCCACTAGAAAAAGGTAAAGATGATACTATATTGTCTTAGATAATTCTGCCAATTATAATTTCAAAGTAATTTTTTATTTTGTTCTGAGAAGCTCATACTGCCTTAGTCAAATTGTGGTCAGTAACATTCCTCAGGTTAGTCTCTCCTCCAAAATAGCAGATTTTTATCTATTTGACCACCATCACACAGCCAGAAACAGCTAACTGAGGAGTCTGCGTGAAAGAGGGAAGGCAGAAACACAACACCTGTACTCCAGGCTACTTCATCCAGCACTTGAATTAACACACATCCTCAAAGCAGCTCAGTTTCCTATTTTAAACATTGTTTGTATCTTGTTTTCTGCAAATAATCAGAGACTTCAGTGGAATTAACCCCATGACACACTTATGTCTGACTTGCCAGTTTGACTTAGCTTTTCTTCTGTATTCCTCTACGAGCCCTTACAAAAGGGAGTCAATCAGAGAAGTACCTGAAGCACAAGACACAGAAAATATCGACATCACACAAAATTCCCTTAGCTTTTATTATTCATCACACTACAGTATGCATTTTCTGGAAGTATCTCCTTATTATCCACCCTTTACAAGAAAGAATACTTCCCTTGGTCCCAACACCCTCTGGCATAAAAGACATAACTACACCTTCTGAACTCATGTTGTGTCTCACCTCAGATAAATACAAAGAGATGGTAAATATACACTTTATCTATGCATTTCCTTAAAATCAAAACCCTTTGTATTGCCCCAAGAGTAACTGCAGTGAAAGAGATCTTATTTTTTAAGCCACCCAAGCCACTGACAAATGTTTGTTTGGTTTTTTTTTCAAGAGTTTTTTAAATACCCATAAGAGCCTGGTTTGAAAAATTCTGCAGATTAAAGATTAATTTATTTTTCCTTTTTCTTCTCATTCTCACCCTATGCCTATGAGCTGTCTTGGTAGTTCTCCTCATTTGAACAGTAATTCAGCACATATGTTTATTCCCTCTTGTATACTTAAAGCATTTTATAGTTCCTAATTTCCCAGTTATAAGATTATACCCTCTGATTTCCATGGCTCCCTGCCAAATATAACAGTCCATTCTGTATTATTGAAAACATATGCAGAAGCTTCAGCATTCTGATTCAGATTTCCCTTCCGCCTTTTATTTCTTTCACAAACGTTCTTTCTGAGCAGACCCACGCCTCAGACTTTTTACATTTATTTCTTTTCTTCACGGACTCACTGCAGTCACACCATCTCCTGCAATAATTAACTGCTTCAGAAGCTGCTCACCAGACATTTAGGAAAGGTGGCAAGCTCTGAGCAGGAGTAAATTGTACAGATGGTGTTCCATGAGCGTTCAGCTGCCCTAGCAGTGCTGTGGGCTCAGCTAAACGAGGAGGCTTTGGACTCCCACCCTGTGAAAGGCACTGCAATATCTCAGGATTTGCATTTGGGGCAGACTGATGAAGCAGATGTATCCAGCAAAAGCAACTGCTACAGTTATATCCCAACACAGTTTCACTCATGCCCAGCCGAAAAACTGTTTGCATTGGGTTTTGTCTTGTGCATCACCCTTGCTAACACATTTCTTTATCTATTAATGCAGTGATAACACATCATCTAACTCAAGTCTATCAGAAACATTTTAAAGATTTCATGCACCTCACAAAAATCCTTTCTGAAACTGTTCCCACTAAAATCCTGTAGGGAACGCTACAGTTTTGACTTGAAGGACAGTTGAATATATCCTCTGTGCTTAGTGTCCTTAGCCTTTCCAAAGCCTCTGCCTCCATCTGCATAAACATTTCCTAGTCTGCCTTTTTATTCTGCCCTCAGAGATCTGAAAGAGTTCTCTGTGATTGCTCTTACGCCTTTCCTGTGCTTCACTTCAATCAAAGCTGTCTCAGCTCTGGTAGCCAAACCACATGTCATTTCATCCTTCCATCAGTGTTCTCCTTTGTCTCCCATAGCAGTGCTGCAATCCATTTTAAAGTGTCAGCGACCCCGTTAGACTGCACAGCAGAAAAAAAGCACATAATGTGTAATCTTGGAGAAAGGGAAAAAAAACAGATGAGAGAGAGTGAGGAAAGGCCTAAGTTTGAGAGTTTCTGCTTTATCTAGTGAGGCAAAGCCCCCGCCACCTGCAGAGAAAGCCAGCCCATGGAAGGAGGCTCGTGCCCCCTCAGAGCAATCATTCACCTTCCCATTCCACTCTGCAGGTCACCATAAAGGCACAGGCACACTTTTGAAACCTGATTCACACTAGAAGTAGTACTAGGAAGAAAACCAGAGGTAAAACTGTCCTGGGCCACATAATTCAAATAAAAACACCTGCTGGTTATTTTTTCCTTAAGTCAGACATATTAATGAGACATTTTACCATGATGCTACCACTTCGTTCAGCAGCTACAAGAGGGAGTCTGAAGCAACATCTGCATTTTCACTGACCATGCAGTGATTTGATCATGTTTTCTTTCACAGTTCCTTGCCATGCTCCATTTGTGTCTTAAACCTAGCTGGCTGAAAAATTCATGGAATATATTTTAACTAAGTAATATGTTAAAACTCTACGTTATTGACAATAATTTTGTGCAGAACTAACACTGTGAACTGGTTTGAGCTCCCCAGCTCACTGTCACACACAGCTGCCTTCTAAAGCACCACACCCACAACTGATCTGCACCCACACATATGCACATCCATATGATCTGAGTAGTACAAACATGTCTCCTTGAAAGCAATTCATGCTTCTCCTAATGCAAAACATTCTTCCTATGCCATGCAGATAAAGTCTAACAGCTAATGAGGTAACAAGGAATAAACACCACTTGTGGCCATTTATCGATTTATGGGGGTTTTATTATAACTGATTTCCATCTCTGACGTGATCAGGACGAGCTGAGTTTTGAGATGCACCCCAGAAGGTCTCGACTGTGGCACTCTAGTCCAGCTTCTGCAACAACTATCCTCAAAAGCTACAATAGTTTAATTATGCTTTGAAGCAGAGACTGTGAATAAAAAGCATTTATTCAGAGAAGAGTACTAAAGCTTGCTGTATTTTATACAATAGTTTTGTTCAGAAAAGAGTCATAATTTGAGTAGGAATGACTAAAATTAGTGTTAAGAAAAGCAATAGTTTGTTAGTTGAAAAACTTAATCTGTAAATACTGCAAAGTTATTTGAAATGGCTACTGTTTGTGAAAATTAATTTTTCACACTGCATTGCCTTTCTTGATCAAATTATGTAACATTTTTTCTCAAAGAAGGCTGAATCACATGAGCATGGAAGCAATGAGAGGAAGTCATCCACAGATAATTCTTAGGCAAGGTGACCAAAATTACAAGAATGCCCACAGACTCTGAGTCTTTATTTCTAGATTGATTTTAATTTCATCAAAAGTCTACAATGACTGTTCTAAATAATAACAATAAAAAAGGTTTACAGTTTTATTGGAATATCTATTGGTTTGTCAAGCTAATTATCTGACACCACTGTTGCAAGTACATTAAATTCTGCAGTAACAAGGCACTTGGCATCCTCATTAGTAGCTACGTGACTCCTTGGGAGACTGAACATTTGCTAAACAGCAAGCTATGAGGCAACAGCACTTCTGAAATTCCTGCTTCCCAGGACCCATTTCCCTCTCTGTGTACACACACTGTGCTTCTCCCTGTGCACACCATGCATCCTACATGGGGAAGGAAAAATGAGCTAACAAGCAGGTGGAGTAAACTACCTTTCCAAACTGAGGTGCCCTGGGATTTCCTGTAAAGGACAAAAATGACAATAAACTACCCCACATCTAGACCAGTGTATTCCTCTCCTTTGACTACATTAACTTTGTTTGTGTGTTGGTTTACAGTTAGACACAGCCGTTGCAAACATGACATTGTCTAAAGCCTTGTGCAACATGCAGGACAAAATCAGTCAGGGGGATTCACTGAAAGCTTGTTGGGTCTCCCCTTTGCACTCAATAGTCTAAGGAACAAGACTCATGAAAGAAAAAGTGTTGTCTAATACCTCTGTATTTCTCAAGTCTCACAACTACCAGAAGGAAGGCTACAGGGAAATTCTCTTCTGATTACTTGGGCTTACTTTAATGCTGCTTTGTGCCAGAGAAGAGTACTAAAGCAGCCTTAAGTGTACTGTGACAAAGAGCTGGAAGCTTGGGGCTTCACCCATCTCGAGGCACCAGCTGCTGTACTATTCAGATATTTCCAAATATCTCAGTTACTCCATAAGCTAGTGTTAAGAATCAATTTAATGTCAGAGGTTGGACAGGAGGAACTCTTTAAAATTTTATTTGGCAGTTTGTTTCTATAAAACCCCATTTTATATTTTCAGTGATTTCACTATGTTTTATGACCTTGCTAAGCTCAGGTACTGGCAGGGATGATGAGCACAAAGCTTGCATATAAAATGAACGAGCTTTTCTAATTCTTGCTGATAAAATAAAAACTTACACCTAAATTAGTTTGAAATATGCATCTATTCTCCTGCATTTATGTGGCTTTATTAAAGTGCCTCTTTGTACTTCAGTGAACAATTACAAATCATTTTACCAATTTCTTCAGACACTCAGGCATGCCAAGAGCTAATTAACTAGTGTGACAATTGCAAGAAGAAGCAACATAATTCAGTTTTTTAAATGGCTGGAAGGTATTTAATTTGAATAAAAGAGCAATTAAATAGCAGGAGTAATAAATGGTATTGACAGGTAGGATGCACATATCAGAAAGGTCGCTAACAATGTACTTGCAGGTACTTTCAGAAACTCCTCTTTGGAGTTGTGAAATTAGGATTAATTGGCTGGAGCTGTTTTATAGACTATTTCACACATTTAATACCTTACAATCTATCGAGGTAATCAGCCACGTGTAAAGAACAAGTTTTGAATCGATTCCCTGATTAAGTAAAATACAAGGCTCTTTGTATGCAAAATGTGGAATGTTAAAGCAGGATTCATCTGGCACAGTGGAATACAAGTAAGAAAGACCTTTTCAGTATAATAAATCCCAGAATTTATCAGAATTTGGGTATCTGTTGGCACAACTTAGAAATAACTTCTGCTTTTTCTTTGGAAATTTGGTAATAGTAATCACTGGTCATGTAAACTTTTATTTTTTAATGAGTATTATTCTACATCCATCCTTTTTTTGCTTATTTAGTTTAAATAACCTTTCACTGTGTCTTTCAAATACCAGTATTTACCATTGGGAAACTATTCTCTCTTTCTCAGTACTATAAAAAATACAAGAATTACCAAGTTCCACAGTAAGTTTGCAAAGCAGAATACAGGAAATGAGCCAGAAATGACATTGCTCAGAAACACTGGCCCTGTGGGAACTGGATTTTGCTTGACATTCCACCTCAGCTGTCACTCTCACATCATGGACTCCAATTACTCTTTATACAGGGCAGTCCACAATTCCTGGCCTCATTTTGTGAGCTCCCATAATGCTCCTTGCCTCAGGTCAAGTATCTTGTAGAAGCAAAAACAACTGCATAAAATACCTGATGGATTTGAAGGAAAGAATTGCTCCCTACCAGAGAAGGGTCAAATAACCTTAGGCAAAGAGGATCAGTCAGATCTGGTGACCACCATATCCACCAACATTTGCTATGAAACCCCAGACCCTTCCGAGACATCAAATAGTCTTAAGAAGATACTTAGTACGCTCTGCGTAACTTGATGACTTCTGGGCCTCCCCACATCTGTGGTCAAAACTGTGAAAGACAAATGAAAACAGTTAGAGTGTAAAGAATCCTGACAAAGCCTTTGTCCTTGCTATTTCCTTACCCAATATTTGGCAGAGTGACCCACTGAGGACTCACAGGCCAGAAAGCAAAGATCAGTTTTCGCCTGAAGATGCTTAGGAAATGGTGCTGGGGATGTTAGATCTGGGAGACCAGCCTAACTCCAGCGTAAAGCAACTGATGTCTTCTAGGGTTCAATGAAACAAGACTGACATATTTTTATAGATGTAAATCTTTTTTCCTGGCTGTTCACTTAAAAATGGTTAGAGTTTAAGAAAGGCAAGTGCAAATTCATCTGTGTATTAAATTAGATGTGAAGGATTCCTATGTACTAGCTCTTGCTGGAAACAGATGGGCTTGGTAACAGTATACTCTAGTTGGGCAAACACTTTGCACTCCTGTTCTTACGTAAAGTATCAAACATTATTTAAATTCTATGATGGGAATTTAAGCACAATATGTTGTTAAACCAGTAATAGAACAACAATCTTTACATTCCATTGTGATTTAAAAAAAAAATCACATAAATTAACATTAGAGTCAGCTGAATTTTTTCTCAACTAGCACTAACTAGGACTCCCTGCAACAAGATCAATATACAAACTAGTTCTTTATCTTTTGAGGAGATACTCACCACAAATCTCCTGTTCCCTAGTCTGGCTGGTATGTGTCTCCAGGATAAAAGAGCATCAGCTCTGAACCAGTTAGCTTCTCAAGAGGATAAGTGATTTGGTAAAAACAAACTTGGAAATACTTCTGTGTGTTGAACTAGCCATCACATGATCAACAGGAACATAATTATCTATCTGGGGAGTGGGCAGTATTGAAAAATATTTTTCTGGTTTGTTTGGATTATTACAGAACAAACTCACTAATAGATTCCTCACATACTATTAGATAATAACTGATTTTGTTACTAAACACTTCCCTATACTCTTCCCACTCATAACATGTTCTTTACAGCTTTTTACTTGTTAGCCATCCTTTGATCTCTAAGCTACAGCTGTTTGTGTTACAAGCAAAAAAAATGCTGTTTACATCATGCACGACCAAAATATACAGCCTGAGATCTTCATGTATCATAGTTAACCCAATTTCAACTTAAGACCTTCCCGAGAACAGTTCAGCCTTCTCATCAAAAATGAAGCAATCATGTTTTTTTAGAATAAAATGGAGACTCTGATGGGAAGTCAAGACATTAAAAGCAATTAAGATATTTTTATATTTTTTTTAAGAAAGTATGCACTTTGGTAATATTTTTTTTTTTGGACAGTTGTCTTTCTCATAACCAGGACTGCACTTAAGACAGATTTTCTTGCCTTAGTTTCAAACCTTGAGTTCCATCTGCTGTTTTCCATTCCCCATTGAGAAACAAGAGGCCAGAAATGACAATAATGGCACAGAGGAGTCATTTAGGTTGTTACCTTTCTTTTGCTTCTTAGATGTTTGTTCATTTTTTTCTATAGAAATATGACAAATATTATAAGCCATTCTAACATATTCTTTTTTTTTCTTGCCATTTCCTCATTCACACTACTAGAGTTTATCATTACTTCCTCCTTGGTTTTTAAAAACTGTCTAAAAACCATGAAAGACTTGAGTATCAGGAGGAAATTCCCTCAGAATGAAAATATATGGATATATTCAACCCTGGTGGCAGTCTCCTAATACAGACTGAACTCTATCTTGAGTTAACTTACTCAACTTTTGAGTGAAACAGACTGAAAGAAGAAAAATCTTCTAGGCCCAGGAGAAGTCTCTCTTATTTATTCTTTTCATTCATGCTGGAGTGGGATAAGATTACTAATCTACGAGGGACTGAAAATGTGCAGCTAGAGGAGATGAAAAATAACTTTCTTGTAAAATTCTTCTTTTACTATGTCAGCCATATATTTTGCTTCTGTAGGAACCAAATTTGCAAGAGATCCTCTCAAACAATTTGGAAATAAAACTAGCAAGGAAGACAACCAAACCAAACAACATTTAAGTTTCAAGTGCTAAAACTCGTTATGAAAATACTGTAGAGATAAGAAAAGCTGCAGAAGCTTTTCCACATTTTTGTATTATGTGACCTTGCTTAATCTCACAAAGTGCTGCGCAGCAGCACAGAAAATCTCCCATCATTTCTGTAACGAGATGATGCACACTTCATAGAATAGACAGTTGTTGACCTATTGTAGTAATTGTTTGGTTTCCAATTACACAGCTTGAAAACATCAGGTCCTTCTGAGAGTATGTAAATATTATCAGTCAAATGCACCTCTTATTACTTCACTGTAGTCAAGCTATTCTAACAGAATTATATCATAAATTAATTCTGTCCAATGCATAATTTATCCAGTGTATTTTTACAAAGGAAAATCAAAATATCAATTAGCTGTTTTGAAGAGAAACAGCAAAGAATATTGCAAATAGTATTCAGTTAATTTTTTTTCAACTTTGGATGTTAGCCAAATTCCAGAGTTCTCTAAAATGTTTGCATTTTGAGCACACATTAATGGAGGAGTCTGGCGTGTTTAATGTGACCCTACAAAAACTACACAAAGACCTATTACTCTGAATTTAGTAGGCAATAGTCTGGTGATGGCTTCAGTGTATTTAATGAAGTGTTCAGTTCAAGAGCTGCCCCTCTAAGTTCCCTTCTCATTTTCCTTTTCTGCCAGCAAATAATGAAGTGACCAAAGAAGATGGAGCCAAATTCTTCTCAGTGGTGTCTAGTGGTGGGACAATATGCAGTGGAAACAAATTAAAAAATAAGAAATTTTATCTGAACCCAGAACACTTCCATAGTATGACGGTGGTCAAACACTGGATGTCTGGAGGATGTCTGGAGGAGTTGTGGAGTCCCCATCTTTGAAGCTATTAAAAAACTGGTTGCACAGTGTCCCAAGAAGTCTGCTCTAGTTGATCCTGCTTTGAGCACAGGATGGAGGGGATGGTAGATTAAATGATCTGCAGACATCCCTTCCAAACTTAACTGTATGATTTTATGATTTATATGTAGTTTAGGGTTTTTTTTTCTGAATTTCTTGTTTATATTAATAACCAACAAGCAATTCCACTTTCTGGATATCCCTTTTCTTTTTCTCTCATCCACATCATGCTTACAGTTCCCATACCTGCTTCTAAGAAACATTTTCCTTCATTACAACAGCTTTCCTTATGTCTCTTCTCTGCTGCTTACCCTTCATCAACTCCCAGTTTTATTCCACCCACATTTCATGACTTCTCCCTACGTACTGATAATTACATTCCAGCCTCGGAGAAATTCTTAGTTCTTTAATATATACCTGATTCACGTTAAATTATTAGGAAAACACTTGGGAGCAAAGTTTTCATCTGCATTTCTCTCTCCGTTACTATACATTTGTCTATCACCCTTGCTAGGAGCTTTTTCACAAAAAATTCCACAAAAATGTAGTAGACATCCTTCAGCAGCAAAGCACTGGCCAACAATAAATTACTATGCCCAGAAAGCATCAACTACCACAAAGACACTTGTTACTACAGGTGGACTGTCAACTAATTTCTCATTCTGGCTACTTATCACACAACCACGAGGAAGAGTTCTCGCAGAATTTCCAAGACAGAGATTTAGCCCACGACTATGAGACACATCACCTTCATTCTGCTTCAAAGTCTTTTGAAACTTCTTTTGGTATTTTGTAGCACCCTCATCTCTCATCACCCTTTGCTGCAATTATACTTTATTACTAGGGCAGCAGTAAAAACTACTACTTACAGAGTCAAGAACTCTTCTATGTGATCAGAATAAAAGACTCACTGGGCATCCAGTGAAATAAAAAAGTATTAACAAGAAAAGAAGAACTACACACAAACCTGAAAGTAAGATACTTAGAGAACTCTTTTTTTTCTCTTGCAATTAAGCAATGTGAAGAAGGAAACATTTGACCTATTGTATCAAAGCATTTCTTTTCAGAATGCAATCAAGAAAGTGGGAAGTTGCAAAGATTAGTGTTCCAACAAGCACACACAAAGATATCCCCCAACATTTTCTTTAGTATTTTCAAGAAGTTTCCGAGAAACTTTTGTAACTATGAAAAATGTAATGTCACTGTTAATATGTCCAGATTCCCTCTAAACAAGTTGAAATAAGTCATAATAATAAGATTAAAAATGTGATTAAGCTCTTGCATCAACACTTGCCTTTCTTTTATGTTGCCATTCAAGCTGTCAATTGAAGATTGATGTAATTCTCCAAAGAAACCCAGTTCACGAAGAACTGGATGGAGAAAAAGTGATTCACAGAGTACATTTGAGTGTGCATCAAATTTTAAGGAACATTTGGACAAGACAAAGGCACACAAAAGGAAAAAAACAACCACTAATACGTCAGCAGCTGTCTCAGATCAGCTCAGATCAGCTGTGTGAAATGCACATTTGTGCACTTTGACAAGGGGATTGTGGCTGGTCAAAAAAATAATACAAGGAGATGTTACCAGAAACCCAAGAACAGGATAACTACATCTCTGTACATTGGCACATCTTACAAACAGCATGTCCACCAACTCTTTGATATTACTATTCTCGTATTTCTGTTTAGCCTTTTTCCTGCCTGAAATCTAAATTCAGTGAATGATATATAAAAATGACCCCAATAAAGAGGGGGGGGAAAAGAAAAGGAACCGTGACTTTATATTGTCAACTTTTAATGGACAGAAAAATAAAGTTTAATTAAAATAATCAAATTCGAGTGCACAGACAGATCCAGATACAATTACTGAAACTTTTTTACCACTGCCCTGGCCATAAATGGAGTTAAATAGATGTGGTTTATTTCTAAACTTCTCATAGAGAGATAAACCAATCAAAAGGGACAGAAAATCACTATATGATCAATAGTGAATATACTGCAGTTACTCAGGTAACTTCTGGGCATTTGTCTAACACACAGAAGCAACAAGGCACTAGTACATTCTATGTACATGAGCAAAAGGCAAATTTTTATTCTACTAATGAAACAGTTCATTTTGAATTATAAGGTAATCTGCTAGGTTTTAAATATTTCTTTGCCTTAATGTAAACTGTGATTCCTTGGTGAAAAGAAGAATTGGTGAAATATTCTTCCTTCAACCATTGTATGAAATACAGCTACAGTGAGGAGCAAAGACTTCTTAGAAAGAGAATCCAGTTTTTACGACAAAGGAAACACCACTGTAAGCATTTTATTTAGTTGGATGAAAGAAGTCTTGCAGTCTACCTTTACACAGATATATTTATCTTTAGCCAAAACCAGATCTGTTAAGTATGGATCTGAATAAGATAATAAGATAATAATCACATTGTCCCAAATATTGAAGGATGCAGAGTATTTCAATGAATGGTAAATTTTCTTTAAATATTTTTCAGGAGAAATATCTCTAAGTCAAGATGTGCTGGCAAACAAGTCTTTCTAACAAGCTGTTAGTGTAAAAACACTGTGATTCTGTCCTAATGACTCACTCCACCATTATTTTGTGTTGAGCTAAGATCCTTTCCTCAAATAATATTTTAGTCATTTCAGTAGGATAAGATATTCCTTCAAACAGGGCTTTTTTTCACTAACATACAACTCCAACTGAAAAATATGGAAGAATCTATTCCAAAGTCATTATCACATTTGGGGCTATTGATTATAGGGATGCTGAAATATGAAGACAGATTGTACTTCATACTCAGGTAAAGTCTAAAGCCAGTGGCTGTTAAATTACATGATCAAAAAATGCCTCCTCTTCATGTCTGAAACCAGGCCAAGAAATGTTGTAAAGTTAATAAACTGTCATAGTCGTTCTTCTATGCTGAATGAAAGAAGCTCAAAAGAAAATTTCTTTGCAAGAAAATGTGCAATTAAACAGGACAGAAAAATTACAGCAAAAAAAGTTTAATCAGAGAAGCAGCTGAACAACCTTTTCTTCTGTTTAAATATTCAGACATTTCTGTGTCAGAAATTAACAGCCAGTTCATACTCTCTCAAAAAAAATCCAAAAAAACCCAACAAAAAACCACACACCACAACCCAGGGCAGTAGAAAACAGCAGCTTTCTCCTCTTTTTCTGCTTGAACTGCACTATTCTGTAGAGTGAATGAATGATTTAAATAGAAGTTCTCAAGTACACACAATATGCTTTGATTTGCACATTCAGTAACATTACTGAAGCCAATTAACTTAACCAAGGTTTCGGCTTTTACCTGCAATGTACAAAAAAATATGAGATTCAAGTAATTATATAATGAATAAGACGTATGTACTCAGAAAAAAGCTGGCCAAAAATGTGGAATTGCTTTTTCAAAAAACACATATTCGTTCAGAATTTGTTTTTAATCCAACTTGAACCTTTTTTTCCTTCCAAATAATTTTCCAGTGAACTAGAAATTCTGAGAATAGCCTTTCTAAGCAACAAAAGGACGGACCACGTCTGCCTTTTTTTCAGTTCTCACATATGATCAGTTCTTTTCTCCCCAGGCAGTGATGAAATCAGAAGATATGAGGCACTCTAACAGTAGAAATGGTCAAGATGCTAAAAACAGTCACTCATCACATAGGCCTAAATATTAATGTCAACAAGATATAAAATATTTTTTATCTTAATTTAATTTCTAATCAAATTCTATTACTATTGGTAGGAAAGTCTACTGATAGTGGCACAACTCATACAGTCCATTTTGGCAGGCCAGAAACCCCTGACTGCAAGAGAGTTTCTGTGGAAGTTTCCAATATCCCTAGTCAGGACCTATGCTAAAGGAGCAGAACACACTAGTTTGCATCTTCAAGAGTGACAAAGCAAGTTATTTAGTGGGACTGAAAGGAGGCACACTACCTGGCAGCACATAGGAGATATACTGTGGCTGAGGCACTGAGACAGCTCTGAGAATCAGCTCTCAGCAGGAATGGCCTGGATGTGCCAGCAGGACGCTGCAGATCCATCAGCCCTCTGCAGACACCCACATGAGTGGTGAGGGTGTAAGAACCTCTGCTGGCACCTGTCATCGTACCGTCACAATTTGGTTGGAACAATATGGATTTACACCAGTTGAGAGTGTGGCCTAGCAGTCGAACCTTCCATGAAATGGGTAGGAAGGACCTCACTCCTGCAAACCCCAATGCAGAGACAACCCAGCATCCTCTCCCATGTGTTACACCTCCATGTGTGCAATCCAGCAGCTACAGCCGAGCTAAGAGCTTCCCTAAATCAATTTCCAGAAAGAAACATGCTGGAACTTCCACTGTGGGCTCACAGGAGATTCAGTGAAGTCAAATATTTATCCTTTGACCTTTTGCATTAAAAAGGGTAATTGAAAAAACAACAGCAAAAAAAACCCTGAATGTGCACATCCCTACAGTAGCTTCAACATACTACTTCATTAGAAATGCAGAATATTACCTAGGAAATCTCAGGCCAAGTGGCATCATGGTTATTAAGAAAAAAGAAGTCCCAATGGCTGCAAAGAGCCTTCTTTATTAACAATACTTTCTACTACAAAAGCCCATTCTTCAGAGAGAGTGTTATTAGTAATAGCACAGGACACATATTCTGATTCCTATATTGAACCCTTCGGTCTTCTGTTTTATTAATCAGGGACTTCTCCAGGTTGGTGAGGCTTACTATAATCCTGTTTAATTCTTCTTCGTTTGTCATTATTAAGCCCTTACACACTTTAAGCTACTACTTTTTTTCAGTTTTCTGAGTTCCAGGCAACTTAGCCCAAAGAGCCAGCACAGGACGAGATTGCAGATAAGGAAAATAAAAAGCTACAAAATTCTAAATATGCTTTAACTGGACACTTACTGGGGGAAACTTAAAAGACATTTTAATTCAAATATCCTCCACTTTTTCCTTTGGGACAGTAATACTCTCTTTATTCTGCAGCTTATATACATACCCTCACACACATTTCTGCTAGGCAAAGCTTTCACGCTAAGCTGACAGGTGGCAGTCCTAGCATGAGAGGACCACATGCTGTGGACATTAATGAATTTCCTTCAGACCCAAATGGAAGTCTTATAACCTTACGTTAACTTACTTTCCTCCTCAGTTAAATAAAAGTATTTCACCTCATACAAACAGCTCAGTGAGATACTGAAACAGCAAGAGCCAAATGAGTCTAGGGATTTAAAGCTTTTTCAAGGCGTACTTCCAGTTCAAACACTTTCAGTCACTCATTACAGAACACAGTAAATCTTTTACTCTGTTTTTTCAGAGTCCGACATGCATTATCCAAAAGCAGGTGAGAATGGAAGACTGGGACAGAAGAGCATAGCCCAAAGTTTATTTTGACCTCTGTGAGGGATTTCATTGAACTATAACAAAACAGACTATAGATAAACTCAGCGTAATGTCACACCTATGCAATAGAGCATTTTGGAGTTTGCAGTGCCTTATGGGCTTTAGGTATTTTATGCCTTTATAATTTGTTTATGTTTCCAGTCTAAACTGTAAAGAAATCTGAATTCAGCAAGCTGCCTAAAGCAGCTGATCATGAGGACAGAAACATTCTTAGGAAATTGAAAGTTTTAATTGTATATTAAATGAAGAGAGCTTTGGCTTTCCTTCATTTAGCTGGACTTTCGAAAAACTTCAAGTCTATGAAATCAAACCTTAGATGGAAAAAAAGAAACATGATCTCTGCTCATAATAATCTTCTATACACCATGCCTGAGAAAGGAAAAGAACAAAGTCTGTATAACAAAGTGTTTGGCTCCAAATGGCCTGTGATAAGTACTGGATATATAGCCTTTCTCATGGTACTAATAATTCACATTTATTGATAACCTCTGGTCTCACAGTGACCATAATAAAGATTTTGATGTTGAAATCCAGGCATAAAAAATGTCTGGACAACAGAATGTGTATCAGAAAGGTAGCACTGTGATACTCAAAGAACTTTAGCTTACTGCAGGACATCAGAGAGCAACAAAGTCTTTATATCTATCCACTTTATCTTCCTGTTTAAAGTACCTCACGCTGGTTTTTATCATTAGGATTAAAAGAATCCCAGCAGTCTTCAGGCGACAACAGTAACCTGGACTAAGATTTAAATGAAGGGCTTTGCAGTGAAAGATTCTCTTCTTCACTACCAACCACATGACTCATTACTCATTTATCTTGCCCTTAAAATAAACCACACTTTCAAAACTGTGCCTTGACATCTCTTCTCTTTTCCTTCAGTTATGACAAATCAAAAAAAATTGTACATGTATTTCTTCTCTGACTGACAGCTTATACAAATTATTTCTTTATGTCCTTGTAGTTTTACATTCAATATTTTAAATTCCTGAAAATGCATATAGTTGTACTGAATTCCATTAGGATTCCTGAGTCTGTCAGAGTAATAATATATTTGAGTTTTTGAACTACATACATACTTCATTTCATTTACAATGGTTATGTTAAAAAGTCTATTTTCTCCTTTTAACTAGGTACTGAACAAATTCTAATCATTATCCCATGAGATCATGAAAAATTACAATTTTTCTACCCATACTTGAAGTAGTCTTTCAGGGAGGGCTGCAACAGATGTGCCAAAATAATATGCACCCATCCAAAGGCCTTTCAGTAACTTCCCCAGTTTCCATGACACTCTCAAGAATACCTCTCAACTTTAAGAACGTGAAAGCCATTCAAATGGCCCCTTCAATTAAGTCATAGGAGATACTCCCTACTGCTCTAAGAAACAAGGGAAATGGGACCCTAAGAACTACAAGAAGAAGAGGAAATAAAACTCTATGCTAATGTTTGATAATCTGCATATCAGTAATAGAATACTGTTTTACTCATGCTCCCAGTGTTACACAGAGCTAGTGAGCTAACAAACGCTGGAAAAGGTCATTCAGCCAATTTCCACCCATTACCAGATGACCTTGCAGTAAATGCTTACTTGGTCATTTAAAGCTTTCAAGGTCATACACTGCAATCAGTCTGAATGCTGAACTTCCATGCATTAAGTGTGAGAATGCATCAGATATGTTTAGTCAGGAGCTGGAAACCCTATTTTGTAGTTGTATCGAGAGATGTTTGGCACACACGTTATAAACAACATATATGCAGGCTTTGAAAGAAAGGGCTTTTTATAATAGACATAATACATGGACATAATATATAAACACAGCATGTACAAGGAGTAGATCAGAAATTAAAACTGTTATAAATCTGAATTCCTATCAGCAAGGAATAGAATATTTGAATTATGCATAATGTAGGGAAAAGAAAAACAGAGCAATGCACACACTAAATTACAGGATGAATATCAGAGTCCATCATATTTCACCCTCCACCTCCCCTTCACTAATAAACCCTGCCAATGAAATAAGCCTCAACAAGTTTCTCTCCTACTTTGTCAGTTTTTCTTGTTCATTGTATCATACATATCATACTGATTTACCAGTCTTTTCATTGCCCATCTCTCCTGAAGAATAATTTCTCTACAATGCCCCAAAGAGGCAAACAAATAGCACACACTAAATCTCGTGACATATTCTTCCTCAGTGTTTGCAGTACATCCTGTTTTCCTGTGTCTCCATTTAGATTTTGAATACCACAGGTTACAGATTTCATTTGTCTGCTAACATAGACAGTGACAATTAAGAAAAACTCAAGCACAATGACAATCAGCTCCTTGAGCTGGCAGCTAGAGGCTAATGCTAAGGACAGCACATACTGCCCAATATCCACAAGCTCATACAGAAAATTCACATGTAAACTCAATAGAAGACAGGACCAGTCTCAAAATTGTTTACAGAGTAAAAAGCAAAGGCAGGCACCTGGCTGCACAGAGCAGAAGCTCAGTCTCCACCGTGGACAAGCAGGTGCAGGACACAGCCAGGGCAGGCAGAAGGCTGGCCCTGGTCCTTGCATGCAGCTGAGGTTATTCCACAGGCAACTGCCCCCTCCTCCACTTTTAGCCAGATATTTGTAAAAATCATTCTCATCACGGTGAAGGGAAAAAGCATAGGAGAGACCAAGGCCAGGAGGAGAGGATACATCTTGCTACGGGAAGCTTGGATGTCCAAGGGGACAAAACCATGAAATCCATCATTTTCACTTCTGCCTTCTCCACCCACTCAACAGAGTGAGTGGATTGCCAAGACAGAAAAATATTTTTCACAGTTTAAGTAGCTGTTATGCTCTGTGCATATGCTCTGTGCACCTCCTCAATGCTCACATAGATATCCTTTCAGCTAAATGCCATCTGCAGGCAGAATAGGCCCAGACAGTGGAGCTGTGACCTCCAGCATGGTCCAGTCTCTGGCACCAATGGCCTCATTCACATTTATCCATTTATGTCCAGATTTTTACAAGGTTAAAATAAACCTGGTTTGATTTTGAACACATGCATCGACCAAATCATGACTGGTAGGTTTTGTTCATATGGTGAAAAGAGATCTTCGTGTATAAGAAATTTCTTTTATACTTCAGCTTTTTGCCTATCCTCAGGGATTATGCCATTATTGATTCAATGCAAAATTAGATCATAACTTGACTAAATAAAATTTCCTTTCATATGACAGTACTTTGGTCTCTGCTTCCGATGTCACTTTATTACTCATCATGCAAATTATATTAAAATTTTAATTTTCCTTTTCATGTACAAAGAAATATCAAGATATCAGACTGCATCCAATTTACATCTATCATTCAAAGTGATAGAACAAAAATAAACCTGTCTTCACATAACAAATGAGCATTGCTTCACAGTTTTGATTATAAAGATAATGCGATCTCTTGCACAAAAAAATCTAAAACATGCTTTCCCACTTCTCTAATTCTTCTCTAAGTCTACTTGTCACTATTTGGCAATTCCTGACACTTAAATGGAAGCTCTACATTGCTGCCAAGAATAACCTTATTCCAGAATAGTATGGTGTTAGACATCTTGACTGTATTGTCTCCACAGTATCTGACTTTGCACATGGTCAGTAAAATAAAACAACAAATCATAGCAGAAATAGATTTTCTGTTAATACAACTGTGTTCTACATCACTTTTTATCCTTGTTTACCATGCTGACTGATACAAACATTGCACGGCAAAGACCAACAACCCAGAAGATTTCAGGTCAGATATTCAATAATGTATTTGACATTTGACATAACCATTTCCTATGAACAAAGCATCCTGAAGTCAGGTCTTAGCCAGACTGCAAAGTCATGTTTAGATGAAAAAGAGGAAACAGGCTAAGAGAACTCCAAAATATTTTTAACTCAAATTCTGAAGTTAAAATTTAGGTGAAAATTCCCACACAATACCATTGCACACAGCCTTACTAGCTCTGCCTGTTAACCTCCAAGAGGTGTGAAATCCTGGGTCTGTTTTTGAGAGGGATTTTTGAGAGAAACAAAACCCATAACAAATGCAAAGAAAACTTGCCTGCCCTGATTAAAAGTCAGTTTTAGAGGAGAGTTGGATTTTAGTAATGAGCAGGTCTATTAACAAGCAGATCTGTAAAGCGGAGGCTTCTCATTTTTTACCATACTGTTCAGCTACAGATAAGATAAACACCTAAAGACTGTGTTGATTTCTTCATCAAACCCACCTGAGAGCTGCAAAAGCAACTTAGATACAGAGGGATGAATATTCTTATTATTTTTACATGTCAGTGATACCTGAAGAAAGAACAAAAAATGTTTGGGCCTAAAGAAAAATCTAAAGCAAAACCTGAAGGAAGCAGAGAAATTATAAAATTGCAAACAGAGAATCACAAACCACAGAGTAAGCCATCCTAAGTCTACAATGCAAGTCATACTTGAAAGGAGAAAATATACCTTTGTACAGAAAAAGAACAGTCTATTCACTTTTTAAAATCCCATGATCAGAAACATGATGTCAAAACAGACGTTCAGATATTTCTGTGCTTCTGTTTCAGTTTTAATAGCTGCCATATCCTTAAGAAACAGGAAAGAAAAAAGGTCAACTGAGCTAAACTGCATGAGAGAAAGAGTTACTAATGGGGGGAAAAAGAGAGAAGTGATGAGGAGAGGGATGTACTGTAAAGGCAATACCTTAGGAGCAGAGAAACCTACTTTTTATTTCTCATGCTTTGTCCCTGGCCCGTTGTACAAATATCAGCAAATCACTGACTCACTTTGCAAATCTGAGACAAGTTGTGGTCCTCGCAAATTGGAGAGAAGAAAGATGCAGAGGCACAACAGAATAACTCCCATGGCCTTGCTGTAAGGAGATTTCTCACATCACCAGCAAATAGTCCCAGCAGAAGATACTTTTTACTGTTGGGGCTGAATTATTTACTTTGTAGATGAATGTAAAAACCACCAACGGGGCTTAGCTCTTTGGTATAATGCAAAGCATACATACCATGGAAAGGTAAGCACTGCCCCAAGGAGGTAACAACCAATCTCTAATGTGGTGAGTAGCAGATGGAGGCTTCCCAAAACCTGGGGGGCAGCACAAGGTGAGCACAAAGCAATTATAGTTAATGTCACTTCTCACCACCTGTCAAATCCTCACTGAGTGTTCCTTAGTCAAAAATGCATCTATTATCAGTACGTTAGCCACAAAACTGACAGAGATGTAACTCCCTCTACTTTGCCCTGGGAGACTGCTACAAAACCCAGCCTACCGTCCAGGATGATTTTAGTTCATGTAGGATTCACACCAGTAAGTATTCAGGGCTTGTTTTCAGAAATATTTTCAAGAGCAAATTATTCTAGACAGAAGCCAATGTGATGAAAATGAAATTCTGCAAAGATATGAATTCCATTTTGTTGAGGTTCTTTTCTAGCTGTGTCCACAGCAGGGTTAGAGGCAAATTACCCTGTACAGCCATTATGATAAAAATTAAAATACTCCCCCTGAACATGAAAATTTGTGCAACACAGGCTACAAACTGTTCAATTAGTCTTCAAGTCCATGGGCATGCACTTACAGTCAAGTTAGTGGTTGTTGTGGGTGGGGTGACCTGTTCTACCTTATATAACTAATAAACTTCACTGGGGTGGGAATATGAGTCTGGTGTGCCCATAAAACTGTTAATTTTGATACTCTCTGGACCATGGTGCCTCTCACACACTGTAATAGTAAAATGAAAATGTTTCAGCTAAAGACAGTGAGAAAGGGAGGTCTCCTACTGTCTTTAGGATGTTGGAATTCCCTGTCCTGGTTTCTAGCTTCTAGTCAGTTTAATTATTGATACAAAAATAGATGGCTATAAATAGTAGAAACTATTTATAGAGGATTATTCACCCATGCTCCTAGTTCAGTGGGTAAGTGGGTAGGAATTATTTGAGCCCTGGAATTCCAATATGTGTTTTTGCAGCTACACTGTTAGCTCTGAGAGGAAAGGATGTGCCCTTCTCCTAAGGGATATGCAAGACAGAAGAAACACTCAAGAAAGAAAAAGAAAAAAGAAAAAGAAAAAAGCTTGACAATTTCTTAGAGAATACTTAACACATTAAAAGCATCTTTTCATCCAACTTCAATTTTGGTACTAACACATGGTCTAATTTTCAGAAGTATTCACAAGTGTCATCTACCATCCCTGTCAGCAAGAAGGGAATCTGAAGTGAAGATGAGGTCATGAAGCTTTAGGTTTTTTTCCAAATGCAGGCAAGTGTAAAATGCTTAGCTTTGCTTTGCCTGGCTGCTTGGCTTGAAGGGGAGGCAGGAGATGGTGTTTGCTTTTCTTGAGGCTTTACTAATCACCTGAATAATATTAAGTACTTTTAATATGCTAGAAAGAGTGAGAGAAATGTAAAATTTTGAACTTTTACTCTTCTGAGCCCCACTGGTGACCAGTAAAGGAGGATAAATAAAAAGATAACTAAATTTTTCCCCAATGAAGGAAAGCTTAGTCTTGTAAATGCTTACACACTTTTCAGAAAAGGAGCTTCCACACTGCTCCCTGGTTTTTTACCCTCTAGAGATCTAACTCAACACCCAGCTCAGGGACAAGGAAATAAAAGATTTTTACCAGAAGATTTTACTAAAGTAAACTACTGTTTACTTTACAAAACGAAGTCGGCAAAAGTTCTTATGAAGAGAGGAACATAAATGTCAGTGAAAATGAAAATTTTTGTTAACAGTATTCACAAGCAAGTCTAAAATCTGGTGGCAACCATATCACTTGAATCTTTCACTGCAACAAGAACAAATAGAGAATTGGGACCACTGTAAACATGTCAGTAAGTATTGAGTAACACTTTCTTTATGTAGCAGTTTGTTACTAGTCCAAACTCTTAGTAGGAACAATGTATCTTCTATCAGCAGTTTCTTAACAGTATCTCCCTAAAATTTTTCCTCACTCTATGTATTTAACCCCGTAGTCCCAGTAATATTCTTTTTATTCTTTTTTTTTCTCTCTCACTTTTTTTGTTGGTTTGTTTGTTTGTTTTGGGGGGTTGGGGTTTTGACCATCTTTTTCAAATTTGAGAATAGTAAAGAAGTTATTAATAAAACTTATTGACCACATTCTTCTATTTTTTCTCCAAAGAATATATATAAATACATATATACAATGTTACAAATTATTTCTAACTTCTTTTCTAAACCCAAATAGCTTAGTGTACCATCTATGTGAAAATATTACAAATACTTATGTAATATTATTAAATTTACATCTTACTCCTCACAGTGTTATTCACATTTGCTATTTGTGCTTTCTTGTCACTCATTAAAATAACAGTACTGCATCTTCTGATATGATGACAAATTGCAGTTCTTACATGTTCTAGCAGAGACACATTACTGGACAGGAAAAATAGTATTCACATATAAATGAGAGCTTCTTCATTTATTAAATATTCCACATACTTTCATGTTAACTTTGTCAATGTTCATTAATATTTTAATAAATTCAAATGACTCTTCATCCATTCAAAAATTTATGAACAATGACTGAGTGTGGGATTTGAAAACTCATCAAATGGATTTCACTGTTTCTATTTATAAAAATATTCATGGATAATGTTCTGGATATAGTTACTACCTTCAGATCTCACTGAGTGAAGGTGGGATTTGAAAAAGTGTGCTTTTACTGCAACATCTGCAGGCACAGATGAAAGCTAGGCTCCATTTCAGTCTGCTGGAATGGTATAAATTAGGATATAAAGTGAGAGAGGATGCCAGCACCAAAGGTGAAAATTACAGACAAAAGGAAGGAGAAGCACAAAATCAGGAGAACCCTGGGAATGATTCTAAGGAGTAAGATGTGCTGCTCTTGTAACTCATTCTTTGCAGTCATATAATAAAGGTTGTTGCTATCCTGTACGAAGACAGAAGATGAAGTTATCTAATATCAGTCTGGGCATGTTCCAAACTCAAGGAAGGAAACAGTATTAGCAGTGGGATCAGCATCAAGACACTCACTGATAAGGATGACAGGCCTCATGAAACCTGGCACCAAAGAGCCGTGTCTCACCCACGCTCTTGGCACTCCCATCCTCTCACCCTTCAGAAGCCTCAGAAGCCTGCCAGCTCTCCATTTTAGAATCTCTCCATTCCAACAATCCCAGAAACACTCTCTTCAAATTCTGAAAAAATTTAATCAAAACCAGTGGTAACCTTTCATTGATTTCAGTAAGAACTGGTCAGACCCTTCAACTGGGAGAAGCGTAAGGCTAGAATTTAGCATTTCTTCATGCGTTAATTGTATAATAATTAATAAAAGTAAATTAGATCAAATATAACTAAGAGAAAACCACTCTGCTGAATTATGGCTGTTGAAACATAGCCAGAGGAGCACTTTCAGGAGCCTGCTTGGCTGTGCAGTGCTGATTTAATTACGATGTTTAGACATGGTCTACTACAGAGCTACCTGCTGTAGCTTGCAAGCTACACCAGAGCTCAGACAGCTGAGCTGATGTGTCACCAGTCAGCAAGACAGAAGTGCAGTACACCATTGTGTGAATGAACACGGCTTTCCTTTTCGAGGTTTGTCTAAACTGTTCCTTCAGTTTGGACCCAAGAAAATTGAAACCAGTGTTTTAAGTCTGAATTCTAGGTTTTAGAGAAATTTTGTCAAAGCTCATCCTTGCAGAGTTTTTCTGCATTTAAACATTACTGTACATGATTTTGCAGTGATTTGGACATAAAATCCATCAGTCTGTGTAACTAATTCATCAAGTACTAGAGTCTTTCATCCCTGAAGTTTCTTTGGACATACTACTGTGGAGATGCAGCAAATATCTAAAGAATCTAATCATGAAAATTCAGTGTTACAATCTCAGCATTTTAACAGAAGTAAATAAAGATTGTGCACTGAAAAAAATCCACTAAGAGCTAACTTTAATATACATTATATATTTTTCTGATCTCAGGAAATTAAATCTAAAAAGCAACCCAAATTTCCCTTCCTACTGCTGAGAGAGAAGGTGTTTTCTTGTTTTGTTTTTTTTTTTTCTATTTTTTTTTAAGTTGTTGGGGTTTTTTTAACTAATGAAAACAGGCAATCCTCTGTTTATTTTGTTTCACACTGCTTCCCTGGGGCAAAGATAAACTTCACTCTTATCTGTTCTTTTGTTGTTCCTAGAATGATTGCTCTGTTCATTATACTGTTTGATGTTGCCATCTCAGCTTTCCAGTGCCTGATTTGTTCACTTCATTCTCAAAGTTATTAGGCTCTTCATTCCAAAAATAAGCTGATTTTCTCATTTAAAAGCCAATGTCATCTTTGTGTACCATAGATTTACAGTTCACAATACTAATAGATCATGGAAACAGTGACTTAAAAGATTAAATTATGAAAATGTATTTCACTTGCATAAAAAGGAAATGAGTGATAGTCCCATAGAAGTGAATATAGATCGTTACTGCACAAAGATCATAATCAACAGGTACCAATAAAACACCTGAATTACAGCCCCCACAAGTTCACAGAATGCTAAGAAACAAAATCTGAACTTGTGGATTATGAGACAGAGTGTGCTGGCCACACTTCAGCGTGCACCTACCCAGCTGCACACTGAATTTACCTCTGAGGTGGGAATGATGATGACTTTATCCCACTCACTACACCTGTGCATATGGATTCTGGAGCATAGTAGCAATCAGAATGCTGCTTCTAACATTTTGAGTGATCAGTCCCTTTCAAAAACAAATACAGTTAAGACACCACCATTTTGGGGGTTTGTTTTAAAGTGTTTTATGTATCCCAAACCAGCATTTCTCAGAAGCACTTATACATGACAATCGAGTAAAAATATGGTGACTCAGCTGTATTTTGACTTAAACTTTCAAAACTGTAAATTTTCTTCTTGAAAACACTCCTCCAGACATCCTCTGCAATGGTAAAAATAAACAGAAGTCCTTAAACTCTTTCATAAGATATTTTCTAAGTATAAAAGAGAATTGCTGATAAAATGAATAAAGCTAACAATCCCAAAATAAAATCTCCAATCTGCTGTTATGTGTTAACATACTGGTTTTCTTATGCATCTTTAAATACCCACCAGAAATAACAATGAACATTGGGATCAGCTTTTACAATGCAACTTTTATGTAATAGCTAAGCTTCAATTTCATATGGAAGAAACTACCTTAGCCTTACAGAATGCCACCTAGATTTGTCCTTTTAAATGCTCACCACAAATCCTACAAGATCATGAGTTCCCAAAGGCTATGGCATTAGTAAAGCTTTGAGGCCAAGATCCACATTGCCTTCTCAGGGTAAAGTAGCTTGAGCAGTGCATGTGGAACTTGTTGCAACAGCTCATCCTCTTTGGTCTATGTGCACACAGCATGCCAGTCTACTGCCTGGCTGTGCAGACAAAATCACTGCAGAAAGAAGGCCAGCATATAATTATGCAACATTTGGAATCCCAAAAAGTCAGTATCAAGGGGTTCTCCACTAGCATCTCAACCTTCTTGTAAAGACACCATGATAAACTCTCCTGCCACTCGAATTAGCAGGGTGATAACACCTGCTGAGAGCTGCTGACTCCCAACTAATACCACAGTCATCCCAACCATGAACATGGGCTGAGCATGCAGGACTGGCTTTAGGCTGTGGGTGTCCAGGTATCTAAGCACACTCAGTTCTTTTCCTGTGTACTTACTAGCTCATGCTGCTCTGACACACTGTTAACCTGTTCTGTTCAGTGAGCTGGCATCAAACTGTGGCATTGTTCATTATGGGGAGTTAATTCCCTTATCAGTGAGCTGAACTTAGTTCCTGCTGCCAAATTAGGAGGACAATTCTGTGCTGCTCCTACTAGAAATGGGTAGGTTCTGTTCACCTTTGTTACTTCATCCATCTTGTAAGTCTACAGTACAAAAGCGGAAAGAAAGGCACCTTCCAACCCAAACCATATGAGGATGTCAAGGTGGGCAGAGGTAGGAAAATAAAGACAGCAGCTGCAAATTGAATTGGAGGTTAATTCAAGAGCATGAAACCTCAAAGTCTCCTTAGAACAATGTGATAAACATTTGTTAAAGGAAAACTTGCAAGCAACAACCATCCTCCTTATCTGTGTCTCATTAAACATCATAAGCATGAACAGGTCAATAATCTATTGCTGACATTTATTCAAATTTCAAAATATCCATTCTGTAATTTCAGCAACCAGAAGTATGCACTTTTACAGAAATGAAAGCAATTTTGTCCTGGTTTGTAAACATTCATGCTGCATACTTGCATTTCCTTTAAGGGTGCTTATTCCCAGCCATGAACTCTGCTCTCCAGAAAGGATGAGAGACAGCATGAAAAGTATGAAGTCTGAAACTATTATGACAAGGTATCAAGTATCATGTTAATATGCAGTGTCTGTCACAGATTAATTTTAATGCACGAGCCCTTGGGTCACATCAACATCACAGAGTTTTCTGGGTCACCAAATTAAAAGGCATGGCATCATCTCCTTTTGACACAGAAGCAGTTCATTAAAAATATTTGCAGAGATATAGGAAAGTAATCTTGGTCAGGAATACGCTTTGAAAATTTTTCAAGTTACATTGGCTTGAGTAGAGACTCAAACAGAGACAGGGTCTTCTGGGAAGAAAAGTCAAACTTGCAAATTTAACTAGATTAAAGTTCTCAGCTGGACTTTGTTCTCAGACATGAAGTACACTCTGAGAATGTATAAATACCTGGCATATCCTATACAGACCATAAATGCTGATTGTTTGATGAGTTTCTGAATCTATTGTACCTCTGATTTATTATGGGAACAATGTTGGTGGTTGTTCAAGAATGATTAAATTTTCTCTCCAAATAGTGCTCTATTCCAAGTTTCAATTGTGATGAATAGTCTATCAAGTCATGACACAGTCAAAGAGTTGAAATAACTCTATCATCATATGGTGTTTGTCATTAAGAAAACAATTTGTACATTCTTGAGCATCACATTCATTTGCTTCTATTTGTGAGTAGAGTTACACAAAAGTATTGGAGTTTCTTGCATTATCTAAGCAAATTACTTGTCAATTATAATCAGAAAGGTTGTTGTATGTTGCAGAAAACATTCATTTACTCCTTTTTATAAAAGTTGTTTCAAATATTTTTGAATGTCTAAAACAAGATAATTAGCGCTCAAGGCACTGCTACTGTCAGTCTTCACAATAATCACCAACAACATTAGCAGAAAATAAATGAGATTCTAGTGTCAAGTTACCTGAGTACAAAAAATGTTGTAGCTAATTAAAAAAAAAAAAAAAACAAACTGAGAAAAAACAATCAATATAACACAAGCAAATACTGATTTCAAGTACAAGACTATGGAGAGGATAATCACAGACATACATCGGATATCTTCCAAAATCTTTACTGTATCTGAATGGAGACTGTACTTGCATATTCAGCTGTTGCACTCTTGCCTCTTACATGCCAGCAAAGGCAAACTCAAGGACTCAGCACAGAGCTCTGAAGTTGACCAGAGTTTGCAGAGGAACTTGCCTTATATGCATCTGTCACATCAAAAAGATGACAGAAAATGTTACTTAAATGTTTATTTAACTATAATGAAGTTTGAGAACATTAGTCAGTTTATACCAATCTCATATGGTTTTGCCATTCTGTTTTACTTTTCTACACCCTTTGCTTGTTCCTCTTATGTCAGTGTCCTTAAAATTGAAAACTGACCAATTTTTTATATCAGTTTTTAAGTATATTCGTAGAATTTTAACTTTAGACACCTTTAAATGTGGGAAAAACAAGTAAACAAACAACAATAACAACATAAAAGGTGTGGGTGTGTGGGTACATCAAAAATTATGACTGCATGCTTAAAATTTAAAAAAAAAAAAATTCTTCTACTAGCCATTCTTTGAGAGAGAGGTTGATACGGCATCTGAAGTCACAGCTATTCCACACAAAGTCACTGTCAGTATAAGTTGTGTTGCCAGTACCGTCAAACTGAGAGATATGTGGCAAGAGAGACATTGTCCATTCCTCTTGCACCCATTTCTGTTGTGCTCTGCTCTTAAGAAGAGTCCTGACAGCATTAAAGTTTGCACATGCACTTCATTTTGTGAAAGCACTAAGTACACCTCAAAGTCCTTGTTTGCCCTTTGACAAATACTGCTTTCAGTATTCTTATGATCAAACTCAGACACCTGTGGTGGTTTTGTTTGATAAGTTTCACTGTTCTTCCCACAGCTGACACCTGTGAGTAGACCGAATAGTTTAGCAGTCACCTAGATAGGACTCCTTAATTTTGCTGACCATAGACTAGTTATCCACACCACATTTGTAATACATCACCTTATTAGTGACATGTATGAGATCCCAGGGGATAAAGCATTTTCCTACATTCTTCACAGCTCTTCTCTGGCTATTGTTTGTCCTTCTCTCTCCCAAAACAGAAATCTGTTCTACCAGATGCTGAAACAGCCCACACACCTTCAGAGAACACTAATACTCAGTATTTCTGAGCTTGCATGATGACAGTTTACTAGCACAATTATAGCAGATACTATTGCAGCATATTGCATTCTCCATGCAATAGAGAGTCAATCCAATCACCTTTTTAAATTTATAAAAATAAAAACCAAATAATAAAAGGGTCTTATCAACTATTTATTTACAAATTATGGTGTTAGATCTGAAACAGAATTTTAAAAAGTTTTCTTTTTACAAAGATATAAAAAAGCTCTGTTTAAAGCCATTTATTTTTCAGTTTGTCCCCCAGAGCTTTCCTTTCTGTTCCATCTAGTTAAAATGCTGTTGGGATGCTTGGACAGTTGGATACAATTCTCAGCTATGATCTTCTTCTCATTAACCCCTTCCACTGAGTGAGGACCATCTCCAAATGGATTTATAAGTATATACCTACTGTCCCTTAGGAATTTCTTTTTGTAGTCACACTTCCCTGAAGACTAACTATGATTCATACATGTGTTTATTAATTACAATATCACATTTTTCTCCCAAGGCAACCAGCTGACCCCTAGCTCACTCTAGAAGCACAAATATCCCTTGGGCAGGTCTAGGCAGAGATACTTCCTAGTAGAGGATCTTCCTCTGAAGATCTGTGTCCCTCCTTTAGCAGACACCTCATTCACCCATTAGTTGAAGGTAATGGTAACACTAGCTGAAAATCTAGTGATTTTTCAGAGTTCCTCATTAGATAAAGTGGCCTGTCTGCTTTGCTCCACCATAAGCACTGTGCCTAATTTGCCTCTATTGAGAGGCAGGCCTGTCCTTTATTACCTGATAAAAGAAATAATTCTGATTTCCAGGATTGCACTGTTGTCACATAGCAGAGGCTGTGAATCCATCAACCAGAAATGAGGCTCTACTGAAACCTAATTTGTGCAAATATGTAGGAACATGATGAGGTTGTGTCATTAAACAGTCCTATCAGCCCATCACAAGGCACCATACAGTCATGCACTTTGCAATAGTATCCTAATCTCAGAATTTGTGCATTGGAAATGCTACCTCTTAAGTCATAGGCAGGTCACTAATGCCAAGAGTCCAAAATTGTGCACACACATTTTTCTTTGCTTCCTGCAAAGGCACAAAGTATGCTGTATTCAGTTACTACATGAACAATTTCAAATATTTAGCATGCTTCCAGATGGATTTAAGTAGCTATTTTCAGGTTCCCTACTTTGTAAGCTCTGAGACTGAGATCTCTCACTTTTTCCAGAAATGTATGATTACCGCCTAAAGAGAAAAGTTTCTCTCCAAATTAGAAACTGCTTCATGACTTTAATAGATTATCTGAAACCCAATAGTGAATTGTGCTTTATAAGTATATTTAACAGTCTGCCAGACAGGGTCTTGATACAGAAATGTAGGTGAAGAGGAAGGGATTTAAGAAAGAAAAGAAAAAAAAGAAGAAAGAGTACCAATGTACTGCATTTTTAGTTCAAAGGTGAATAGAGGTTCAAAACTGATCAAACTGTCAGACAGAAAGTCCTTTCTTTTAAAGGCAACAAAAAGCATTATTTTCTCTTTTACATAACTGATCTGTGGTTAGCTTTTCTGTCACCATGGTGACTACCCTTGCTGCTGCTGCTGCTGATTTTGTCTAAGTGGTCAGTACATGTTTATATCATCATCTAATATCATGCTGACTCCCTAGCAGAGAAATTTATATTTATTACTAATTCATGTCAGTCTAGTAAGAGAAATTAATTTGATTTTCTTGCGTTGATTTTTTCTGTTGTTGCTTCCTTTATATCATATACAAATTCCTATCAACTTACTTTCCTTAATCTCTCTCAAACACAATTTCCAGGGCGCATACAATTGTAATGAAGGGTCTGCTGCTTTCACTGAAGGTGAAACACCTATTTTTATTTACATCTCCCATTTATCAAATCCTATCAAAAAAATTACAATGATTTAGCATGGTCAGCTGAGAATATGTCTGAATCCCTTCCTCAAAGTAGTACAGTGGAGACACTGAATCTCACTGAACCTGCATTCAGTTTCTTCCTGGTAAGAGCAGTGAATGACACAACATCTAATGTCTTCTAACAAACACTGTCCAGTGTACTTAAAGCCATATTTAAAACTCAGAAATAGGTATTTATTTTTAGGTAGCAGTATTTACACAGTTACTTATAAAATACTAGCAGAGTCTCAGAAGTATCTTTTCAATACCAGCAACATGAGAACTTCTGTTTTTCTTTTGGAACAACCTCAACATGGACAATAGTGACTTTATTCAAAACTTTTGGACATTCAAAAATGTAAAATAACTTGTGAAGCATTGCTTTCAATAAAGCAATAGTGCTGTTTTTTCATAGTACTGGTTTCTTCACAACAGGAAAAAAAGTACAGAACTTCTCTGAAAAGTTATGAGAGCCTAAACTATTTGGAAGCAGAGAAAGAAAAGTTTTAAAATTTCCTTGCTCAGACTCCCCCAAATGAAACTGAAAGAGCAGACACAACACAGTCTCCTTTGGTTACCTTTTCGGATACCCAACCCCAGTTTCATTCCAGAAACTAACTTTCCCTGTAGCAGCAAATGATGTTTTTCACCTTTCCTAGGAACACAGGATTGGCCATTGTAACATGGATGACTCCTGATGTGACTCACATTGCTCACATTTTTCTCATATCTTGTCTGGACCACAGCAGTGAGGCACAGATGGACATGCCGCCCTCAATTCTCAGCGATTGCCAACTAGTAAAGATCACTACAACACATCTCCTCTGCAGAATATGCTACTATGAGCTAATCAAGCTCTTTTCTGGTTGTCTGTTATTGATTTCCATGAAATCGCAAATCAGGTGCAAGGTCTTGTCTTATCTCTTCAAGTTTAAGAACTTGTAACACTGCAAGATGACAATTGTGCTTAATGACAGCATCTGTGGTGGTACAAGAGAAGGCTGAGGAGACAAAATTGACTTAGATTGGGAATGTGGTTTGCAATTTGGGTAAGAACTTTCTGAATAGCTATGAAAATTTACAGGTCTTGCTACTTTCTCTTCCTAGAACAGACATTACTGCTTTGATATCAACTTGTCTGACACATAGACAACTCTCCTTTTAAAAAATCTAGTTAAAAAACAAAGCTTCAATCACCACAGACAGTGAAATGACTGAAATACAATGCTGACCCCTTGCTTTATTAGCTGAGGATAAAAAATCCACAGAGGAAATATATGACAAACATTAGTCATGTTGAGTACTGAAGAGAGCTCAGATGTTGGTGATGAGCAAAAGTTACACAGAGCGCTGACCACTCAGCCAAACTTCAAAGAAAAAATGCTTAATCTCTCCATTGAGAAAGCACAGAACACAAAATTTCCATTAACACAGTAGAACAGTGGAAACAAAGTATGCTGTTGCTTAACCAAGACTTTGAATAGGGAGACACATTTTACTACCTGTAGAATGCAACTTTTTCATGAACAATAGCACAGAATATCAGCTATTACACTGCACAAATAAAGACCTAACCCCGTGGCTTCTTACACTGGCAAAATTTTGTAGTGTGGAACAAAATTTGTGCTGATCAAAGCTACAAAAAACATCATCCCTCTCCCCAGGATATTTCTGCTTTCAGCCTTAGTATACACATTCTGGGTCTACAACTTCACATGTCCCTCCTCCTGGGCATGTATTACTGATTTATTTCAGATCCAATGAAACAATACTTGCTGCACAGTTATGCAGCTTAAACAGAAGGCCATTCCTCAGTCGTCCTGCTGTATTCCTTAAAAAACAAAAACAAAAACAAAACCCCAAACAAACAAACAAAAAAAAAAAAAGAAAAAAAAGAAAAAAAACAAACTAAAAAAAAAAACAAAACAAACAAAAAAAAAAACCCAAAAAAAAAAAACACCACCACATTATCAAAAGGGCTATCACCAGTCTAAACAACACCCTAGAACCTACACTGGTTACTCATCTGAAATGTGACTGAAACCTCTTCAGCCTGATAGAATCTGTACCTCACCACTGAACAGCCTAAGCATGACTTACACAGAAAGTACAGATACATTTTTCCTTATGGATAAGTCCCTCTTGCACAATAGTCCCTCTCAAAATAATGCAGTTCCTTAATGTACACAGCTCTTCACCACACCTTCTAGAGAGCCTTCATTGGCTCCTGCTGTCAGAAACATACTGGATGACATAACCTGACACAAAACATTACCCAGAACAGAAAAGGCTCTTAAATTAAAGCAGCACAATGGACTCCCCTTTCTGCCCCTTCAAACAGACTCTTTTCCCAAGAACGTTCTAATCTGCAGGCAAGCACTGTGCCACAGTGAAATTGTAACAGCCATTTACATGTACAGGTGATACAATATTGAGAATAGGCTGAACCTTCCAGCTGAAGTCAACAGATAATTAACTGATCATCCCCGATTAGATAAATTTACTGTTTTGCTCTAGATACTGTCTCTTACACGTGTAAAGAGTAAAACTAGTTTTGAAGACATTAACTTACTTGGTTAATGACTTAACCGGGTTAATAAACCCATATTTCCACTACATAAGCTTAAGCACTCTCAAAAACAGACTAGCACCTTTAAAACGTGTGGATCTCTCAGATGGACATTGCCTGCAACGTCTCACAGTCTTCGTTTACTCTTGGGCTCACCACTCTCACCTTCATGCTTTCCATCAGGCCCTCTAGCTGAGGAAGAAAGAAGCAAATCTATTTTCTATGCCAATATTTTAGCAAACCTGAAAGCTCAGAAATTTCTATGTTCAGTCGAAGATGTACTTTAGATTAAAAATTAGGTATGTTGGATTTTGATGATGACTTAGAGACAGAAATCTACTGAGCTGGATGTGGCATCTCAGCCTATAAAAACCCAGCTCAAAGAATATTTCTGGCATTTTTTTAACTGTAAATGCTTTCAGGAGAGTAATTGTCCATTATTAAAGTAAACTATACAGACAAAAGCTGCACTCAGAATAGAAGAACCACATGTTCTTCTATATGTACAATCACAGATAAGCTGTATACACTTTAGTTCTGTAACTGGAGACAGACCAGGCCTGATCATACTTTCAGGCCTTTTAAGTAAGATTTAGTCAGTTCATGAATCATAGTAAAGTTGCCAACAAATATTCACCTACATTTTGGTAGGGCTGAGTTTTTAGTTTTCTGGAGTTGGAGTCTTCAACTACACAAGTGTCCTGGGTTGTTGTAGTTTAGGATGTATTCTATCACCATCTTCAGCTAATGGCCCATCAATGCCTTGTGCATGACTCATAGATAACTCCCTCTGGGAGCTATCTCTCTTTGATGGGCCATCAAGGAGACCTTCTGGATGACTCATCATCCCACTGTGAGATGCTCCACCCAGGGGGAGCAGCCAAGCATTCTCACCTGGATATAAGCTGGGATTTGTGACAGTAGAGGGAGCCCTCACCTACTGGATTCCCAGAGGACTGGAACTACCAGACCTTCTCCATGAGATCACTGCCTCAGGAAGACCACCTTGTCTGGACTGCTTCCATCACCCTGATCAGGTTGTATTCTGACTCTGTCAGTGGGTCAGTGTTTTTTTAATTTTTGTATTGTTGCTATTTTTTTTTCTTCCCCTTTTATTCTCATTAAATTTTATTTCTGACTTAGAGCCTCTCACTTGGTTTGTTTTCAAACCACAACAACAAGAAACAAGATCATCAACACAATGAGGGAAACACAATATTTTTATCATATTCATCAATGGATTATCATTTCAGCCTGGCTTAATTAGTCTTAAATCTATGCTTCTAAGTGAAACAATTCAAATTTCAAACCAAAATAATTCCACAAGACTAGATTAGGGAAAAACTTTGCATTGGTTTCTGTACACAAATACATTGTGCAGGTATCAGTCTCCCAGACCTAAGACAAGTAATGAAGACCTCATCACACTTTTCAGTCTTTCAGCTCAGCTTGCTTTTATGCAAGTATTTCATAAAAAGAATTGCAGAGGTTTTAACCTATGCCAAACACAATTTTTAACTTACATACCAGATAAAGCCTTTTTTTCTACTCTCTTTGTGCCGTAACTATTTGAACTTCCTCCACAACATTTAAACTATATTAGAGATTAATATCACATTCTCCTCGACATCCCAAATCAAGTAAATAACCTGTAAGAGATAACTTATAATCATATTTAAAAGCCTTCTTCCCTGCACTAATCTCATTCTAAAACATTAAACCTGATTTTTTTTTAATCTGATTTACTTCTCATGGCATACTACGTGTTTATTTTTTACACTTTACCGGCTGCATCAAGATTTGTGCAATACTAGTACGTATTTCTAGAGTATTGATGTGGCTTAACTGAAAATTATCATTTTTATTTCTCCTTTGCATCACTCCTGGCTCTTTCCTAATAAAGAAAGATTGAAATACCAACATTCTAATGAGAAATTATTGTTATAATCAGCATGTATATTTGAGACTATTCAGTTATATGCGCATAACTAAGCAATACGTATGAAATTGGAGGAGACCCCTGGAACCGCTTTCATTTATCTACAGATATTTCTGAATATAGCAAGACAAGTCACTGAATGCGGGCAAACATTTGCAACTCGAAGTTCAGGAACAAAATGTCCTGTCCAACAGGTCTTTACAGACCATGCTGCTGGCAAAGTTAAGTACTTCTGTCAAAGCTGATTGCTGAAAAGACAATGAAGGCTTCATTTTAAAAAGCAACAGAGAAATGTCAAAGTAAAGGCAGGAATGAGAGTAACAGAGGATTTTCCTAACAATTGCATGAAAAATTTAACGACTAGCTGGTTCCTTTCTGAAACTCATATCTAACTGGCTGAGTGCAGAGCTTATCCTGACCCTCTTTCAACCCATTTAATTTCCAGCCACCATTAGTGCTGTCTGGAGTCCTGTGACAGTTCCCAGAGAGAGCAGGAAACCTTTACGTCAGCACTGGTGCCTCCTTCATCTCTTACAAAGCTGGCACAGAAATCTGAGGTGTGTCTTCTCTCAGGAGCACATCTGCAGACTAAACAGAACTCAGCACTAATGTCCCCTGGGCAGTGGAAGCTTGATGCCACTCACACAAAGTGCCTCAGTAATTATATATCATCTCATTCCTCTCAGGAACCAGTGCCAGGATGTATACACGGAGCAAGGAGATTTTATAAAACCTGGGTTTGTGGTACAGCAGCACGTCAACTCCATTATCTTGAGGACTGTATCCCAAAACTACAGCACCACCAGAACTGGGATTTTGGAGAGTGAGGCCAATGTTTCCTGCACGGAAACATTGGAACAGAACATTTTTATTAACTGTCTGATCTTAAACCAACATAGACTTCCATCAACTTCAGTGCTTTTTCCATCACACTTTTCATAATCCCACTGTGCAATACAATTTTGAGCAATATATGAAGTAAATATGTATTACATGCAATATGCTTGAAAATTCAAAACCTCTTTCTTGTTCAAAATAGTTCAGATGGCTTCTAGGACAGTCTTCCCCAGTTCTCAAGTTGAGAACTTTGGGGATTTACCTGCAGTCCAGAGCTGGCTTTCCCAAAACTGTACTAGTTGGTATTTCACTTCCTTGGACACAGACTGAATGAAAACACTTATCCAGGCAATGGTGACAGTTCGGTGACAGCTACACATGAGAGTCAGACTGAGAAAATCTAAACATGAAATCTGAACATTAAAAAAACCCTAAACCTGTACAGAGATGCATAATTTCAATAGGCTAATTCTACATTTTGATTCACATTCCTGATAACTTATACATGCAGTATGTCACTCAGATGAAGGGAAGTCAGGGAGAGACTAATAACTCATTCAGACAAAAACACAGTTACAGGGGGCTGGGAGGTGTACAAGAAAGAAGCCTGTCATGTCTTTCATTCACAGGTCTTCAGTATTTCATCTTCTCTGTTACATTTCCTAGCACAGAAAACCTTTGTATTATTCTTTTCCTTTTCTCTTTGCATAGTATGTAGCATTACATCAAAGGAAAAAAAAGAAAAAACAGGCCAAATATAATATTCAGGCCAAACATATCTTTACAAGACTAGCAAAACTGAATAGGAATTGACCTGTCCTTATTAATTTTGATGTATTTCATATAAACAGCAACAGTGTAAAATTCATTTGAAATACTACTTTATTAATTGTTGGCTTTGCATATTCCAGAGTGGATTCAGCACATTTTATATTTTAATTGTAGTTGAGATGAAGAGTGATTGGATTAGATACAATTTATGTGTAATTGAAATTAATGAATTTGCTAATGAAATATTTATAGGTGACCTTTCCCTGAATTAATAAAAAAAACCCACTCCTGTTTTGTTTAAAATATCTTTGATATTTACAGTCTGAGGTTAGATTTAAATTATGTTTTTACATACAAAAAAGGCTAAATAGACATCTGTTATTCCTGTAGATTGGCAAAAAAAAAAAAAAAAAAAATCAGCCATACCTTATTGCAGTTTTCTCCTGCCAGACATATTTAGTATTTCTTGTCAGGTATACAGGTGCCATTCCCAAAAGTTACAAGTCTTACATAAAATCATTAATGAACTTGTTTGTATGTGAATAATTTATTCTCATCTTGGTCCACCCACCAATTTTAGTGACATTTAGATGTGATCTAGTCTCAGGCATGTTGCCATTAATATTAAAGCAATGTAAAACTAGGACACAGGCCTGGGCAGCATTAATGATATTCTTATCAAACTGAAGTATGTTACCATTGTGAGAATTAGCAATGCAGAAATGCTAATGTGATTCTCCATGGGTTACAGCTGCATATTCCACTTTTTTTAGAACTCTGGTGTTCTGATGACTACTATGAAACCCTGGCTGCAAAATACTGACCTAGCAGCTTTGAAAACTTTGAAATAACCAGCATACTTATCTCTACCTAGCCAGATGTGAAACTATATTAAATTGAAATCAGATAGGAAAATGCATTAAACTCCCTCAATGCATTTTAAAGTGTTGAGATGACATAACATGATAGCATTTATTGAAGTCAGAAACCTGCATGTCTTACTCATGCGATTAGTCCGATGCTGTTTGATGGAACACTCGTTTGAGAAAGGTGAAAGACATTTGGCCTTTAAGAGCTCCTCTTTCCCTTCTCCTGCTGCCAACAGTTTCACTTTACCTGGAATGTATAAATGAGGACTAGCATCCGTGAGATTCACAAAATTAATCAATCTCCTGCTTACCTGTGTATGGGTAAAATCTGTCCTGGAGTGCTGAACAGTTTTGAGCATGGGAGTTCAAGAAAGACATGGACATACTAAAAGGTGTTAAGAAGCAACAGCGAGAATGACCAAATCTAGAAAGCTTGATCAAAAGAATGAGGAAAATCAGGACTCAGCTCAGACTGAGGGGAGGCAGCATAGCATTCTTCAAATATACCAAGGGCAGACATAAAAAGAAAGATGTTTTAATGTCTTAAAAAGCATCAGGGGCTAAGCAGAAAAGACTTGAGGGGAAAATACAACTTCCCAGTGACAAGCACAGTCAAACAATGATGCAGACTCTATGAAAGCTCTGTAGAATTACCACCTCTGGATGTTTCCAGAGCACACTAAGCAAATACCTATCAAGAAAAGAGTAAGCATACTTGGTCTTGTATCATACCAAATAGACAGATTGCATGGAGACTTTCAATCCCTTCTTGCCTTATTTATGATTCCACAGACTCACATGACATTCTTTCTAAAATCCAAGTCTATAGAAGTCATTTCAAAGGCCAGCAGTTTTCCTTCCTACAAAGTAGATGAAACTAGCAGTGACATTATCTCCAACACATGCATATCCCAATTCACACTGGGGTACACATTATACTCAGGATTAGAGTATTGGGGCATATTTGATGCTTCCATGGTTTTACTGAAGCAAAAATCCTTCTACCATTAGTTTTATAACAGTTAGATTTCAGAGAACACATGACAAACAGAAAGGCAAATAAAGAAATGACAGCTTTGTGCACAGAAGTAAAAACAAACAATAAAGTCTGTGCCCTGCCAAATATGCTTTCTAGAGGACTTAATGTTTACTAGTTTAGGAGGCTTCATCAGAGGGTTAGATGGATTTAACTCTTGGCAAAACATTCTATGACAACCGGTTTGCCAGCTGTAAGTTATTAAAGTGCTAAGACATATGAATTTGAAAGCAAGAAGGGCCATTTTAAAGCCTTTAAGTATCCATTTATATACCTCCTGCAGTGTTTATCTCTTAATTTTCTTCTTTTATGCCTTTAATGTGTAGATAATCACTGGTCCAAATATCTCTAAATACAGTGCACTTTAAAACTGCACATTATCTTTATAATAGGAGATCACAGATAAACAATTCTTAGCCGGTCTTGAGAGATACAGAGCTCACTACAAAGTGAAATCTAAAGCAGTGGAAGCAAAACAACAAAGAAAACATTACAGTCGCCATTTGGATATACAGTAACAAGAGTTATGCACTGCAGATTGGCAAGTGCGGCCTTGTATGAATAAATAAAATAAGGAAGACGTCAGCACATGTTCTGCAATAGGTTTTTCCTTACACTTTGTGGTTGGGGCTTGCATTTTTACTTCAGCACAGGGAAACTCCAAATCCAGAGATAGTAAATGGGAGCTTCTATCCCACTTACTTGTTTTATCTCTTTTAAGAGATTCCTTTCACCGTGGCATGGGAGTTCCCACTTACAAAGGTGAAGCTATAGCTCTGCTCACGTCCTCCCCCTCTCTGCCTTTCCCTCAGAGCAGATAGTGCAGAAGGCAGAACAAAGAAACCTGGCTTAGGGGAAAATGGAGATCTGTATGCAGAACCATGACAAAACGTATTCCGACATATAACAGAAGCTAGACTTTTTGAAACTCCTCAGAGGAGAAAAAATGTATTCTATTCAAACACAGCCATTAACTGAGAAGGAAGACTGTCAGATTTTGCAACACTCTGGACCAACAGTGTAGGAACACGGCAGGTCTGTGACCACAGGCAGGGTTACTGATACTTCTCAAGTCCTCCAGCTCCAGAGTTGCACCATGAGTAAGCTGGGGGCCCTGAGACACCTGTCACAGGGGTTGGGGCTGGGATTTGGAGCCTCCTGCTCCAGAGCCAGAGCTGAATCTACAAAAGCCCTCTTTGGAGCTCAGGTTCTCCCAGATTCCCACCTTCCCAGCTCAGGAAGCAGACTAGAGGCTTAAAATTGGAGTAAATGCATCTAGGATAGCTTCCTGGAAAGCAGAAAACTCAGAAGGTTCATACTTGCATTTTACTGAAAGTTTGTAAATGCATGTACATATTTAGGCTACAATGAACTAGTGCCTTTGAAGACAAGACCTTGTCAAGGAGTTCCTGCCCAACTCTAAACCATTCCAGTAGGAAATAAGGGATCACTTGAAGACTTGGCCACTTGCTCACTATCAAAATACAAATGAAATCACAAACACAGCACTTTTCCAATATTACTTTCTCTAGCTGCACAGACACACTGCAGCAGTCACAGGACAGACAGAATAGCAACTGCTAAGAAAATTAGGATATGGCAGAGTGTATGTTTGTAGATTTCAGCTGCTAATCTATAGTTTTTACTGCATCATTATTATGATGAGACAATACAATAATAACTGTACTAAGAATCCTTCTGTCTGTATTCCCTGTGTTTGAACAGGTATTGACAGCTTGAATAATGCACATGAGTCCTCTTTTCCCTCTCCTTTGTAAATCCATTGCTTGGAAATTCTGCATCTACCAGTGTTGCCATGGCAACAGCCCCATGAGTCCATCCATGACCTCCCAAGACACTTGGCACCTACCCATAATTCTGCAAAATTCACATCAAAGAGAACTAAAACTAATTACCATATGGATTTGTAATTATTATTTTAGTAATTTAAAATATATTGGAACATACATGTGCCCAAGGGACTGAGCATACACAAGAGGGTGAAGAGATTGAATTCTGCTCTTGGGTTGGCTGACTAGTTGGGCAAATCTGAGTTTCACAGGTGCTGAACACTTAGAACTCACCATGATTTCTTGTGGAACTCTTAAATGCTCTACACTCCTAAAATCCTCCACACTCTGTTGTCTCTAGCTCTCTGGTCTTTAAAAACAGTCACTTTCCCAAATAATTTTGTAGTTTCTATTAAAAATGAACTACACAATTACACAGTATTATTTTTTACCCTTAATAAAGCACAGATTGTGTAACAATATAATCCACATTTTCATTATTTTTCAGAGAAGCGTAATGTTCTCAGTGAGAAATTATTTTCTTTACCAATACAAAACCTTTAAAAAGAAAATGAGAAAGCTTGGAAACTTCTTTTGCAAGGCACAGATAATTCCCTTCCTAATTACCATACCTCTGCCTAATGAATCCTTACTTCATTAAGTCTGTTCCAGGACTAATGCATATCTGAAAAGATCAACTGTTAGATTTTTGTGCCTATGTATAGAGTCCTGGATTTCAGCTGAGCTAAACTGATAAAGTGATAGTATTGTACCTGCCTAGGTGATTTTTAAAGACAGGATTTACAAAGCTGGAGAATAAAACAGATACTGGAGACAAGTGAAAACATGCCTGAAAATAAGAGGCACACTCATTCAGCCAGGTTGTAGGTAACCTACCTACAGCCCTTTGTGGTGCAGAACAAACAAAAATTCATCCCTTTGTTGTGCAGAAACCTATCACAGTATGGGGAGGAGACCTGCTATCACAATGAGGAGCTTGCCTGAGCTCCTTAAGAGGTTTTAAGGAACATTGGTAAAAGCATCCTTAACATAAGGATCACATGTATATAAATATATATATATGGATGCATGAAGCAGCTGGATAATGAAGATTAAATATTCATGAAGGGCAACATTCTTCATTACTCATGTCTATGCTTTTGTTTTAACAAAAGCAGGATTTTTCATCCTGTCAAGATTACCTGAGCTAAGGCAGCTTCACTGCCACACTTAGGTCTTCCTGTTTCCTCAGAGGTGAAATATTCCAACCAACGAAAATGGTAAATTTCCTGAAACAAATTCAGTCTTCTTTCCCCTGCAGGGATTTGCAATGGTCCCTCACCAAGACAGCACACCATGCTGTGCAAAAGGTAAGGCCAGGTGCAGCTCTCTACAGCTTTGCACCTCAAGATATCACACCCTCCCACTTGTATGCCACAAGACCAGTTCTGCAATTATAAAATTCCCTCTAGGTCAACGGGAAGACTTGAGGACTTGTGCCTCAAAAGACACCTACCCACCTCCTACCAGCAGTGCAATGTGGCATCTCAGGTTACAGGATGACAGAATCACAGACTGCATAAGGGCCTAAGATAAATCTGAATGGTCAGATGAACCGTTTTACAGGATCTGAATCAAATTACTTTCTTTAATAAAGACAGACTTGTGAGCTATTTCTATCACTGACTGTTGTTTAATCATCACGGAGTTAATTAGGTCAAACCAATAATCAATCCACCACCATCCTCCCTGTTAACACCAACAGTCTGTGGTTTCCTGTGGAAGGCAATAAACATGATTAGAAATAAAAGAAATTCACTGCATTAGGAAGGACTATTGTGGTGATTCAGACAGAGTCAAGGTGTAGCGCAGGTATGCTGAGAGAAGGTTTCAACATGAGTTAAGCTAGTACTAACCACATCTCTAAACATCCTCGCCTAATTTTCTGATAGTATTCCTCCTGTCACTCAGAAGGATCATGCACTTAGCATGAGCTGTCCAGACTCAAGAACTGGTATAGCAAAAGGCTCAGGTAAATTACTTTTAAATTTAAGTGAGAGGTGAAAGGATTTAAATTCAAAATCCATATTCAATTCTCCATTACGCTGGAGTAAATCCACAATAACACTGTCAGAAAAGTTATTTCAGACTCATACTTGCTTAACTGTGATAAGAATCCAGTCTTGTCATTTGAATTCAGTTAAAGCCAGATATGGAGCTGTGTGCTTTTTTCTGTTACTAATGGATTAAACTCTGTCAGGGTTTTTACAATGTATTGCCGTTTCAGATTGCCGACTTAGAACATGATATGAAAACATTCAGTGTCTCTCCAGTGCTCCTTCATTTTAATTCGAAATATATGCATTACTCACACCAAAAGTTTAATTGAAGTCCCTGGAACACAAAGGAGTTACTGACATCATGTATGCAAGGCTTAGCCGCAACAAGATATAACAGAAATAGGAAAGCTGTCTACTGTAATAAATGAAAAAGGTAAGAGAACTAGGACCCCAAAAAACTCACCAGTTAGGATCAGAACCTGCAGCAAAGTATAACTACTTCACTGGGGGCCCAGCTTCTCCCTGGTGTGCTGCAGGTGCTCCATTAGTGAACAGTGGAACTCAGTAGCACAATGTGCTGCAGTCCAACAGACGTATCTGCCATTTATTCTGAAGCAAATGGGTTAAAAACTCTTCATACCCAGGAACTCTTCTCAGAAACAAAACGTATAAATGGGGAAAGCAGCAACCCACCACATCCTCCTGCCTGATGTTACATATTTCTCATTTGCCAAAAAATCAGTCTATTCAGATAGAATTTGGAACTGTGATCACACTATTCCATTTTGTTCCTTTCTACTGAGTGCAGCACACATTCAGCTGTTTCCTTTTCTTCTTCTGTATGTCTCCTTTGGCTCTTCTACAGCTTTCAACCTGGCAAACCTCTGTGTAGCTCTTTATTGCAAACATAACTTACCTATATTATGCCTTACCTGTCACTCCAAGAAAATATCACCAATGAATAAGAAATCAAAGTTTTTGGGAGCTAACTAGAAAATATTTAATGATCACAAAGGATCGATGCATGTTTCCCATTTATTTCTAATCCAACACTTTAAAGATTACAAGCACATATGAATCATAATAGAGCCCAAATAGGAACACTATTATAAAAAAAATAGGCTACACCATTCACGTTGACAAACAGATGCAGCCTTTTGACAAGTCATCACCCTGGGCTTTTTCCTCAGTATCCTCCCAAGTTTCATGCTGACCTATTAATTTTAATCACTTGCTGGACTCCATTTAATGGTTCAATGAATATTATAAGCTGGTGCTTTTCTTTACATAATCAAGAGGTTCAATAAGTACTATAACTTTTTTAACTTGATACACTAAAATATTTCTGCAAATGTTATAAATGTTTTAACACTTTCTTTATTAATAAAACTTTATCTAAATTGTTTTTAAACTAAGCTTCATGGCTTTCAACCGATTTCTGAGTATATTACCTGCTCCCAACCACACCAGATCTCAATTCACTTTCACTTCAAGATGCATATCCTTAATAAGAATAAAAAGCCTAATCCTGTGAGATACTGAGAGACTAAGTTCTTCTTTTTCAGCCTCTTACCGGCATACTCAAATTGCACTCTCTTTGGAGCCATTCTTTCTTTTCAGGGATCAGGTTCTATTTCCTGCAAGTCTGATGAGTTTAGGACTATAATTAATCCTACAGTTCATCCTGAGTGCTAAAGTCTACACTGCTTCATAACTCCCACTGCAAAGAAAAAAATAATTTACTTCAGCCAACCAATTTCATAAGTTTCTATGAAAAAAGTGTATCTATTATGCATATTCTTAATTAATGCTTTTTGATTCAGATAGATCATACATATTTTTCTTCCACCTGAACAACTATAATTCCTCTGCACATTCACCCTTAGCTGGAAGTCAAAGAGAAATTATAAAACTCATAGCAGAAAGACACAGAAACAAAACTATTACAAAACTCATAGCAGAAAGATAGAGAAACGAAACTATTACTGCACTTACAAGAGCCAAAGAAGAATAAAATTAAGTGAACTGAACCTTAACATCAAAATCATGGTAAAAAAGGCCATTTCTTGGGCACTTTAAAGTTAAGATGATGAACAGGTAATCACAGTAAAGCTGCTCAGAACCAAAGGCTCAGGTTCTCATCATGAAACACAGGAATTTTAACTTATCTAGTTGATTAAGCCCTTTCTCTTTGTTAAGATGGCCAAGCCTCCTATGAAAGCTCCACAGTTTTCCATGCTCCTAAAGTCAGTCATAGGTAATCTGGAAATCGTAAAATCATTGATTTAAGTGGAGCGTCTTTGTGCCTCCAGCCTCCCTGTGGTAAAGCTTTGATTCAACTGGAATTTTGTTAAGAGCTAGGAGCCAAGATCCATCCAACACACAAATACTCAGCTTTGCAAGCCTCAGTTCTCTGATCTCACAGCAGCAGCCCCCAAGTGAGGGACTGAATGCTGAACACTCCACAAGGCAGCCCTGAGGATCCTAAACAATTAAAAAAACCTTCATATCGGTGGGAACAGGGCAAAATTTAACTGAGACATCATTCTTGACTATTAAAAGGTAAAAGTTAAGTATTTCCTGATGTGCAAAGGACTATAATTAGGTAACATTCAGCCTGTAGACATTCTTGACTGGTAGTCTTGAAGACCAAGGAGCTCCTCACAGGCACCGAGTAGACACAGGACAGAAACAGAGATGGGAGTTGAAGCATGCAGCATCACTGATCTGTTTCCACATGTAAGAACCAGGCTCTGAAATTCACAGAAATAGGATGAAGACTGCTTTTAGCCAAGCTGATGTGGGCATTCAACTTGGACTGTCTCAGCCACTGAGCAGCCATGAGATGATAACAAGTTTTAATCACTTTTACAGCAGCTGGACAACAGCCAGCAATCTACAGATAAAGGGCTACAAGTGACTTAATGCACACATTAAATACGTCTTATTGTTAGCAGTACTGAAGATCTGTGAGTAAAATGAAAGTGAAAAGATAACACTGGTAGGTGACAGTTTTACTTAATCAAAGAGCCCCTGGGGCCTGCAGAACTTCATCAGGGTCACGGGGATTTATTTTCTTCCTCGTTTATTTAGACAGATCTATTTTGCAATGTTCGTATAGAGACTCCTTGCATTTACACTAAACAAAAGCTGTATTAAAAGACAAGGGCAAAGGTCTCATACTAATAGCTCTAGCCCATGGCTGGCTGTCAGTCTCTGCTCCTCACAAGCTTGCTGATTTTGGATTACTTGCTGATGCAATCCAGGTATTAAACATAGCTAAATTTAAAGGAAAACAAGGCTCCCTCTGCAATCAATGGCAATAAGGGAGTATATAATACTAAGTTTAATTTGCATTTAGGCTCACACCTTAAAAGTAATAAGTTGTACTGTATCTAGAAAAACTAGATCTCTAACTGCAGTGTAACAGATCTAGATCTCTAATTACCCCTTGACTAAAGAGCAAGATTAGGCTTTTCTTGCTGAAGCACTTCAGCCAGGTGTTAAAAGTAAGACTGGATGAAATTGAGGGTATAGTAGAGTGGATAGAGAAGTAGATACCAAGCAGAGATGTAAATCCCAAAGTAATGTAAATCCATTAGCTAAGAGTCTGATACTTAACAGTCTGTGAAATGGGAATAACTGCACTTCCTTATTTCATAGCGCTATTAAACTATACATATGAAAAATTATTCAAATTTTAAGTCTGTGAACATAAAAAGCTTCAAATAACTGTATGTTGCAAAAGAATGCTAAAGACAATATTCAGAACTTTAAAAGCACATGAATTCAAGGATATTCTTGGAAGTAACTTAATGTAAATTTTTCAAGATCATGACTTACCATTTCTATGTTTGGAATTCAGATTAAAAACTCACAGAATGTATTTCATTTAAATAACAAGAAACTTCCAACAGAAGAAAATATCTATGGTGCAGAAAAAAGAAAATTGGAAAATAACTCCTACTAAAGGTTTGTCAGCAGAAATCAGTTAATACTTGTAAGGCACTGAAAAGGCAGATAAGTGCTCTTGAGAATTTCCACGAGTAAATTAATAACCACATATTCAAAAGAACTGAGTACTACTTGCAAAAGGGTTTTATTAGCATGCTGCCCTCCATTATACAGTTGTTGACTATCTGCACATCCACTGGATCCTTTGTCTCTTAGCTAAATTTAATCAGACGTGAAGGACATGAGCCCATACTACGGGTCACTGCCTGAAATCCACCAAGCAACAAAGCAAAGTAAACTATTGAAAGTCAGTGGAATTAGATGCTACTTCCTGCTATAGGAAGGATGAGGCTCTACAGAAATAGAGATCAGGTTCGGAGTCTTAGCAGAAACATCCACAAGGAAGCACAAATCCCTTACAAAGGAAACTGAAATCCATTAGAAAAGAAACTTTTTTTTCAGCATTCAAGCATCTGCAATTTGGTTTAACTATCAGCCCAGAATGGTTTCTTTGGCAGGATTATTCTAACTACTATGCAAAATTAAAACCCTTAACGATGATTCCAGAAACAGTAAGTAGATTGCTCAAATTGTTGTAACAAAAATTACAATGATTATTCAAATTTACAAGAAAGCGTTTAGTAAGTGCCCCTTTTTCCCTTTCTCTTAATAACACGGCATACAAAAAAAAAGCTTTATTTGAGTGTTTTCCACTAGGAACCTAGTATTTAAAGTATCTCCTTTTTGTGGAAGGATAAAGAATTCATAGCAAATTGAGAATATGCACTTACTAATTTGGAAAAATTGTACTCATTTATGCCCTAGCTCTAAATTCTGAAGGCATTTTTAAGTCATTTTAGGAACTAGTAGATGAATAGCTTAAAATGAAACTTCTTAACTAGAGCATGTTACACCTGGGAGAAGTTTCTTGATGAGCAAGCTAGCTGTTAAATTGGGAGGAAAAATCACATTGATTATGGTCATGAGTCCAAGACAAGCTTAATTAAAATCAATGGAGAATTTTCAAGTGAAAGAAAAAAATAAGAGAGCAGCAAAGTGTTATCTCTTAATTATGTTATGGAAATTTTCTCTAATTGATACCTGTCCCATGTCTCTAGACCTAAAGCAACCTACAGATCTCAGCATATAAACATTATTTCACAGTATTAGCCCTTGAGCTTAAGTAAGAAGTGGTCCTTTATCCTTTCTCTACTTTCTCCACTGACTTCTACCAGGACTGACAGCCTTGTTCAGCTTTTCTTTGGTGGCTTTTCTTCTTTTCCTGGAAACCACAGGTGGTGTTCTTAGAGAGAAGGGAAAGCAAGGGGCAGCAATTCTATATGTGCCTTTTTCATTGACTTACATGATCTGCCTGGGCATGGCACTTCGATTTTTATTTCCCAGTATTGAAGTGTGTATGATTATTCTTTAAATGCTCAAAATGTTGCTCAGACAGAGTGCCAAGCACTGGATATTTTTACTCATATGCTATCAGGCTATCCAAATAGCTTCGACTAGAGTTAAAGAAGAAATAAGAGTCCTAGATTTTGTATTTAATCTCTTTTGTTTTTTCCCGACTAGCTGCAAGGGCTCTCCAATGCTGAGCAAGCTGGTGTGAGGTTCTGGAGGAATGGCAAAGTACCAGAAGCAAATGCCAAAGCCAGAGAAAAGAACAGGATGACCACATGGATATTAACTGCTACCTAGTGCTCATGTAACATTACTCTCTTGAAGTTTTGATACAAGAGTTCCTTGGCACTGATATACATGTTGCATATACAGCTGCCATCTTCCCCACAAAGGTCCTACAGTCACAACGCTGCCACTGAAATCCATCCACCACTTCTTTGAGACATCTCTGCTTATTTTGTTCTGCTCTGTACCTCCTCCTTTTCCCCAGTATTTTTACCTCAGGTAGAAATTATGTATGTCTGGTGTCTCAGGTCAGGGTAAAAATGCACCTGCATTAAAAATAAGTGACTAGGATTCAAAGCCTGTTGGTATCCCTTATCCAGGGTCTAGCACAATCTGGATGATTAAGAAGAATATAGTCTAAACTTTTACTGGGCACAGCTAAAATCAATTTTGAAATGATAAATACCCTTGCATGGGTCATCCTGTTCTTAAAGGAAGAACTATTTATTAGGCCCCAATGAAACAATCCCTTTGGTTCTGCTGGTCAGAACCATGCCATTTTCATGACAGCTCCCTAATTTTTACTTCCAACACAAATTCCTACTCACACACACAAGCAGGGATGCTGTTGTCAGACTGGTGCTAATTCTTTGGCAATCATGCCGGATACTGCACAGTTGATCAGAGGGTGGTCTGTAACAGGCCGACAATGGTGTTATAAAAAGCTCTAAATGGCAATAAAGATGTTGCTTCATCCTGTTAAAAATACTTTAGTCCACTTTAATTGACCACTGCCCCAAGTAGGTATTCTTTTTTAAAAACAACTCAAAAGGCCCAAATCTTAAGCTGACTTCAGAGAAATGTTCAGCCCAATGCACAGGATAATAGCAAGGTTAGAGTTCTTTCCATTTACACTCATTATGTGCATGCTAACAGGACACTAAATCAATCGAAAATCTCATGCACAGTTACATTAATTACTCTGTCATATACACAAAGGAGGGGGGAAATTCCCACACAGTCTTTTATTTTCTTTTTCCCCTATCAGACTCTCTAAACTTGAATACCCCAAAAATGGGATGGAATAAAGTGTTAAATGTTTTGGTAATCCTTAAAGGAAATACAAGAGGTAGCAATTATTTTAACAGCAGAGCTACCTGAAAGCCTTTGTGCCCCAGCAAGAACACTGCCAAAAGCTACCCATTTGTACACCACGTGATATAGAAGATCTCAAATCTTAGAGGCAGTTCCAAGTCTCTCAATGGACCTCTTATCCAGTGTTCTTATTTCTCGAAGTAAACTGCTATAAGGTGAAATCAAAACTCATGGTAAACTATAACAGATGCAACAAAAAAGCTGAACTCTGCAGAATTCCTCCAACACAAGAACTTAAAATGAGGTAAAATTCAAATGTTTTACTGCTGACTGATTTAACTTAGATTATATGTTCCAATGGTACAAGGAAACTAAGAAGATTTATAGCATAAAAGTACTACACATTGCAAAGGAAAGCAAGAGTTCTTAACACCAAGAAACCAGACAACAAAAAGAGAAGTGCCGGAATCCTAGTGACAGAGAATGCTGGTCTGCATTTGGAACAAACTTTTGAATGGAGAGCAGGAAAGATAGAGTGCCAATACATCCCCCGAAGGCCTTGAAAGAAAAGCAATACCAGGCTCTATAAAAGATTATATTTTTATGTTAAAGGATGAAAAATAAATTTAATTAGTTAGCAAAATGAAATTTTATTCCATTTGGAGTAATTTTCCAATACATTAACTTTTTCATTAGAATTCAGTTTTGTTTTGCTAAACAAAAGGAACCACTTCAACACCTGTGGCATGAAGAATCATCTAGAAGATGTGCTGTGCCTCAAATTATTGCAAATAATTGAAAGCAACTTCTGCGCAGTAACACCAAATAGTGGCACTTAGGGAATAGGCAGCCAAGATAATTAGCAGTGTCATCCACATGTCAACCAACTAAAAAAAAAAAAAAAAAAAAAAAAAAAAAAAAAAAAAAAAAAAAAAAAAAAAAAAAAAAAAAAAAAAAAAAAAACCACCACCCAAGTAGAACGAAACAAAAAACAAAGCCGAAGCACACCCCTATTTGGAAGTAGTGACTAAAGAGGAGGAAGGAAGCCCAAATTGCCACTTCATTTTTTCTCCTGTCCTTCTTTTTCACTCCTGTTCCATATTCTCCCATGTGGTTGCTCATTCTTAGCAATCTTACACGGTGAAATTAAATGCAACACTCTGTTCTTGTAATTAATTTTGCAATTAAAAATACTTTGCTCCATCAGTGCAAAGAGTCATCTGTCTATACAGCTTGTGAATATAAAATGGCTACACTAGCAAAAAATTTTGTTCTGTAGATGGTTTTGCACAACTTGTCTACAAGTCAGTTTATGCTACCCAGTACAATCACAATAGTTTGATGCCATTTCTATTTAAATCACCAGAATGTCAGGTCAGGGACTGTCTCAGCACAGCTCTGCTCAGTTTCTAATACTGCATTACTGTGATTTACTGAAGCATTGTGGTACTTCTAGAGCAGAAACACATCTGAAAGACAGGTGATTATGAAAAATAGGGACAACTAGGCTAATCTAAATCTGTGTCAATAGGAGAAGCAAAAAGGGGCAGGTTGTTTACCAGTGTCACTGTTCTCAAATTCATGCTGTTTGCTCTACATCTAAGCAGCCAATTCAGCCAGGAGAAGCACTAATTTTATGCAACCACAGACTTTAAAAAAAACTGTTCCCCATAGTTCTCTGGCCATAAAGAAATACAAAAACAGGTCACAAAATATGTTTGCTGTTTCTAAAGACAGCAGCACTTGCTTGCATTGGCTGAGTTGCTATACTGCTGATCAGTTATTCGAAACTTAACAATCTCATCAATAACTCCATGCACTGCTCAGAGAAAAAGGTAAGTTACTACCTCTGATCTTGAGTTTTTACATGTCTATGAAATGAGTTAGAGTGATCTAAAGCTATAATCTATAAAGAAAACAAGAAATCAAGGGAAAACCTATATAATTACACCTAAACTAAAATTAAAAAAAAAAAAAAAAAAAAAAAAAACAAGACAAAGGAAAGTGTAGAAAAACCAGCTCCACTTCCAAGCCAAAACAAACCACAAGCTAAATACAATCTGGGAACAATTTCACTGAGTTTACCTTAATTATGTTAATCATTTAGATAACTGATTGCAAGAAGAGTATGGCTAGCATCTGTGAAGCAGAGCAGGAGACAGATGAAAAGCCTTTTTGTCCCTGTGGGACAGTGAGAAAAGAGAGAGGCAATTACCAGCTGCAACACAGGACACTGCAGCTGGGAGAAAGGCACTGGGAAATTGTATGTGTCCAAACCAATGTTTGTATTAGGTCCATGACTTGTCTTTTGAAGACATTTTACATATTTCCTGGCAAATGGAGTTTAAGGTATCTGCCAGTAAGGTGGCTCTGTATTATTTAACAGACTCTGAAAGCAATACAGTGATTATCTATCTGTTGACAGGGCTGCTAATTCCCTGTTCCACAAAAAACCTGGGAGGGCCCACTGAATGTAGAGATGGCATAATCCGTTCTGTTTTATCAGCCTGACCTTTATTATGACAAGATGCTTTAGAAAAGGGAAAAAATTCTTAACTGGTTGCTAGGTTTTGTTCAAAACTAAGCCCCCTGGAACAAATTTTCAGAAGTGCTATCAATTTTAGTCTGTCATTAACTCTTCTTTCTTTTTGACTTAAAAAGTATAATTAATAAAGTGCTCAGTTTCTCTCCAAGTGGCCCAGTAATTCCAGTTTCATTCAGGTAAAGAAGGAGGAAAATGTTAGTAAGACTTTCTGATGTATGGCTGTGATTCAATAGCTTCATATTTTGATTATCACTGTTCTTTAGTATTAGGTGCTGTGAGGCAGCTTTTCAATACAATGGCCCAGCACTATAACCTTCCTTCTATGTCTCTCAGTTCCTTCAGTGCCCCTGATGAAATCAGCAACTGGTGTCCACAGAACATGAGTACCACAAAATGACTTTGATTGGAAGGGACCTTTAAGATCATCTATCCCAACCCACGTGCCTTGGACAAGGACATCTTTTACTAGAGCAGGTTGCTCAAAGCCCCTTTCAATTTGGCCTTCATCCAGGGACGAAGAAGCCACTTGAGCAGACTGTTCCACTGTCTGCCCATCCTTATTGTGACAAATTTCTTCCTGTGTCTGATCTAAACCTGCACCACAGGCCTTCATAAAAGCCTCTGTCCATCTGCCCTACAGAAACTATTCTGGCCAAAGCAGATGTCCCTATATCACCTTTGTGGTTTTACTCCTCTGTTCATGATCCATCCTCTTCTCCACAGTGCAGCCCTCCTTGTTGGTTAGCTCTTGTACTTCATGAAGCAATTTTAAATATTTAGGATATTAGACTCTTCTAGATACATTCTGTTCTCCTTTATTAAAAAATAAATAAAAAAAAAAGTCACAAAACTCTCAGATGTATTTTTTTCATCACTAAAAAACATTCAGCCATATAATCACTGGCAAAAGTTTCCTTCAGAACTACACAGCACCTTCATGAATGAGACTAGTACATAATTCTGTTCTGGTTGGGTTTTTTTTTATTTTTTCCCTTCTGGATTGTAACCACACAAGAAGTGCAGGAAATGAAAAATGCCTATAAAATTAATTCTCTTCCATATCTGAGTACAGAAGCAAATGTCAAAGAAAAATTGTATTTGTCCTTTAGGACTTCTGTGATTGCTAAAATCAACCACAGCACACAAACTCTGAATGCATTAGGATCCAAGTGTTTGTCTATATACATATGCACAGCACAGTGAGATATATGTACATATCTCTCAAAAGTTCACTAAAAGCAATTCCTCTGCTTCGAATTTTGCATCATTCTCTTGTTCTTCTTGCCAAAACTGCATGGCTGTTTGCACCTTAAGTGACTTAATCTCACAACCTTTTCTTTTCACAGGTCACTAATATTTGTGCTGGCTGAGAATGCATTTTAACCTGCAGTTTGGTACTGATAAATGCACCAACTGCATGTGTACTATTTGCAGGTGAAATTTCTTCCCATCCAGTCAGTGCTAGGCCAGCACTGAAGGCAGCTAGCACCATCAAACCACACAGGGAAGGCAGGGGCTAATCATTTAATCTGATAGAAACTTAGCAAGATTCTGGCAAGATTCAGAATGGTGTCCTAAACGAATCTTAGCAAGATTCCCACAACTTTGCTTATTAGCTGCATAAGGGTAGTAACAATGTTAAATCTGCAGTATGATATATCCAAGTCTGTAATCCTTTACAACTTGCCAATAATGCTCATTTTATGGGTCAAAGTGCAAAATGACATTAGGAACTCTCAGAAAGCAGAAAGTTCTGCCCATTTTTTCCTTTGGCAGCAGAGATATTCTTTGGTTTTGACTGTAGAGCCATCTCCAGAGGTGCAGAATAATGTAACAGCACTGTGGAGTCTGACATGCCTTTCAGTTCAGCTCTCAGTTCAGTGAGGCAGGAGCAAGAGCTAATTTATTTGATTCAGTCTTTTGGAAGGCTCTCACCTTGCATATAAAACTGTATTGGAGGTGATTTTCAGGGATCATACTTGCCTTTAAATGGTTCATTTTGTAGCATCACATCTTCAAAACCTGATGACGAATACACTGCTAAACAAAGGCTGCATTTTCAAAATTTAAAAGGCTTTAGCATTCAGGGCTTTATTGACAATACAGATCTTAAGACTGCACTGAAAATATACTTAGTAAGCAAACCCTTCATGATACACAGTGGATGGAGAGCACAGTGGCTGATTTGAGTACAGATTAGAATTCCAGCCTGCATACAAAGGGGGAATCTGTGTGTTCTGAAAGACTGTTGTCATTGCTCTTTAGAGGACATCACTGTTTGGTTTTGTTATAAAACATGCTGTTTGATCTAAATAAACATGGTGCGTGCTTAGTCTGTTAATGATGCAGAATAAATGTAGTCAATTGGATTTTCTCACATGAATACTGTGTCAGTGGTTTGTGGATTATTTGAGAAGAGATTGTATGTAAAAATCTGGAGAGTAGGCTGAACAAACCATTTCCAGAATGTGGTTTTCTCAGAAAGTCACACATTATAGCTGTTGTGCCACACCATTGATCAGCTAAACTGCATGGATTGGAGAGAAAGTGTTACTTAAAGGATCAATAAGGGGAATAAAAAAAATCTCCTGTGAACATCTTCTAGAAGCAGAGAGGACAAACTCAATCCCCTCCCCAGTATTTCAGAGGAGAGAAAAAAAATGAAAGGCCATCAGTAATGGAAACAAAACTTCAGAGGTGACGCCAACAAGAAGAGAAACAATCTTCAATATGTAAACACCACAAAGGTCTCTTTAAAAGAAGGCAAGTAACTGGGCAGACTAAGAAAGAGAGAGTAGGCACCATTTTAAAAAGGCTAAAAGCAAGTAAAATACATTTGTTTTTCAAACCCTAAGAACCAGAAGCAAACAAACATTTCAACTATAAAGGTTTCTGAACAACTTCTAGGGGAGATGCAGGAGTAATAGAAGCATCTAGACCTGGTATTTCGTGCTCTAGATGACAGAATGACTTCAGCCCTAACTCAGGATTTCCCAAGCCAAAACTGTCATAGGTAGAGTAAGACAGGCAACTATCTGCCTCTTGCAACAATAAGAAATATCTATTTTTCTAAATTCTCTCTGTTTTCCAATACATAACTCCTGAGAGTAAAAAGAAAGGAAAAGTGAGAGTGAAAAAACCATTAATTCTAATTCTGCAAAGAGAAAAGTTAAAAGGGAGAAAATTAAGTGTAAAAGGGCAATGTAAAAAGGGTAAATAACTCCATTTTTTCTTTGTGAAGTTCTTTCTTGGTCACAGAGCTCCAATAAAGGATATTATGAATGGGAAGGGAGAGGAAAAGGAAGTAGAAAGTCAGCAAAATACTGAAGAAACTGGGAAGAGTGATGAAAGATAGATTAGAAAAGTCATAAGGAGACCCAGCCAAATGAAAGAAGAAAGTACAAACAAGTACAGGAGAAATAGCACATTCGTGCAAAACCCATTCAAGGTAATATAATGGTCACCAACAAAGCACCTTCATTCAGAATACTTCAGTGAGTACCTGACAGAACCTGACAGCACCACCTATTTATCCACAGCAGAAATCAGAAAGACATCATAAAAAAGAGAAGGGGAAGAGTAATGATTCACACTAGGCTCAGAGGCTGGAGGAGCACAATATACTGTGTTTCTGTAGGTGTGGGGTGCCAACGAAAACCAATGGTGTAAGAAGTCACATTTTCCCCTCATCTCCTTCAGATGCTGTGCTACCAGAAGAATTGAAAATGAGATATTAGCTGTACTCAGGCACCTGCCTTAAGCTTAATTAGAAAGCAATTCCACAGGAAAGACTCAATCAAAAGCTCCACTGCCCATCCAAGAGATACCGGTGAAAAGATGGAATCAAATTCAAAGCCCTAGCCCATGAAAATCTGACAAAAATTGCATCTATTTAAGGAGTAGAAAAAGACTTTTGAAAAATATACATGAAATTGTGGGGAGGGAGGGAAGATTTATTCTACTAAACAACTTTTTCATTCTTTCATAAGAAAAATAAATAATTCTATGTTCAGGGCACTTGCCCAAGATGGAGAAGACCACAGCACAACCTCAGATTCACTGGGGAGGCACCTGTGACTTTGCTGTTCAGGCATATCCCCACCTCACTGCATTCCTATCTCTCCAACAACCATTCAAACACAAAAATATTTTTTGAAACTTTTCCTGGGGAGAATCCTTTAGGAAGCTTCCTTCTTTGTTTTGGGTGCCTGGGTAGCCAGGCCAAGGGACCAGGGCAATTCCCCTGCATGCCCCTGCCAGCCTCACTACTCATGGAGCAGCACATGAGACTGACAGACAACACAGCACAGCAACCCTGGGCTGCAGGGGCAAAGCTGTCCCACTGCAGCTGTACAAAGAACAACTGGCTCTGGGACACCACCTGGTCAATAATGATGAGGTCTAAGGGTGGCCCATGATTTCATTCACCTGAGCTGAAAAGCAAAGGGAAGATGCTGAATGGCTTTATAGAAAAAAAAAAAAAAAAAAAAAAAAAAAAAAAAAAAAATTTGCTTTGGGGTCACTTGAGTACAGTGACTAAAGACAGTAAAAGTCCAGTGTACCTTCTACATAGTAGCTGTCTGATGATCAGTTAATGATGTAACAATGCTTTCTTTATTCCTGATAATGAAAGAAAATCTAATTCACACCTGGCAGCCCTGCTGGAAATCTCACTAGAGAGGTCAGAAATTAGATGGGTATACAAGGTCAAAAATGGTATTTTACTTTGCAAAAATGATCTTTCTGCACTGAAAAGCAGGGATTGCAGCGAAGTACATAACCACTGAGAAAACCCTTACAAGTCCACTTACACAGCATCAAATATTCAGGCTTGGCTATTTCACATTCTTCTACAATGAGGAAAAATGTATAAACAGAAAAAATTATGTTACATCAGAAATTCTGCTGGTATAAACCGGTTTAGCTCCATTTAAAAGAAAAGGATTTTTCCCCACTTACGGTAGCTAGCTGTTTACATGTTATCAACAGCCTCTGAGAATATTGTTTTTCTCTCATTCAGATAAGATACTTTCAACATGCTTAAGACATGTTCAACTTTCTCACTTAAGAAACCAGCATTCTTCTGAAAGCCATCAGAAATAAAAACAGAAGGAAAGCCTGCCTGATGAGCTAAAATCTACCAGCATCATTACTAATAATATGTACAGCTTTTTCAGTGGCATGTGGCCACCATATAAAGTATTAAGACCACAATGGTAAGAACACGGTTTTAAATATAGTAATAATAGTTCTAAAATGCAGTAGGGCATAACACACTTGTGTGGGATACCTGTGAAAAGATGGAATCAAATTCAAAGCCCTAGCCCATGAAAATCTGACAAAAATTGCATCTATTTAAGGAGCAGAAAAAGACTTTTGAAAAATATACATGAAATTGTGGGGAGGGAGGGAAGATTTATTCTACCAAACAACTTTTTCATTCTTTCATAAGAAAAATAAATAATTCTATGTTCAGGGCACTTGCCCAAGATGGAGAAGACCACAGCACAACCTTCCATTCTGATTAACTCTAGACAAGGTTTTGACACTATCTCCCACATCCCAAGCGACCACCCTATCACCCGACTAATTCCATGTGTACAGTCAGATTGGCTCCTCACAAGAGAAACTGCCGCTTGTACTTGCTGGAAGAAAACATAATTTTAGCAATGCAATCTTCTCCTCATTCCAAACTATCTATATTGTGAAATAATCAGATTTATTTACCTTAAGTAACAAAAATTAAAGAAAAAGCCTCATGTTAACTGAATTGAAGACCTTTGGATTAGGCCAAAGAGAGAGAGGGTGAATTATTCCAGGCAGAGAGGTATCATGGCCTAAACAATTACTGAGGCAACAGACTTCATGCATCACGAGTAGAATTTCTCCTAATCATAACTAATAATTTTAGACTTAAGGTCATAAAGTGATTCATAGCAGAAACCAGAAATACATTCTTCCATTCAAGTACTTGTTAATCTTAAAAACCCATCATCAAAATTACCTATATTATGTAGAACACTGAATAACCTGAAGCACTTACATGCTGTACTTAATTTCCTGAAGCAATTTCATTCACTTAAGAGTGCAAAAACTTAGTTCTGGGTTACCAAGGCTGATACTCTCTTTGCAAAACTGCATTTCAGATGCTGATGTCAAAGAACAAGGATCACAAGGTTTGACTGCAGACACAAAAAGCTCCCCAGATGATTTGTAAATTGTTTCTCTTCCCAGTTCTGGGCCAACACTCACAGGTCAGCAAGCCTTAAAATGATGTTCTCCTCAGGACACATACTATCCATTAGATTCTGATTCAGATGCAATGAAGGAATTGCACATCTTTCAGTACTGTTCTACACTCCAGTCCCTCACAGTATGTACTGATAATGCAACAACATCTAAAGTCCATTTTAAAACATCCTTACCAGATTTGATTTGATCTTTTTCATATAAGCTAACATGGTACAGCTACCTGCTGCTTTTACTAATAATTCAGATATTGTAGTGTTCACAGCAGGAAGGACTGAAATTGACAAGTCAATATAAAAATGTATTTGAATAGGCACTGATGTTGCTATTCGTAATTTTTATACGTGACATTTTAATTATTCCTACTGTTTGTGAAGCAGTTTTCTTCAGACTTCAGCTGTGTACACTCTGCACAAAGAGACAAGACTAAAGGTTGCTTAATAGATAACTATTAAGTAAATCCCTCTCCTTCTCTGTCTCTTTCCTTTCTATTTCCTCATACTTCAAGTCATGAGGTTTGTGACAGGATTTTGTATAACCCTGCCTTCATAGTCTAGCTACAGTAAGAGTAGAAGGAAATTCAAGATACAGCACTTAACTGATCACAATTTAATCTGATTTATCAGACAGGGCTATTGAAACACCTCTTGGAAGACAGCAGCTCTTGGCTCAGTCCTCATGTATTTTACAGGAATATCAGTATAACAAATTGACTTACTGAGTTTCCTGATATGACAACTCATTCAATCAACTCCTTCAGACAAAGACATCCGCAAAGACAAGCATACTACATCAAATTCTCCATTCCACAAATCACAGACAATAATGCCTGCAAATAGGTTTACAAGTGCACAACTCTACAGCCTCATGTTGCCACAGCAAGGGAGATGTTAAAAAACACCAAATAATAAATAAATAAATATGCACAGCCAGTCTTGCAATCAAAATACTTCTCTTAGTCAGGCAGATTTCCTCTACAGGTCAAAGAGGTATAGTAACCATACATTACTGACTTCTAGTCTTGCACTCAGGAAGCACTTTGCTTGTCAAGTGAGGCAATACATTTTTAATTTGTAACCTCATTTACAAAGGAAAGACAACATAATATATATTCTACAAATTACTATCAGTATTAAAACAAATCTATCAGTTTTGTAACAGACTCTTCGTACTTATCCCTTTAAAAACACACATTTGCTACTACTATAACTGATTTTTCTCTCGTCACTGGAGCTTGGAAAGAAACAGTGCCAGTAAGTGCCTCTAAATTTTGTCCAGCAAGACATAAATCAAAGCTTACTGTTGATTTGGTTTCAATTTGTTGAGCTCTATGTTTCATCATTTCTACATGAATCCTTTAGGCTTTAAGCTTCCTCAAGCAGAGACTGTTTCTTTATCTTTCTGTGCAACTTCCACCATAAACTGGAGTTGTGGTTGACATAAACATTAATGCTGAATGGACAAGATATTAGCAAAAGTTTTGACCAATTAATTTTTCTGTGCATCCATTACACAGTAAAAAATTCTTTAAATTATTCTGTACAATGGAAAAAAGCTACTGGTTTTTAATTAAGTGCGTTCTTAATTAGGTAGGCTGCCTTTAGGACTTGAATTTATACATAAATAACAAAATTTTCACTGAACACCAAAAGCCTGCAATAGAACAGCACCAACACAGAAGTTTGAATAAAAACTTGCATGCATGCTGGTATGAAGAACATACACAAGAAACAAAGGTCTTAGTCCACATACATGAACAAAGCACCACAGAATAAATCCCTTTTCTTTACAGATTCTAAAATACATTTTAAGAAATGTGCTTTGATTTAGAAAAAAAATACTGGACTTAAAAATGGAATTGAATCATGGAAATCCCCTGTCTTCTGTATGCAGGATATTTTGTGGCTAGGACATCACAACATTTAAAATTCTCAGTATTTGAGAAAGTAAGAAGAGAACTCAGACTGAAAAATACACTGCTGACTCAGATACACTTTCACCTGAGATCGTATTGAATACCACAGGAGTCAAGATAAAATTAAAGTAATGAATCCTCTGTCTAGTCTTTTTCCTTGGTGGACTTTTGGTAAATACATTCATAAGTCAGACAGAATCTCAGACGTCCAGCTGTGGTGAGGGATGACCACACACCACACTCAGGGCCTGAGCCTGCCTCTTGGACCATCTTTGAAAATGTCCCCTACCAATACATTGTCTCTCTCTTTCAAAGGAAACAGTGCTCACACAAAGAGTTAAGAATATAAGATGGTAAATTTTAAGGTCACATTCTAGAAGGCATTAGGCCACCCTGATATTTTTGAAAGCAGACTTTATACACATCCAAAAGACAGTCAAAATCATATCAGTGTGGTTCATGTCTAAACTCAGTATGTTTATATACATTTAGACAAAACCTGCCGGATTGCTCAGATTACATTTAATTCAAGCTCCCAGGCAGCAATTTTCTTAGGAACTGTGGTATGAGTTGTACATAATACAGAAATGCCAACACACCAGTAAGGAAGGCACTGCTAGTGGCATGACTTCAGTTTTGCTAGATGGATTGCCAGACCTTTGTCACCTTACAGACACTCAGCAGTAAGTGATGGTGAGCATCTGCACTTCCCTCACAAACAGAAGGGAAGAGGCTGACCGTCATGGTTCCTGGGAGAACTGGCATCTTATCACCCTGCATCTCTGAATTCAGAGCCCTCAGTCTCATTCTGGAGCCAGAACTGCCTTTGTCCTTAGCACAAGGTATAAAAAAAGGAGGTAATTTCTAGTACCCAAAGGCAAGAGGTAAATTTTGCACTTAGTGATGGGGTACTCCCCTGGGTCTACCCTTCTGGAATCATCTGCATAAACTTTATCAGCTTTAATGAGGATGGACACTCAATTGAGCCTTCAGAAAGCAGTAGTGAAGGAAGTGATCTTTAAGGCACACATAATAAAATGTACCTGCCTTGGTGGTTTGCCTGTATACTTTGATAATGATTTGAGGACCAGGAAGGTTTTTTCTTTCACATTTTCTTTTTTACTAAAAGCTCTCACATTTCACCTTTAAGGCATTAGTGCAAATTTTATCTTGTTAATTGACTGCTCATATGGCAATTATTTTACACCACATTAAGCAATGCTCTAATTTGTTTTAATGGCCTCACTTGACAGTGGGAAATGCAGCATATATAGAAATAAACTCCTTTACATATCCAATATATATACTTGTCATCTGGCTTTAGCTGAGAAGCACATGTATACAGGAAAGAGAAATACAGGACGAATGTGCAGGAGAGAATGAGAAAGGCAACATAATAAACTGTCACATTGAGAAAAATGCTGAGAGACTAATCCATCAGGCATCAATTCCACATTTTTATGTACATGATGAATGCTTTCTGCTGCTTCACATGGGCTGAAAAACAGCAAGATGGAAGAATCTGATTAAACACATGACTAAATATACCAGCAATGACAGATTCAATGAATGTATTTCTTTCTATTTAGACAGGGGAAGCATCTTTAGTTTGTGCATATGACTTGTAAAAAATCAGAAACGGTGCAAAAGAAACTGTTACAGCTGCATCCCCAAGCTGCACAGGGACTCCCTCCACGGCCCCAGCTCATCCACGAAATCCATCAGGCATCAAAGCAGAGGGCATTCTCTCTCTAATACATTTCTTCTGCTTCCATAGGGATCTGACTTCATGCCTGGCTCCATTATAGTTCACTAAACTAAGTTAAGAGTAAAAAAGCAGTAAAGGACCCATTTCATGAATATTCCATGTTTTCTGTGAAATCCTAGTTTTGGAAGTTTTTGTATGCATTTAAAAAAAAAAATCAACTCAGGCCTTTATACATAATATTCCCCTAAAAAAACCCATAATAACAAGAATATTTGTCCTATTTTTATACACTAAACTACATTAATGAATGAGGCAACCTCACACAATTCTCTCAAAGCCTAGTATGATGAAGTCTGTAACTGTGTTGGTACAGCAACAAAAATCAGATCAGCTCATGAGAAGATGTTAGATTTTATTTCTAGAGCAGAAAGCTGACCTATGAAGTTCATTGGACCTTCTGGAGGGGAGTAGTGAGTGACAGAAAAGTTTCCAAATGGTACCTCTGGAAATACTAAGAGCCACCAGGAAGAATACAAACAGCTGGGAGTTCAATTTATGCTATTCAATTTCCAGTCATTAATGGTGTCAAGAGGTTGGAGCCAGGCTCTTTTTGTTGGTGTCAACCAATAGAAGAAGAGGCAATGTGGAGAAACAGATTCACAGTAAGCTCCACTTGAACCTGAGGAAGAATTTCTTTACCTTGCAGACGACCAAGCAGTGGAACAGATTGCCCAGAGAGATTGTGGAATCTCCCTTACCGGAGATATTCCAGAACTGCCTTGATGAAATCCTGTGCTCTCTGCCCTGGGATGTCCCTCCTTGAGCAGGGAGGCTGGACCAGATGACCCACTGTGGTCCCTTCTAACCTGACCCATTCAATGATAGCACAATCCATAAACTTGACCCTGAATATACAAATCACACAAGTCTAGGTTCAAGTCTAGGTCACTCTAGGTTCAAATAACACTTAACTTTTCTGTTAAGTGCCCTCTAAAAGTGCAAAAGGTACTCCAATCAGGACTAGAACTTTTTCATTCCCTTTGTCTCATACTTGTCACGAGCCAGTAAGAGCTTCTCCTCATTACATGCACCAAAAAGGTCCTAGGAGGAATGTGTTCTGCTCAAGCACAGTCTACACATGATCTATTTCCCTTGTGAGGAAAGGCTCCCTCCCATGCAGGAATTTAAATTAAAAACCTACCCGAAGGGCACCTGCGTCTAAATATTGTACAATTTGATACTGGAAACAATTTTTCTTTTCTTCTGTATCATGATATCCCAAGGGCTGAAGGTGTCCCTTAGCTCAGCAGGCTACTGTTCTCAGAACAGGTCAGCATCAGCTTCCATTTCTCTTCAAAAATGGCAAAAACACCATTTGTCACAACAAATGAGAATTTGTTTTTCTTCCCCCTCCATACAGTGACTTGCAACACAGCCCTTTCAGAAAAATAAGTACGTTCTAAGCACCGGAGACAAGGTAATACTAAGGAAAATTTGCTAGAAACAGTTGTTAGGTGAAGTAGCTGGAGATGCTGGCAGAAAACTCCTTCCTCAACATTCTCCAAAATACCAAGTTATCCTTACTGCTTTCATTTATAAAGGCTTCTTTTACTTGAGATACTGAAAATGTTTCATTTGCAAGGCATGAGTGTCCAAAATTTCAAAAACTTACCTGGAAAAGACAGCATACAAATTGTTTTGAAATTTTGATTGCTGCATTTTAAAATTTCTGTAACTTTGTTGCTACTGTTACTGCAGAGCATGTCCATCCCATAGCTTGTATTTGACATCAGACTATATTAAAGTACTTCTTGACACAAACCTCAGGCAGAGCCAAATACCTTCTGGCAGCAGAGGAAGACGGAACAGAAAGTAGGCAGCAGAACATAAAAACAGTTCAATTTAAACTTACAAAAAATTAAGAAACTGGGATTTCTGGAAAGCAATTTGACATGGTGTAGCATTGTTAAAAACTGCCTTTCTTTTTCAACCCAGCACAAAGTACAAAATGACAGCTCACTCCTGAAAAGCCTAACACACCTTGTCGTGAGGAGATGCAGCTGTCAGCAGTAGTCGACTACTTGACGTAGCAACTTACAGAGAGTTTCAGCCTCTTTTAACTGGAGTAGAAAAATGTAACTCTATTTATGCCTACAGATTTAATGTATCATGGAAAAGCACCTCTCTGCCCAGCTTACCTTGCACTTTATCAGCTACCACTAAAATGCTTTAAATAGCTCAAATAATGGTGCCCACTTAACCCGCATATCAACATTTCTAATTAGCTGCAATTTGTATCTAAATACAAAACACAGTCTAATTATCGAACTACAAACTTGAGGCCTTTGGAGTATTAAAAAAAAAGGCAGCATATTAATCAGTTCCAACAATACACTTTATGAACTTCAGAGAGTTCAGCACGATATTAACAACATAGAGTGTGCTACAGTTTATCTAAGTTGGAAAGTTATTTTTCACTGCAATCTTCCACTTAGACTAACTGGGAAGTGCTGTACTACCCATTGTGCATCCACACAGTTTTGCTACAGCTGTCTCATGCATTTCTTCTCTGTTGCACCCACACAAATCTCTAATTTTCCCAAGTAAATATAACCTGTTTTGGAGGAGGTGCTAACAGCAAACCTCTGCACAGCCACCGCAAATTATGGAGCTTCTATTATTATTGAGGTAGTTTTTTGTGCACCTTCTCTCAGCCTTTGAAATTTTTATCAGATTCACACAACCTTTACCCATGTTATGACTTTACCTCTCTAAAGTCAGTGTCACAATCATTTTTAAACTCCTATTGAGCAGTATGGTGCAAGCACTGAACACTCTATCTCCGATGGACTTTAATACAAATGACACATCCCAACAGTGACAGAGCCTGGTGGCTTTTGGTTCTTCCAAGGGTCTCACTTAGGGGCCACAGAGGGGATGCTGCAGCCCACGAGGGTGGCTCCACTGCTGTTCCCAGCATTTTCACAACTGTCACCCAACTCCTCCACTTTCTTGTCAGTAGAGCTATGCCAAAATGATGGCTGTTCACCTATTTCAGCATCCCATTGACTCCACAGTTGGAACAAAAGACAGGGAGAAAGACAAGTTCGAACAGTGGCTACTTTGCAACTGATATGACATGATGTCACACACGAGTCTTGCAAAGCTACAATTGCAAAAGATAGTTACCATAATGAAGAGGTAAAACCAGTGAAGCAAGCCTGGTTAAGCAGCTAATAAAATAATAATAGAATCAAAAGCAAGACAGTTTTGAAGTGGGTTTGTATCTACATCTAGCTTAGGAAGAACAATTTGGAAGAACAATTTCTTTCAAATCTGAACATTTGTTTCAAGAAGTGTAAAATTACAATGCAAATAAAAGAAGACAATATAAATAAGCAATTTACATCCAACTGCCCTACCAGCTTCCAGTTATTTTTTCCCAGTTACTTGGCAACTTAACCTGCCTTGCTCTTAAGTATTTATTCCTCAGGCAGGTCTTTATAAAAATATTCCTATGACCACTTTCAGATGTGAATGAGTAACAAAATAAAAACCAAAAAACCCCCAAACCATTCCTTTTTTTGGTATATTAGGATTTTTTACTGGCCATAAAGTTGGAACAGAATGCCTTCTCTAACAAATCTACTAGAGAAGAACACATGAAGACATCTCCATTATTTTAGAACACACTCCAGGCTGCCCTTGGCTTTGGGAAGGTAACGCAGCAGAATAAAGATGAAAAATGAGTCATGTGAGACTTTCCTTATATTTGTAATTCAAGTAAATTGTGTCTATCCTAAACTGACTCGTCCATCTATGTTTGAAAGGGGTAGGTATAAAAAGCTAGAAAGACTTGACAAAATCACTACCTTTCTCAAATATCACATCTAAATATCATTTCAACATGAGGGCAGAAAGGAAAGCAATGTAAACTGAAGAAGGGGATATATTTATAGCAGAAGGAGTGTTAATTGGGAGTGTGAATTACATTGGCTTTTTCTCAAATGCAATGGACTGTTTTGTGATTGAGGTTAGTGAATGAGGGTGGCAATGAAACGATGGGAATTTCGTAAAATTCTTAGATAGACACATAAATGTCACCTTATTGAACACTCAGCAGTTCTCTCATCCACATTCAGAGCTTTGAAGGAGACACAGATAAGCAAATGAGACAAGTAAAACTAAGTGATTGCACAGACAGCACCATACAGTTTAATTACTGAATTTATCAGATATGCCAATCAGGGAATATACAAGAGTTACCTTAAAAGTCCTTGGAATAGCCCCAGTGCTCAGGTAATTAATCAAATAACAATGGGAAATTACCATTCTCCCCATTCATAAGAGGCACTGTATGCAATACAAACATAAACATTTTGTGCTCACATGAAAGAGGAATGCTGACTGCAGTATCTACCCAACAGACAGGAGGTGTTGTATATCTTGCTCTCCTTCAGGCAGGGAGGCATTTTAAATCTAGAGTTATGGGAATAGCTCAGTCCCCAAACATATCAAGCATGTCCTCATGCTAAGCATCTTCACCAAAAATCAATGACTGTGGATAACAAAACTGGTGAAAGTTTTTCTTAAAAACTGGGAAGGGAAATCAGACCAGGTGTTCTACAGCAAGTAGAAGAAAATGTCATCAGAGGTAACTGTGTCATTTCATTGAAAGTACATCAACTATGTACTTTCACAGTTACATAAATTTACTGTTAGAGAACCGTTTGTTAAAAAGAAAAACTCTACACAAAACTATCTACAACAAATAATTCAGTCCTCTCCTGGATAAATTATTTTGATTTCCATCACCAACGCTGCACTGAAATGATTTGGGTCAAACTCCTGCCAAGTTCCTGGTACTGAAATCATTATTCTATAATTCATCTAACAGAGGTTTATAGTGATTCCCAGACAGTCTGTTACCCCTTTTAAAAAAAGTCATCTTAAATGTCACAGAAAAGCCATTTTGAATCTCTTGACTCACCAATAGTTCCCTGTGGCACTAACAGCAAAGAAATTTAGGTTGGAAAAAGTACCAGAAACCAAGATTTGCAACAATTCATAGTGGAAAACAACAACAACAACAAGAGAATTCTCCTTTTTAAATGTGTTCTACCATTTGACTGGGCTGAGATAGCTATTTAATGTCTCCACTCACTCCATCTTCTGATTTTGGATGACCTCCATTACTGGACTGCACTGAAATTTTCTGTAAATTTCAGAGGGATTTTCTTACTTAGGAAAAAAAAAAAAAAAAAAAAGAAAAACAGAATTAATCAGAGAACCACATCTGAATATTCCTAAAATTAAGCAAGACTGCTCATGACAGACCACAGGAAAGATACATGCTCTTGCAACGTCATTTTTTTATATTTCAACTAAAAGTAACAGCAAATTAATCTCGAGTGCAAACCTAAAACATATCCACACAGAATACAATTAGGTCTCCTTTAGGGGAGAAAATGTAAATACGTAAATTAGTATCGGTGATTGTGGGAAAGGTAATTACATTACTAATATCCACCAACTCACTATAATGCTAATTTGAGATAGTTTAGCCAAAGACTGGCTTTCTCTATGCTTTCAAAGAATGACTGTAAATTTCCTTTGGTCATTTCTTTGTCCCAAAGGAGTAAATTCCTTAAAAGGTCCAGGACAATTCATACTAAGACCTCAGATATTAAAGAGCTTGTAAAATGCCTTCAGGAGCATGGGAAGGTAACTGTGTCATTTCAGTAAAAAGTATGTGACAGGAAAGGAAACAATTGCAAAAGTAAAGCCCACAGAGATTTTTTAAAAGATTAAATACTCTTGGACAGGTGTATCCTATTTCACAACAGCACATGATCCATGGGGTAAGTTTATTTAGTTTTCAGAAAGGTGCAAATCAAGCTCTGCTGTCTCACTCAGCCCATTGATGAATCCTAAGAGAGTTCTCCCGTCTGTTGTCTAACATGGCTTGTGGTTTTTCTTGGCACTTCTGCAAAATGTTCCTTGTGAATAAAGCCCTGGGGACAGAGGGAATGCGACTCTTCAGCCTCACTCTCTCCAAACAGGCTGCTGAAGGACTCACTGGCAGTACAAGACAACTGTTGACTCTGGTAACAGACTCTGGTAACAGATTCTCTTCAGGCTCTGCGACAAAGGATGTAAGCACACAGTGCCACGTAGGCTGTGGCTGATGAGATAACCCCTCTCTTGTGCACAGACCCAGTTCATCAAGAAAAGAGGAGCTGAATAACTGTGCCACTGGATCATGGAAATGAAAAGCTCTTGGAATTCCTTTGTTCAGTAGCCTCCCCACTCCAGCATCAGTGAAGAGCCAAGAGCCTGCTTCTATGCTAGGGAGGGGGATTCAAACCCCTAACATGAATGCAGAGTGCAAAAGAATGTTCCTCTGTTACAAAGGAAAAGCACGAGGATTGCATGGATAGCTCAGCTCTCAGGGGAGGTCTTGTCACCTCTGCAATGGATTTTATTAACTGCATAGTATGTTGGGCCTCAGCAGCAGAGCTTGATTGTATGACTGTTTCCCTTATGATGGCAAGAACAAAGCTAATACTGCTAATACTACATGTACTATGTTTACAGGTAACACCTTCATAATCACAGGGAGATTTGTTGACTTGTTAATGGTCCAGAGAATAAAGTGAGCCATCATCTATCTCTTCCTATAACTGGAAAGCTAAACATAACTGTTTCATTGCTCATTTGCCCAGCAAATGTGAGAAATGTTCTCAATTGCAGAGAAACTGGTTTTCTTAATTTTCTGCTGACTGACATTGTTTATTAAATGGAGAGAGAGCAAGGTTGGTCATTCTGCATTTGTTTATCTAAAAGAGAATTGCACCTTGCACCCTTCAGGAGGCAAAATGTTCTCCAGTGAGACTGCCAGATGAATTTCATAAGAAGAGGAATTCCCTGATTTGAAAAAGATTTGGTGGACTGGGGTTTGTTTAAGCACCATTAAACTTATGTGGAGTCCTAGTCAATAGTAATTATCAGTGATTTCAGTCAGGAGTATCAGAGATTCAACATTTCTATTTAATAATTGCATTCGGGCATTTGCTGCTTCTCAGCAAAGACAGAGCAGGTCCCTCTTGGGTGAGATTTTTCCTACTTCTCAAAAATGGTGTAACTTTCAATCCATGAACAGAATTCAGTTTTTAATTGCACAATTCCATAGAAATTAGGTGAGCTGTCTTCATTTATACTAGTATTGGTTTATGTTTCTAGAAAGATTTTTTTCAAATAATTTTATTCTGATTTTTTTTTCCCCCCCAGAAATTGGGGCAGTGCCCTGCTGCTTCCTAAAATTTCTGAAAGGAAAACTGCCTTCATAGTCCAGAACAATTTTGCTGCTTGCTTGTTTTGCTTATGACTGTTTTAGACATTTAAGCTTCCTTAGAAGTAATGGAAAACAATGCCTGAAACCACGGGTTCATTAAGCAAACCAAAACTGTACACAGCTCAGAAGATATTAAGCTATCCCACCTGTCACTGGGTTTGGGAGTAACATGGAAGATAACATTGAGCTTAGAGAAATGTAATTCAAAAAACTCCATTAGTATAATAATAGGTTTACCTACTGAATCTGTTTCCCAGCTACAGTGCATTAAATGTCATTTAACAGTTCCAATGAATTCAGGTTCGTGGGTGCAATTGGTAAGCAGGAGAATGGAATAAGCTGGTATAAAAGATGGATCAACAGACAACATGAAGTTGTAATGAGCAGTTTATGTATTGAGGATGTAACCAATATAAAAATCATTATTAAGTTAATTGTTCTGAAATTTCAGCATTCAAAAAATGATCTTCTGAATTAATAGTTAATTTATAGTATGCTGCTACAATTGTCTCTTGTTCAATTTCAAATGAGTTACAGCTACAACTCATTTAGCAAGAGCAATGAAACATTTGCAAACACAAAGTTGTTCCTGTCAGATATAAACTTGTAACAAGATCATTAGTGCTGTGCTTTAAAGAGAAGCAGGATATTTCCCGGGATTTTCTGGTTTCCCTGAAAGAAAAGAGCACAGCAAGAAACTGCCTTGTGTACCATCAGTGTTGATACAGCAGGGAGAGTTTTATAAATCAAGAGATTTATATTTTCACAGCTCACTTGCCTACAAATAAATATTTCCAAATTAAATGTTTTACATTGTGTAGTGGAATTTGTTTTCAGAACAGCTAAGGCAATTCAAAGAATAATTCCCCTCAGCCACGGTGCCTCAGCACACAAACACTGTCCAACACTCTCAGAGCCACAGCTGCCAGAGTTCCTGTGCTGGATCCTGAACAGCCTTCACCAGCAGGGCACTGGCACACACCTCACTGTTCACCTGCACGGCCCTGCTGCTGAGGGAACAGACACTGCACCATGGTTTTAAACCTGCTCTGCTACACCACTGCCTGGTCTATGATTTTAAGCCTCCTTACAGGCTTCCCCAACCAAGTTAGAATTACCTGCTGTTCTTCAGATGAGGGAAAAATCAAACCTCAGAGAAATTTATTGAAAGTCACCAAAAAATCCAGCTGCCTTAATCAGAACATGGGCACAGAGCTCCCCATTGCAGAGACACTGCTCTATGAGACAGATGCTCTTACTCAAAATCAAATCATACAACCCACAAGGCAGGTATCAAACAGGCACATGGGCATACGGAGAAACCTCTTCATTTATTTCCATTTTATTTCTGACAGATACTACAGCAAGAAGAGAGATGAGAATGAACTAAAAGTGAACAATGGTTCCCAAGTACCAAGTCCTTAGGCTTGGATCAGAAGGGAACACTGGACTGGTCAGCAGTGTCTTCCTTCTGGTGTTCCTCCTATGTCTCCCAAAATGGGACAACAATTATTTATTCTGAAAATCATTGTGCAAGGGGTTTCTTATGTCCCACAGTGACAATCTCAAAGCCAAGAATCTGCCTGTCTCACACTTTTTTGCAGATCTTGTTCACTAGCACAGACTGGGAATGCAACTGTGCTGGGAAACTGCTCAGCTCCCCTCCCTGCAGATGGACAGGCTTGGCCATGACCTGGACCACAACTTGCCCAGCTACAATATAAATGTTGCTATTTCTGATCATCCTGTCTTCCTTGTCAGTGAAGGAATCACTAAGGCCATGAATAATCCATTTCATACACCTTCAGCCCTTCGCAAATCATACAATTCTGCTGTAAATTTGCAAGAGAGAACTGAGCTATGCTTCCAAAAAAATTTGAAAAAAAACTATGAAAAATGTGTTTCCAAATTAGGGAAAACCACCTAACTGAAGCAGCACAGATACAGGCTGGGCAGAGAAGGGATTGAGAATGGCCCTGAGGAAAAGGACTTGGGGTGTCAGTAGACGAGAAGCTAAACACGATCTGGTGCCATCATGTGCTCGTGGTCCAGAAGGCAAACTGCACCCTGGGCTGCATCACAAGAAGCATGGCCAGCAGGTCAGGGAAGCAGATTCCCCCTCTGTAGGCGAATCCGCAGATGGCTGCAACAAGGAATTCTGCTGACCTGTATATTCTAGAACATGTGGGTTTATTGCAAGGGTCGTGCGTAAAAGGGCCTTGCTTTCAGCCACCAGCCTCGGCTGAAGGGAAGTCCCAAAGAGAGAGGGAGAAAAAACAGCAGGGTGTGGGCTAAGTGAGAAGGGAGGGAGAGAACAAAGGGCAGGGGGAAGAGAGCAGGAGAGAGTGAGAGTAGGGGGAATAGGAAGGGTAAGAGAGAGCGAGGTCCTTGTTACAATACATTATATCTCCTTTTGTGATGAATATTCTAATTTACAGTGACCAACCGATACAAGACACAAAATCCTATAGAATCTACATACAGCCTATAAGAATGACTATATTACCATACTGTGTTGTGTTTTAAACTCTAAAAACTACTCTTTAGACTTTTCTGGTTTGCTACATTGACCTTTGGATCACTTAGCCAGCAGAAAGGTATTGTTCAATCAAAAGGGATTCTCCTTCAGCTAGCTAGGCTATTGTTTTCAGGTTATATAGTATCTAAGACTCATATCCTACAACTCAAAGTAAGCTTTTATTTCTATTTCAATTATAGGTTTCATATTTTCAGAATCTTTTGCTAAGCAATCATATTTATAAGGTTTCCCTGATTCATCTTCCCCAACACCCCTCCCTACCCCACTCTCAGGAGACTCCACCTGGAATGCTGCATCGAGATCTGGGACCCCTAAAATAAAAACTTGCTCCCTGATGGAGCAAGTCCAGGGGAGCCACAAAGATGGTCAGACAGCTGGAAGTCTGCTCTGAAGCCAGGCTGAGAGAGTTGGAGGTTGTTCAGCCTGGGTAAGAAAGGATTCCAGGGAAATCTTATTGCAGACTTTTAGTACCTAAATGGCTGGAGAGGGACGTTTTACAAGAACAGGTAATGATAGGACGAGGGGAAATGGCCTCAGACAAAGAGGGTGAGTTTAAATAAAGATACCAGAAGAAATTCTTTATCCAGCAGGTGGTGAAGCACCAGTTACCAGAAGTTGTGGATGCCCCATCCCTGGAAGTGTTCAAGGCCAGAATGGATGGGGATTTGAGCAATATGGTCTTGAGGAAGGTGGCCCTATCCATGGCAAGAGGGTCAGAACTACATGATCTTTAAGGTCGCTTCCAAACCAGGCCATTCTATGATTCTATAACTTTTAACTTTTTTTTTTTTTCCCAAATTGTTTTCAAAATAGAACTCAGCTGCTCATTAATTTGCTGGACTTATGATGTACGTCCTGTAAGGAAAGTGCCACTCTCTTCATTATTTTGCACTTAGCAAAGTGGAATCTTGATTTTCACACCTAAATATCACTACAAAAATTAAAATAATACCAGCAGTAACAATAGAGCTTCTCCTGGACATAAGCTTTTGAGATTAACTCTTCACTTTGGGAAATCTACATGAGGAACAAATGGTAGCAAAAATGGCCTGGCATCTCCATTATGGCTAAGTGCTTTTCTCAGTCAGAACTGTAATCTGTGAACTTGGTAATTATTTCAGGAAGGTCTTTTTTTCCCATACATTTGTTCAGTGAGTGAATAATGTTGAAATAAGTAGGCTTGAGATTAATTATTTTTCTCAGGAGTCCCAGCAGGATACAGTGGGAGGTCTGTTGCAGTGATTTTATTAACTGCTTTGAGGATTTTTGATCTGAATTTACTACTCAGGGTTACCAAAATCATGCAATACAGGAGACCTTCCACTGCTTTTTAAACCAACAAAAGGGAATACGTGCGAATTTGGAACAAAATAAGGGGAAGACATGCCACTAAGAAGTTGGATTTTTCCTTCGTTGAGGCAGAAGCAGATGAAGTGACCCCTCTCTGACATTCACACAGTCACTACCTACATTGAGGGATTTCTATGAGTGTTTCTCTATACTTTCCAACACAGGAAGAGAAAGTCAAACATGGAAACAGCATGGAAACAGCAGGCACATACGCTTCACTCCTATGCTCCAATGTAAGCACGTCAGCGGGTGCAGCTTCTCATTTCCCCTGGTGGGCACATATAATGTCTGTCTTGGCCTTCTTGTAAAAATTACCATATGAAACACTAATAATTTTCAAAACATAATCAGATGCATTGAGTGGCCCAGTCATAGAGCCAAGCTTGACTCCCATTTCTTCCATGTATGATCTGGCTACTTCTGTGACAGGTTTGAATCCTGGATCTGCTACAGTTCTTCCAGGAGGTTGTTGCAATTTATCTTCTGTCTTAAGAAAAAATACAGAAAGAAGCACAGCAGCAGCTATCAGTATTCATAGAAATTAATTCAGTTTTGTGATTTTCTCAATCTTCCCTATCTGACTGGAATATTCTTTTCTTTAACTATCCACACTGATCCATTAACCCTCTCTTGAAGCATCATTCCCCACAATTAATACGTTGCTCCACTTCTCCGTTCTTTTAACAGAAGAATGCAAATTTACATCAGAAAAGTCAGTCATCAACTGATAAAGCAAGTCTCTTTCTGCTTGGAAATATCAGCTAAAGCACAGGATGCCACATAACCCATGAGTGTCATGCTAGAAATGCATGTGAGAACATGAGCAAAGAGACAACGAGAAGTGGCAATAAAATAAGGTAGAATTATATAAGAGGCTAATTTAGCATAAAGGGAATATTTGCAAAGTGTTATAGCTCATCTTTACTATTGAATTCTGCCAGGCTCTTACATTTCTCTTAGGAAATGCACACTTTCGTGCTACTGAGGTCCAACAATGCCTCACTAGTCTTTTTACTTAAATCACACAAAACAGATGTGACTTATTTTTTAATTCAGATACACCATATAAAATTTAGGTTCCAGGTGCATTTCTCTATGCTACCTTAAAAAACTAACACCTAGAAATCTAGGGTTTTATCAGGTCTGGATCTATTGATTCTGTACTTTTTCAAAGACGTCAAATATGTCCACAGTTGCCAAAGCTTTAACAAAGAATGCTGGACAGAAAGACTGGAATTCACACATTCCTGTAAAAAGTCTATCAGCAGCTGTTGTTTCTCAGTTTTTTATTTGAAGGAATATAAGCAGAAAACATATCCTTTTTTAGTGAATACAGCTTTTCCTATCTACGAGATTCCCACTGGTGAGATCTAATTTTTCACCCTTGAGCTGTTAATAATTGATCATAATTCTCATTAAATTTCTGATATACAAGTCCTTGGGCACTCAGTTTCCTAAGCAAATAGAAACTCTTGTCTTAGAAGACAATTATGAATAAGCCCACCACAATGCTGGGTAAGTGTCATTTGTGTTTCAGTAACAAATTAGCTGAACAACAGAATTTTTTTAAACTTTTTGTGAGGCAAGTAAAGCTCCATGTTAAATAAGGATTATTCATTTATAAATCTCCAATTTGACTTCAATAAAGTGACTTGTCAGAGTGATTTACTGCATCACTCACGCAATGTAAAAATTTTTGTTCCATAAAGCAAAAGTTGACTAATGACTCATTTTTCAAAGAAAATTTCACATCAGCAACCTTTACAGACTTTGGTAGACCTCAGGACACTTCTTTATCTTCTGCTCTAGGTTTCAAAATAAATGCGTGCAATAGAAATTGTTATACAGTCAGTTATAGCCTTTAGTCACACAAAAAGTTCCTCAATATTTTTAGACGGAACAGGCAATGCTCTCAAATATGTTCTCAAAGTGAAGTTAATTCAAGGGATGTTCTTAAAACAGTAAAAGTTGTTTAAGCTTCTCTGAGTAGTGAAGCAGAACTTGTATTTTGATTCAGTGTGATGGACCAAGGTCAGAATTTCTTGATGTACAGTTTATCTTCTGCATATGCTTGACTGATATTTAAAGTCCATTAAAAGGAAAACAGTGTATGTTCTCTGGGCTAGTTACAAAATACACCCCAGGACAGCAGAAAGAATATGCTGATGTGCTAGGTGTTTCATGCCAAAAGTGTGTGAAGAAAAGCTATTATGAAGACAGAAGTAGAAGATTCTACTTCATTAAATACAAAGTTACAAGAGTGTTGCAAACTGCTTAAAATTGTCAATATAAAGATGACAATAATAATTTCACAGATACTACAGAATATGCTGTTCACTGTTTAAAGTGATGTATGCACCATTTAATGTGCATAATGACAAAATAACCCTTTGAGAATCACAAAAATACTTCCTTTTCAAAGTAGAACACAATACACAGAAAAGGAAACTTGTCAAAAGTATCATTGCTTTACTATATTACATTTAAAAAATACTGTTTTGTAGCTGCTTAAGAAAATATGGTTTATCCAGTATACATTAAAGACAAAATTATACCACTCACCAAGTTCTTCAAAAGGATCTCCCTGCAAATTGTCAGTGAAAGAGAAAATGCATCTCTATCTGCAGATATTGAGTATGTGAGTTATTCCCAGGTGAACACACAAAGTTCAAAAAGTATTGCAAGAAGCTTAGAGCTGCAATGCCTTTGGGACTGTGTGGAGGCGTTTATTCTTCCTCACTGTGTTTGATACAAGAAGGCTCCCAAACTGTGTCCCACCTGAACCTGCAGTAAATCCACTTTCAGCAGAAGTTCTCATGATAATGCAGGCATTCGGTCACAGCCAGGCAAAGAGAACGTGAGAAACTCAGTAGATGACACAAAAAATTGCTGGACAGCAATAAAAAACAGAGTGAGAAGATGGCAGGAATTACAGATGGTGCCAAGAGGGATGGTTGAATTGCACAGCTAGCTAAAGGGAAGCTATGTGAGAAATGGCCAAACTTTGGTGAGAAGCGAGGAGGAGTAATAGCACCTCTGAAGTGAAGAGTCCTGCAAGGTCAAGAGCATTTGGGGGCCATAGTAGTGATATCATTTAAGGCTGAGAAGACCCAGGTAACATCAAATTTGGTTATGGATGTGGTGAAACTGAGATTAGCAGGGGAAAATAATGAGGGACAGGTGCTTTCATTTGGGAATGAGACAAGTATGTGGGGGGAAAGAACAAGCAGGGAAAAATGGAGAGAAGAAGAGATAAAAAGCCCAGCCAAGTGTAATGGAGTTGCCAAGCCCAGCACCTGATCACCCCTTTTCCTTGACTTAATAAACTCTCCACCTGTTTTCTCTGTAACTATGCTTAAGTGTGCCTTCTGTTCTGTGTGTGAGACATTAGCAAACTTCATGTTGGACTAGCCAACAAGTAGGGTAAAAAAGAAAACTACATAAAATAGCCAAAGATGAGCTGTATCTTCTTTAACACATCTCAGCTTGCCACTACTTCATTTCTTATTTTCATCCTACCTCACAACCCCCAGCTCTAAAAACACCAAAAATATCTTAGCCAAATACATACCTTACTCAGTAAGACAAAATGATGCGTCTCCCATTTTTAGCCTACCTCTGAATCTAAAGGGAAAAAATTATATTATTTTCAAGACCATATTTCTGTAATGTAGAACTTCTTTCTTGACCTTCTCCCCAGACCACTTTGACCTCACACACAGCCATTCCCTATTCTCATGGTGCCACACTCACCCCTTCTGATGTCCCTCATATTTCCCCAAATGGGAAGGTCATGCTTTTATTTTCTTTTCCTCCTTTGTCTGTAATTCAATCCTCTCCTCCCTTCTCAGACACAGAAGTAATTTATCTCCTTAAATCACACCTTAAAGCCTTGTTTTGTCCCTGCTGTTTAATAATAACTTCCTCCTAAACCATTTTGTGATACTTGGTAAGAATGCCACTATGTAATATAATTTATCTTGTTTTTATCTGCTAGAGCTCCAGAATAAATTAAGATATGCAAATAATCATGCAAACATGTGCATCATTAAACACTTCCCTTAAAAAAATAATTTAATTAGAATATTCTCTTCCTCAAAATTGCAGCATTAAATGCACAGTTGTAACTGAGACAGAATGGAAAATTAAAGCATTTTGATCAATACAGAAACATAAACACTAAGCTCCAGGCTATAGGGTAGACTATCATATTCCATCTACTATTACAAAGTCAGAAGGGGCTTTTTTCACTGTTTTATGTAACTTTCCCTTAAGCTTCGTGTCTCTCAATTACAAGCTGCAGTCTTCTCCAAGTCAGCGATAAAGCTGTATGCACAATTTGAAGCATGCAAGTACATGAAGGAGAAAAAAATTATTCCTTTAAATGTCATCAGCTGATAACTCTTTATTCAGAAACTCTGAATTAAGCAAGAGGCAATAAAGAATGAACTGTAAATGCCAATATTCCATCAAGCACTACACACTGGTTTATTCAAAACACTGCTTGTAAAAGTACATATGCAATGCTGAGACATCAGTTATTGAACAAATGTTGCTGTATTCACTTTTTCTTTGCAAGCAGTAATGCACTTCTGTCAAGCCAGCAACTGATACAGGAACAATGAAAGGAACTTTATGGGTCATCACGTCCAGCCTGTTGCAAGCGCACTTTTTCCTTAACTGTTTATAGACAAATTTTAGCAAATGATAAAATAATGGCTTTCTCTTCCTCAGCTATTTGCAACGAAGTGGCTCTATGTTAAGAGCCCAGTAATCCCAATACCAGTCCTTAAATACAGGGTCTTGCACTTTGCAGTGTTGACTTTCAGCCCATTTGTCTCCCTTCAGTCACCTTGCCTTTGATTTGACAATGCCTCCGGGCTTCATCAATCACCACATTTCACAAGTGCTACTTCTTATGCAAGGTCATCAACATGGATGCTAAAATTGGCTCCAAAACCACCCTTCAAGGCACTAGACCAGTATCCTTGCTCTAAGTCAACAATTCCACACACAAAAAAAGCTGCCACCTCCTCTATCACACAGTATTTAGACCTTTAAAAAAACCTCCAGACATTTCCTATGCAGAATCTTTGGGGCTTTAGCCCAAATAGATTTCCAAACTTTTAAAAGAGTAACACCCCACCTAAACTCACAACCTATATTATATGCTCTGGTGCTAATTTTTGTTTATTCTGTCTAGTGAATACCCAAGCCTGAAGCAGTAAAATGTACACAGGTAGATTATATCCACATAACCTCAAGCAGAATTCAGGCTTGAAAACTGGACATAAAGTTTATGTTTTTTTCACTCTACCAAATATTCCAATCAGAGCCCAATAAAAATACACCATCAACACACTTTCCAGTCTTTTTTTTTTTCATGTTTCTTGTAAGCAGTTGCTATATCTATATGACATAAAGTTATTTATTTTAATGAAGAAGCACCTAAAACAACAGGAGCTCCTGCACTGAAGGTATTACTGAAACAATCAGCAATGACATAATACTTGCTCCTACAAGTTTACTAAGATAATGTACAATATCTATATATACACATGTAAAAGTAACTGATGAGAAAGGAAAGGTGTGAAATTAAATATTAAAGTTTTGAACACAGCTACAAGTCAGTGAAAACAACGTAGGTTTCAAATCACCTGCTTTTACAGTGTATATGGGTATGTGAAACAGCATTGCATTAATTTAGTTCCCAAACAGAGTAGAGAGAATTAGTAACACATGAAAGCAAAAGCCATCCATTTGGTTTTACTCAGTTAGGGACCCATCCCTGCTGAACACATTAAACTGCAAATCCTGAAAGAGAGAGACAGTTTTGCAGCAATGTTCTCTGCAATTTAATTGCAAGATCCCTGCAAAAAGCTCACTTGGGTATTTTGAAATATAGTGACTTTCTTCCAAATACCTAATTTATTTTTTTATACAAACCATATTAAAAAAACATGATGTAGGGGTTGAGTAAGCTGGAAATTAGACCTGCACAAATAGGCTATATTTCAAGAGTCTCGTGATAACCTTAGCAAATTAGAAGGGAAAAGATCTATTCACATTGGTAAGCATGATACGGACAGTTTTATTGTGCTGAGACAGAGATAATTCAGCACTTCTACACATTTCATTTTAATCGTCACAGAATTAGTCATCAAAGATTACAGCTGCTTTCAAAGGAAATGTTAAATCAACAACTGGAAAAAATGTATTTGAATACATTTTCCCAACAAATGCTAATTCACTTTTATTATCAAGTTTTAGCCTGTGGCATCCTTAATATGCATCAAAACTGTGACCACATAGAAATTAATCTACTTCAAGTCCTGATCTCCAGTTTATAACTTTGCTGGGAGGCTTTCTGTGTCCTTCCCTTCATGTCACTTTCTGTGTCCTTCTCTTCATGTGTCCCTGAAAGACCCATCAACAACTGACTGAGCCTGTCCTTGTACCAAGCACAGTGGAGGCAGCACAACCAAGACCACCAGCCCAGGGCTGCTGATTGCTTTTCTAGTGACTCTAACTCACTGAAGGTTGGAAAAAGGAAAAATTCAAGAAGTGAGAGACTGCTACAGAACAGCAGGATCTGACTTTGACCATGAGCTGGGGAGGGGAGCATAGTCTGCTGAGGACACTGACAGCCCCAAACATGCCGTCAGAAAGCAAACTGAGGAAGACTTTGTGGTAGACACCTATGATTTTTTAGTGTCTCTCGTGCTGTATGCATGATAGAGTGCACATGGCTTAGACTGCCGTAAGACCCTTCAAGGTGAAATAGTAATGCAGCACATCCACAAGAACAGAGCTCTAGAGGGGTATTCATACCCTCCACAGAGAAATTGACTGCTCACCACTGATCTTTGACCATGCAGCAACCAGTCAGAGGTCCACATCACAGGGAAGTGCAGTATTCCTTAGGAATAAGGACAGGTTCTGAATATTCCTCAGATTCAGTCATCTTGAGATACACATACACATATATACTTGTGGATGCCTGGTGAGCATCCACAAGTAGAAAACAAGCAGAGACATGACTGTAACAAAGATTTTATAGCGGTCTTATGTAAATAAGCTGATTTCAAATTCAAACAGTTCTCTGAGAAAGTAAAACGCAGTGTAAGATTGACAGGTTGCAATGTACTCTTAAAAACTGAAGTACAACATGGCACCAGAGCAGAAACTAAAGTAAGACTATTACAAGTAAGACACATAATAAACACATGCGAAGAACAAAAGCAGCTTGACATATCTCTTACCCTCTTTACTTCATAGGTTTCTGTTCTAAACAGACACTGGGTATGCCATCCCTCTGGATCAAGTCCATAAATACAGCCATAATCCATGACCTTGTCCATACACACATTAAAAGCTCCATTAACTTGAGAAAACCCCAATAAGAAAAGCCAACTCCTCTATGCCTCCTTGTTGAATGGAACCACCCCAGGACCAGAAAATCACAGAAGATTCATGTCAAGGAGCAAAGCACTAAGTCCTTTTCCTCATTTTCTGCTGGTGTATGTACATAAATACCGTGAGCTTTCCAGCCCTTGAAGATGGCTGTCTTCTGTAGCCATCTAGCAGTGATAGCAGTGAAATGCTATCATAATGCCACCAGTGCTCTTGTATCATTCTCCTGGCACAGGTTGTGGGCCACAGGACTGGAACCGAAACTGATACAGAAAGCAAAGGCACAATCAAAACCTCTTCAGAGGCAGACAGCCAAATGGACAATGATGAGTTCCAAAACATCAGACTTAGGCAAGCAAAGGAAATAAATATAGAACGAGCTAAGCATGCACTGTAAAAGAATGATACTACAGTTTGTCAGTTGACACCCGTATCTTCATTAAAATTATCTAATTATTTTTCCTAATTTCTACAAGCTTCTATTTTTTGGAAAAAACACTGCAAGTGAAAACTTGAAATAAATTTTTAAGAAGTGTCTCAGTTACTCTGCAGCATTTTTCTTCTTTTAGAAGCAGTCAAAGTTCCTATCAGAAAATGTGACTGTTGTCTTAACTGTGTGCTAATAGGTATATTTATAGAGGAAGAAAAAGAATTTCAACCAAAAGAATTACAGCAGATTTTATGTAATCTTGGAGGAAAAGAACTGACTTTCTTATTTAACTCACAATGTTACATGCATTTCAGGAAAATACCAGTGCTGGAGTACCAAATCACTATTACTGTCAATTTAAAAAACAGTATGCCACAGTGACAGTGTAACTACCAAACAGTCACACTGTAAGCAGCAAACTGCAAAAAGAACTATAGAGCTGTACAACCAACATGCTTGTTAAACTTCTGAACAATCTTCCCTCTGATCTTCCCACCCAACAAAATCCTATGTCTTTCCTGCCCCTGCAGACTCTGTCAGACCTTCATCACAGACTAAACAGACTTTACCTGACAGTAATATAAAAGTAAATGCAGCAATACCCTAATATGGAACCATTGCAAAATGAAGCAATGTTGTGCTTTTTAGAATGACTGACTGTATTTCAGAAAATACTGTTTCCTTCTGTTTTTTCACACAATCTTTGCCAATACTGGAATCAAGAGCAGATTTGCAGTAGTTATGCCTGCTGTGAGTGACTTTTGAGCCTTCTAGGCATGCAAGAGAGACAGAAAACTTCCTAATGTTCTTCAGTGCTTGGCAAGTAGAGAATTTAGACAAAGAATGGCCTATTACAGGGCTGACAAGCTGACTTCTCAGATCTAATTAATTGAATGGATGAATGGACAGAAAGGAACCACTCGGGACTTTCTCCTAAGGGAAAATGGATACAAAGATTTTAAGACAGCATTGGCAGAATATATCATCAGTAAAAAGCTTTAAATTGGAGACGTTAAGTAAGAAAGTGTAAAAGGCATTCTGTATTCCTTCATACACCTTTGTTGTCTCTCTCATTACTAAATGAAAGCCCAGAAAGGATACTTTCTGCAATGCTATGCATGTGATCTATGTGTTTGTGCTCATTCAAGACAACACAGCAGAGAAAACCTATGGCTTCTCAGAAGACAGCACAAGACAACAAACAGGGTGCTCAGATTGAGGCTCATGAACACCATTCTGCTACTTTTTCATTTGAAATATTTCCGAGCTATTAAAAAAGGACATTTTCACCACTTATTTAACTCCAGCATAGGAATTTTGTCTGAGCCAGACTCTTTCAGCAAACAGGTGTGCTTGTGGAGGCGCAACTCCTACTGGCAATCCTACTTTTTCAGGAGAAATATTACACCAGAAAATGTCTCAGGATCCCTAAACATATAACACCACATTAAACTTGAGTAGTCACATGAAGAAACAGCAAATATCAACAGTGCCTCACTAGGAACTGTGCCTCAGAGTGCTGCCATCCCTCCTTAGGTTACCTGCTCCATGTGTAGGATACCACCCACACCATTTTGACACAGAGAATATACTGTGCTTCCTTCCTTTCTGAACCAACTAGGTACTGATTCCCTCAGGACACGCTAAAAAGAGTCACAAATTAAAAGTTGCAATGGACAAACAAAAGATGTCAAGATTTCTTTGCCCCCTGTGGACATGCCTGAAGATGAGTTGCAAACAAATGAGACCGTATGGTATCTCACATTGCACAGCCTTACAATTGTAAATTTCCACTTCACTTAACTTAGCACACACGAGCACACTTGTGGTTTATCTAGCTGTGCTTCTGTTACCATTAATATCATTTAGCTCACACGAGACCATGCTTTAGTTACTACATGCATTTAGTTACTAATGATACAGAATTAAAGATACAACTGTAGAACTGAAGTTTAAATATTGCCACATGAAAAGGGAATACAGAGATTTCTAAAATAAAACCTACAGAAAATCTGTAATAGATTATTCCACATTTCATCAATTATCATTTTCTCATTAATAAAATCACAAAGGAATGATGAGCTTTATCCTTCCTAGAGCAGACTGAGGTAACAAAGGAAGCTACTGTGACAAAAACTGCTTTAAGCTGGCATGATACTGAATTGGTGGCTATGTCTGACACTAAATGTGATTTCAGTTCTGAGTACAATAACCCTGTGTCTTCCAGGAGAAAAAAAAAGAAAACCCTACCCAGCAAAAATTATACTTTGGATAGGAGAGGGTTATGAAGATAGAATACAACTGGGTAGTTTTGGACATGCATTTCAAAAAGAAAGCCATCCTCATAATCTTAGTTTTGCTGTGTCTGTAATAATTACTGGGATTTCCTTGATGACAGATGCGTGAGAGGAAGGAAGAAATAAAAAATCAGTGTGTGGCTGTAAAATTCCATTTTGTACACTGGATTTTAACTAAGGAACAGATCAGGTCATCAACCCTCAACTGTTTTCCACAAGTAAAAACCTGACTGACAAAGATAAACTGAGTGATTTTTTAACATAGAATTCTTTGGGTTTTAAGGGCCTTTAAAGGCCACCTAGTCCAACCCTCCTCCAGTGAGCAAGAACATCAACCAAGTCAGGTTGCTCAGAGCCTCATACAACCTGGCCTTGGATTTTTCCAGGGATGGTGCATGCATACCTCTCTTGTTAACTAACCTGTGTCAGCGTTTCACCACTCTCATTGTAAAAAATTTCTTCCTTATATCTAGTCTGAATTTACACTATTTCAGTTTAAAATCATAGCACTTACCCTACCATAATAAGTCCTTCTAAGAAGTCTTTTCACCACTTTCTTACAAGCCTTCCTTTAGGTTCTGAAAAGCTGCAGTGAGATCTTTCTGGAACCTCCTCTTCTCCAGCTTCTTCCACAGCTCTCTCATTTTTTTCTCATAGGAAAGGGGCTCCATCCCTTGGATCATTTTCATGACCCTCCTCTGGACCCACTCTAACAGGTTCACTCACATCTCTTTTATACTTTCTCTGTGGTTTTGATGTATTATTGTCTAGACTGAAAACCAGAACCTTTAATAACAGATAGGTAAACGAACCTTGCTTAGATCAAAACACATGGCTGTGCCAATTAGTGACTGAGTAAACTGCAGCATGAAAAATGGTAACCCTTAATTGCAGCCTCAAGTGTAGTGCCGGGCATTCTGCATTTTCTGTTTATCCAAAACAAACAATAAGTAGCTTGCCACATGTTTCTCATGTCTCCAAGGATTAATTAAAACCGGCCATCCTTGTTTCTAACCACCTGAGTACTGATTAAATCTCCCTGGGTAAACATCGCTTCCAGCCTTCTTTCACTGATGTTCTCTGTGACCCTTTGCTTCTTTTGTGTAGTAGTTCACTATTAAATTTTGCCTGCTAATTCAGCAGAACAGTGCTGAACTGCAGCTGTCCCATTTATTTCAGTAAAGCAGTAACTTACTGAGCTACTGCAGTTAAATGCAACGAGTCCTGTTGATGATTTCTCCGTAGTTTCTGGTAGCAGCCTCAGAATGCTTTCACCGTGGGGTACTGCTATCGACTGCACACTCAGTGTCCTGTGAAAGAATCAAAGGTACCAAAATGTTTCCTGAAGGGCCGTGTCTCAAACTGGACTTCCCAAGATATCCTGCCAGTGAAGTTTCTCCTTAGAAAGAAGTTGGCCCTAGAGAAGCACCTCTTTAGTAAGAAACCACAAGGGCACCCATAGTAATTACTGCTAAGTACCATGACACTACTAGTTGCAAAGATGTAAGTAAAATGGCAAAAGTCTCCCTGTTATTAATAAATAAATAAATAAATAAATAAAAAGAACAAACCAGGTTGTTAGAACTATTTAATCGTGTGGACACCAAGAATTTGGATCCAAGGCACCTCTATTTATCCCTTCCAGCGAACATTGTTCTGCATGTATTTATATTGCATCACTCAGGCTTTCATGACACTGAGTTCCATTCACTCTTCCTCAAACTTGAATTAAAATGCCCAAATGATTTGCTGTCTGCAAATATGCTGTGGATCACTGCTGGTCTCTCCCTTTTATCAGCCTACTGGCAAATGTTTCCAGCAGCACCTCATCCAAAGGAGGAATTATGTTATCATATGGCTGTATCAAAAGCCCTTCAGATGCCACACAGCAGCTCTTTATATCCAAAACCATGTAAACTAGAGAAATAGTACTACTAGTAACTATTTCCTCCTAACTGATTTAATGTTATTGAACAAAAAAAGAGGTCCAAATACATATAATCCCAGATGAAGGCAAAAAACCTAAAAATTCTGTCAATTTAAATATCTTGTAGAAATATATGAATAACACATGGGGAGGGGAAAACAAAAAGTTATTTTCACATGCATAAATACTTCATGTCCAGGATAAGGATGAAGTCAGAATCTTTTAGCCTCGTTCAAAGAAGCTGAAGGACATTAAATCTAGACCATGACAAAAGTCTAACTAATTCCTTTGTATACCAGAAGGCAAGGTATTACAAGATAGCATTGGAAGGCTTTTCTTCCCACTGAGATAGAATAAAGGGTTTCACACAAGTGATATGTGTTTTTCTTTCCAAGATTGCAACCAGTCCATTTAGTTCTTCCACTAAGGTGGTTAGAGCTGGCATGAAAGTCTTCATGGATGCTTTTCCTTTAGACCTTCGTGAGCTAAGTTCAACTACCATGTTTGAAAAGCTAGAGAGTTTATAGTTGGGGATTCACATAAAGGAAGACCAAGAAACCTGACAGCTGGGAGTAGGCATCTTCTTGGAAGGGGCCAGCACAGAGCCATGACTAATAAAATAACTTCTGCTCCAAAAAGAGACTTCCATTAATTTTAACAGTGAAAATATGGAGAATTGTATCTAGACAGCTTATATTTGAAAGTAGTAACAATACTTTCTTTTTAGGAAAATAAATGGCTTAATGGATGGTCCTCGTAGAAAGGAAGCTGCTTCCCCTTACATACAAGAATGAGATGGGTGATAGGAAAGGGTGAAGCTCAAGAGACTGATGTAAGAGACTCAAAGACTTCACTGTGAGACATTGCTAAGGAGGGCACATAGAAAACAAAAGAGACAGAATAGGAAAGTAAGTGTTTCTATATATACATCACAGTAACATCAAGCCCGAAGTAGTTATTATGTGTCAATCTTCATTCAGTATCATCCCATATCAAGATGATGTGGGCTTGTTACTTGATTTGTAACATATAACATTTATAATCTATTGTACCACTTATACATATTTAAACACAAACAACGACAAAATCATATGAAAAAAACATGAGCTTTGCAATTAAATCTTCAGTAAATGGTATTGGGATCCTGTAAAATGACATGAGGTTATTGTTCTTCTCAGTATCATTACAAAAAAAGAGCCCACAGTTAATGAACTACAAATTACCGATACCAAACATCTCTCCTGAATAAAAATGCACATGTATCAAAAGACAGTGATATCACTGGGATAGTAGAATTTGCCAGCAGTAAGCAAGTTCAGAGAAATATCAGTATCTGTCTAGAGAGGAAATAAAGTTCTGAGATCTAGGTAACTTTATTTGCAAGGAGTAATAATAAAATCAAGTTAATTTGTGTGGAAATACATTGCAAAGGCCTTTCCAGATCTGAATTCATGCCTTGAAGAGCACTGTACACTGACGGCATCCCAATCAATCTCTCTAGGATGCTGGTCTGTTTGCATGGTGGCAGAGAACTTCAGTTCATGTCATCTGGGCCTGTCGCCTCTGGTAGGAGGCACACAGCTAATCCATCATGAATCCATTTGCTATGAAACAACAGTGTCTGACAGCTCCTCAGTCTCACTGCTCTATCACACTAAAAAACCTCTGCTTGGCAGAAATACCCAGTCAATTAATGGAGATAGCCGCTAGCAACCAAAATGTGAAGATATTTTTCTTCTACAGTTCTCTGCTGGGTCTAAAGAAAAAAAAATTAAAATGTTCCAAAGTAGTTGACAGTGCTCGTACAACAGCGCTTCCGAGCAGCCCCTTACTGCAGCAATTGCCAACATTTTCACATGTGAAATATAATTGCCCTTCTAGATCATTTAGGAAACAAGCTCGGCTCTCAGCTTCAAAGCTCCAAACAGTTAGTGTCTAACTTTACATTAAATGCCTTTTCTTGTAAACTAAAGAAAAACAACAGTAAACAAGTTGTTCTTTATGTTTAGGTGGAAATTCATGCACATTATCTTATGCCTGTTGCCTCTTGTCCTATTGGTTGGCACCACCAAGAAGAGCTGGCTCTGTCCTCTTGACACCTTCCTCTTAGGTATTTATACACATGAATGAGGCAACCTTGCAGTCACCTCTTTTTGAGGCTGAACAGGCCCAGCCCCCTCAGACTTTCCTTGCAAGAGAGATTCTCCACACCCTTGACCAACTCAATAGCTCTCTGCTGGACCTGCTCCAGGAGCTCCATGTCTCTCTTGTCCTGAGGAGCCCAGAAGTGCACAGAACACCCCAAATGTGTCCTCACCAGGGCTGAGGAGAGGGGCAGGATCATCTCCCTCTGCTGGCAGTGCCTGTCCTAGTGCAGCCCAGGACACCATTGGTCTTCTTGGCCACCAGGGAACTGCAGGCTCATGGACAGATGTTGTCCACCAGGACCCCCAGGTCCTTCTTTGCAGAGCTGCTCTCTGGCAGGTCAGCCCCCAGCCTTTGCTGGTGCAGAGGGTTATTCTTCCCCAGGTGCAGGACCCTGCATTTGCCCTTGTTAAACTTTGGAAGATTCTTCTCTGCCCATCTCTCCATGATCATCTTTTCAGAAGACACTGCCCGTATTATTTTTCAGTGCTCGGAAGATGGCAGCAGACCAATGTGAACACCAAAGACACTTTCCCTGGTTAGAATTATTTTCTTTTCTAAGTATGGCAAAAAACAAATGGCCTACTTATAAACCTGAAAAATGTCCTCCATTTCATACAAACAATGCCCATTCAGTAACATCCATTTTGCCTTTGCTTCAGCTCAGCTATTGGTTGGATTGCTTAGACAAATATATAAATATACATTCTGTATACTTAAAACAGTATGCAATTGCTCTGTATATCTTTTAGCTTCAACTTCTGATTTATTTCAACCAGTGTGCACAATACAGAATAAAAGTAAAAATAGTTTCTTTGTATTTCAGGAAATTTATCTGCTATCCTTTCTAAAGATTACAAAGGACATCTGATATATAGAAAGTATTCTTCCAACATAAAGCACTAATTCTCTTCAGGCATTTTAAACCCAACACATGTTATTTACTGAAGATTTAAGATGAAATTTCTATTCATAGACAATATTCAGGACACAAAATGCCTCTTGACTTTCTAAAAAGCAAGAAAAATGCGAAGAGCTTACTAAATTCAGTTTCAAAACTGAAAAAATGAAAATCTGAAAAGTCAAACTATTCTCTTTACAGACTTCTTACATATTCCAAATAATCAATTTATGCTTGTAACATGAACAAGGAAACTTTTGGCAAACTAAGGAAATCAACTGGACTCTTTCTAATCTAATTGTTTTCTCCCAAAGGGATAAACACATCTTGTGACAGGGTTTGCCCTTACAGTAATACTTAGATTTATTCTCTATGCATTTAAAATCCAAAGATCAAAAGACATATAGATGGGGGGAAAAAACCTCTTAATCTGTGCCTCAAAGCTGCAAATGTGCTAATATTCTCATCTTTCATATTTGCAAGGTAATTACAGTAAAGAGCTCCATACTGCATATTTCAAGAACGAACCTCACCTCTGATAACGGTGGACTTTGAAACAAGAGACAATATTCCCCTTATTGCAGAAGAACTTCTTAGATATTTCCTGAGTGTAAAATTGAAGTCTTTGTATCCACTGTGTTTACAAACACTCTGAAATGTTTTGTCTTTGGAAAACCAAAATGCATCTGCTGTTAATTGATTTTGTTACTTTTACAGAGTGCAGAGATAAGTAATACTAAAACTTGTGCAATGTATTGCTCTAACTCAATTTAACACAAAACTGTCCTCAAACCTTTAGAAATTCAAATTTGTAATACAAATTTCATCCTTAATAAATTAACTTCTCCCCACACCATTTTTCTAATTATAAATAAGAATTATTCTGTTTATATTTCAGAAACAAGTTGTGATGACAAATGGGAGAAAACCTTTCTTGACCTTGTGGACAGTTCCAATAAATACATACATGCATTATTACTGCAGATCAACATAAAAACAATTTTGCTCCAATTATTTTATTGAATAAAAAAACCCAGTCTCTTGTTTGGCAATTTTTAACTGTATTGTGTATACTTGAGTATACTTGATCAGATTTCAGCAGCCAGCATGAATGTTTTGGGTTCTTGTCTTGCTGACTTCCCAGATCTCTCAGTGAAAAAAAAATAGTTACAATAACAGGGCACATTTAACTGTGCTCTCTTTGTTAGAACTATTTAATAGCAGACTTTTTTTTTCTTCTTACATTCTGGTTTTGTATTTGCACTGAGGGTCATTAATACCTTTTGCAGATTTCTTTCTTCTCTTTTTGTTTTTGCATTTTAAGTCTATCTTAGATATTTAAAAGCACAGAAACATGCATTTCAGCTCGAAGAAAATTTGTTAATCAAAAAATGTGTGATGTCCCATGTCACCTATAATCCTCTCATTGCTCATCAGAGATCAAACAGACAACAATGCATCTAAACAGAAGTCAGTTCTCAAAAGGTTACAGCCACCTGTGCTAGAAAGGCAGTAATGATTCCCTGAGAGCATAATAATAATCAATAAACCTTTGTCTTGAAAAACATCAGCAGCTTACTTCTGATAAACTACAGGAATTAAGCAAGACAATAATACACACTTAGCATAGCTCAAGTCCACCCACTAACTATTTAAAAAGCATGAAAAATATTTCTTAATTCCTTTCAATTTTTCTTTTCAAATGTTCTAAAATACATGGACATCCACATGCAAGCATACTAAATTCTGTACCAAGCAAGAAAAAAAGTCTTTCACCCTGATGTACAATCTTACCTGATGGCATGTACGGACCACATGGCTGCTATGAGTGATCAAGAAGTTTGGTGCTGCAGCTCTCGGATTGCAGCTCAACAAAGAAAACATAAACAATTATGCTTTGATGTAAATCTGCTTTGGTTTTTAGGCCATATTTTCTGCAAGCCATAATGTTAGGATAGGGTTAATAATTTCTGTTACCAGAGAAGCTGGGAATAGAGTCTCAGCTCCACTGCAACCAGGTGTTGCTTCCATTGTTCCAACCAAATCAAGTATAACTCTGCCTGGGTAATCGGGATGGGGGTAGAAGGAGAAGATTGGGACAGCTTGTACGTAGAAATAAAGTAGGTCGGGTGAAACTGTACCTAATCATCATAAGATAGATGATCGAATTGTAATGATTATTAGTAGCTGAACACGATTATTATTTCAAACTAGAATCGTAAAGGAGATATTTACAAAATTCATGCTTGGATGTATACAATAGAACAATGTAGGTTTAATGATTAACATAGAGTTATGTTACAGAAGGGTATAATATTGGGGCCTTCTTGGACCCTCGTTGGAGTTGGATTTGGGTTTGTACCCCGGCTCCCAGAGCTCTTCAATAAAGCACCTCATAATCATTCCGATGGTTATGCGTTTTCCTCGCTAACAATAACTGTTCTCAGCTTAAAACAGGAAACAGCTGGAAAGGAGCAAATAATTGTGGGTCCTGCTCCTTGCCTTCACACTGGTAAGCAAGTGACTTGACATGGAATTTGCTTTTATATATAAGTAATATATATATAAGTAATTGCATAAATAAGTATGCCACAGACTTCAGAAAAGCAGTTTGCATGATGTTTTAAGGATTAAGAACTAGGCAGTGGGTGTGTAGTACAAGTATGGCTAAGAAAGGAAAGATTTGCACCTTATGGGTATAGCCTGGTGCACAGGAAGAAAGTTACAGCTTACACTGGGTTTTCTTAAGCCAAGGTGGGTTTTTGATGGAATGATGCTATGATTTGGATGTTATGAATAAGCATTCCAGGAGAATCATGGGATGAAAGTATAAAGATAATATAGGACAGAAGTTCAGAGTAATGGAGAATCACAGATTCACAGAATGGGTCACCTGGTCCAACCATCCTGCTCAAGTGAGGTCATCCTAGACTAGATGGCACAATATTGTGTCCAGAAAGGTCTTGAGTATCTCCAGTGAAGAAGACTCCACCAGCTCTATGGGTAATCGGTGCCAGTGATTGGTTACACACACAGGAAAGAAGCTCTCCCTCACATCTGTCAAATTTTCTCCTCATATCTTCTCATATCATACTCCTCATTTCTTGGCAAAGTATCCCAAGGTCAGTCAGAGAAAAAAAACCACCCACAGTCCTTCTCCAGATTCTGAACTAGATTTCATTTCAGTCAAGTTTGCACTGCGTTTTCATTGCTGCTACATAATTTCTGTTCATTTTCTTTTTTCTCCCATGAGCTCTGAAGAAATATTTAAGATCAAAACTGATTTCAGTAAACTAGTTTTATGAACTGCTAATCCTGATATCAGACGTATGATCCCCTGAAGAACCACTGTGTTCAAAGTAAACATCTTAAGAATAGGCAACCTACTAGATCAGCAGTTCTAAGATTACAGACTAAAAGTACTATGAAGATTTTGATGCCAAATTCTGAACCTGATAGACTCTGCATTGTTGGGAATAATTAATGACTATTCCAAACTTCAGCTGCAGCCACAGTTGTGTCCTTACATCTCCCTTGGCACTTTAAAATGTAATTTTCTGCTTTATGCCAATTTTTTTAAAGAGGGATGAAGTGTTTAATATCTAGTTCATGCCTAAATCAATTTGAATCCACAAACCAAGGGATCTGAAATAGCCTAATTTGGACACTTCAGAGTTTTCACACTTCTTAACATCACATTTTTAGAGCACCATCCAGAACTAGTTTTTTTTAAAGTATCCTGCAGAGTTCTGTGCCTCCTCTCCAGAGCAGTGAGAGCACTTGCCTAGGTAATGAAAGACAAGCTCAATTCCTCCTCCAGCTTTCCAAAAGTCAAACCCACTACTCTAAACACTAGCTTGCCACCTAATGTGACTCCAAGAGTGAGTGTATGAATTGAGAAGAGAAAAAGGATTTCAAATGGACAGGGAAGGAGGGGTATCTGTTTCACACTGTTTGCTGGGATCAGAGAATAACATAAAACTGTATTTCAGAGCTTATGAGACCACCTGGAGTTTGGGCTTAGCTACTCCAGGCTTATTGCTGTATTTTGGCAATTACTGAAATATATAAGCACACCTGAAAGGACATCCAGAACTCTTTTCAGTCTTAACAGACTCATTCACAGCCGACAGGACAATGTATCTTCATGCAATTCTTGGTATCCCTCCAGCACAGTGAATGCCTCAGTGAAAAGTGAGCACTTCAGGAGGTGCAGTAAGGTACTCCCAAAAGAGCTTCTGCCAATGCAGTCCTAGCCAGGGCCATTCTCTGTCTGAGGAAATCAGTAAGGTCAAACTTAATGCCAAAAAGAAAAGGTCAATGTAGTTCTTTGTTACGTTGCTTTGTCAGTCTTCCATGCACAATAAGGTTTGACCATCATTGCTAGGAAACAAAGACAATCCCATGTGATCTAGGCAACTGGTCATGTAGTTCCGATACCTGGAACAATCACCAGAAGTGGTTTCCAAATAGACATGAGCCTGAAATACAGCCACATAAACTGATTAACCACTTACCCTGCATAATGCATACAGAGGCAGAAACTCAGATCTGTATGTGCAGAATTTGCCTCCACAAACACTGGAAGAAAATATGTCTGAGTAATGTTATCAGCTCTACTACAAACAGCAGGCATCTTCCATGCTGCTTACATTAAAGTCTCAGTGAGTAAAGCAAATGACATAACTTCTGCTCTAAGTTAGCATTTCCCCATTACAAAAGAAAAAAGATCAAAACCTTGCCATTAATCACATCTTTGCTCGTAAGCAGCACCACACCATTACTCCAAGATAGGTTTTCAGTAAGTAATAAAGTACTAACAGGATAATGGCAGTGGAATAGCAAATGAAATCTGTTCTTCCTCACATTTGTTCCACTTCTTTGCACCCACAGTAAAAATACATAAAATGGGATACTGAAGATATCCATATGCAGTGCGTTAAAATGAAGAGCAAAAAAACACCCTAGTGGATACCACTTTCTCTCATGCATCATCAACTCCTTTCTGCCAAAGTCATACTAGGCTGCTAAGAAGCAATAAAAAGCTGCAACTGGAGAGCTACAGAAGATTCCGGGCATGTAAACATACACAAGCCAAAAAAATAACAGTTCTCATCCATAAAGACGCCCCTATTATCCATCTTTTTTATGTATTTTTCACATCCTCTTGAATGAGAATTTGTATTTAGTCAGTGATTGGGTGTTCACCCCAAAACATTTCTAACTTTAGCAGCCAGTGAGTTTAGCAATACATTGCAGAGTCAAAATTTTGCCCTGCCAGTCTATAACCCAGTCTCATACTGACTTTCCAAAAGTTTTCCAGCAGACCAATGTGAAGGATGTATTTGCGCTATGATCACTTTGCATCCCCATATCCAAACCCATCTGCCTTACTAGGTTGTAGGGAAGCAATCAGCTCAAGAGATCAGTTTGCCATTAGTACAGCAGGATGAGACTAATTGTGGAGAGACTCCTCCAAGCAGGAATCTGTGTGAAATAACTACACTGATAGTGGTTGTATGAACATCTCTATCCAATGCACTCAAATCTTCAAGTACCCAACACTTCATGGTAAGGAAGTTAAAATTTAACCCCTCTATGGGAGTTAAACCAACTCTGGTTTAATCCCCCAACACATGGGATTTGAAAACTACAGCAAGTCAGCAAAGCATGTCATACAGAGAGTAACCATGTGATTATACATTATACACTACAAACAAGAAAAAATGAACACAAAATTCTGCACATGGCAGCCAATACCTAGATGACAGCAAGTAATGGCATGAACCATAAAGTTAATAAATGTGTATATTTGGCAGAAAAGAATAAGGAACTAAAGAGAAAAGAGCATATTTATCTTATTCACTTGACTAAAATCAATTTCGGTAAAAAATACAACTACAATTGGTATTACTCATGAAAAAATGTGTTTATGATGTAATTCATATTACATCATGACATTTTCATTAGATGCAGTGCTTTTGCTCTAAGAGAACTACAGTACAGTATTAAAATGATTGCCAGCTGCTAGCTCTGCTGTCTTGAGTTCAATTTAAAAACATGAAACATCAGCTTTTGGTTTGCAGTGTTTTTAATATCTCAAAAAAATTTACAGCAAAAGCAAGATTGTGAGCTCCTTTTTAGCACTACCTGGGACTGCATGCACAACTTTCAGTTACCAAGAAATAGTTTCAAACAACTTGATTGCAACAGAGGAACATGAATGTAGTAATTAATATGCAAATGCTAAGTGCGTGTTAATGTAATTAGTACAAAGAGATAGCACTTGTCAGATAAAGTCTACTAATTTGAATTCTTTTGTAAGTGAGCAAAATCTGGCCATGGTTGGACCTCCTTGTACACAGACAGAGCATTGCTTCCTTGCCACAGCTGTGGATCAGATGTAACACCAGCGAAGAATTCACACACTGAAAAACATTACAAGATGTGATTACAGCCTTCAGCTCTTCTCACAGTGTTTCACTGTTCTTCTACTGCAATGAATCTCTTCCTATTAGATTTAATTATTACATTCCTGAATCCTTCTGGCTTTATTATTTTGAAGCTGATTATCAAAGTACAACATGCAATGCCTTCTTTCTCCGTTCTTCAACTCAAGTGACTTGTGTGCTTGTCCTCAAGGAGGTATTACAAGAGAAGTAACACCTAAACTAACAGAGTAGTCATGAATAAACCTGCCTTGGAGTTTTACACCTATCCTAAATGTTTCCTGAAGAATATTCCTGAATAACAGTACTGAAAAAAATAGTTCAAAAAACAGTATGCATGTCCTTAACTAAATCAGAAGAAAGAGCAATGTATAAAGAGGTTTTGTAAGCTGCTTTAAAGACAACTAGTTACAGAGAAATTGGGTCTCTAGTGCCAGCCCATGTATTTCATCTCTATGCTGTCCTTATGTTTGACCAAGTCACACATAGTTCATTCTAATTTTGTCTCACTAAAAAGGATATATGGTGCATTTGTACACCTTATCCTTCCACAATTTCCACAAATGATAATTCATGCTGGGAATCTGCTCCACACAGAGCAAGGAGAACACAATTTGTCTGCAATTTTATGACTAGTTTCAGCTTCATAAATGTACTCAGCATACTATTTCCAGCTTTTGTTTTGACCTTATTCATAGTTCCTAGTTTATAATCTTCTAATATTGCATTTCTCTCACACCTGGCTGCTCTGGAAACTTCACTAAAATACAGTGTATAGCTAAAATAAAATGCTGTGACATTTCTATTGTTAATAAACCTCATCATTATTTACAACATGAACACTTTTGCTCCATTACAACCATGTATACAATTGCACAGCTGATGGTTCAAAAGGCAACAGAAAAATGGTTTTCAAAATAATTAGGAATATTTTTTTGCCTAATTTTATACATACAATCCTCTACACATAAGTACACAAACAAGCAAAACTAGGGAAAATGGTTGGGGTTTTTTTACAGGGTATTCAGTGTTATTTTGAAACATGACAATTGTGGTAACACCCTCCATTTTCAAGCCTCTTCAGAAATGAGATATAGTCACTTGATAAAAAAAAAAAAAAAAAAAAAAAAAAAAAAAAAAAAAAAAAAAAAAAAAAAAAAAAAAAAAAAAAAAAGGGGAGGTGGGAGAGCAAGAAACACTGGACTACCTCTGGACTACCTGGCAAGGTGAGAGGAAAAAAGGATCAGGAAGGTTTGGTCAGGATAGATTTTATGAGAAGACGGAAGCTACTGTCATCACAGATCTCAAATTTGTACCTTACTAGCAGGTACAGGCATTTCCCTCATGATGAAATAATTATTGATCCTAACCCCAGAAGGCACAAAACTTCAGATAAATCATTTCCATCTCAGCACAGACAGCACCTGCAGCCAACTGACCCCTGAAAATATTTTCATGGGTTTCTGCCACATTTAAACATGCTTTCTGAACATCTATTGGGCAAGAGCTAGCACAATTTTTTTATTTAGTGAAAGGCAGTGGAGAGAACAGTCAAGTCAAAGGTTTATGGAAGAAAGAAAAGCTATCTGTTTTAGCATGTAGCTGTCATGAGTTATTTTATGGGATGTATGAAACATAGCAAATCACATTCACATCAAAAAGAAACTACATCCAACACTGACTCAAACACTTCCCCTTGCTGTTGCTGTAGCCTGAGAGTCTGACCTTCACATTACATTTAATAGGAGACAGAAAGAATGAGAGCCACATACAGGAGTAAATAATCTATGAAACCTCTTAAAAATAAATATTTGTAAGTCCTAAAAAGAACATTAAGAAATAAGAGGTGTATGAAAAATTGTTTATGAACTCAAACATAAAGCATCTTTTTTCATACACTTATAGATTAATTCCTTTGCAGAAAGAAGAGGAAGACTATGTGAGCATATATCACACAACACTGAATTCCAACAATTACTTATTTTTTATTTCCTTCTATAAATTTGAAAATGCAGCTGCCAGCTGTTTTGGTGCCTACTGTAATTTCCCTGCAGTCGCTTGTCTCCAGACAATTTATTACGAGATTGATACATTAAGTATGAAGCGATTTCTCTTTTTGCTCTTTATATCACATCCAAAATTTACTTATCAACCCCTTCCAGTTAAAATAGAAGTTTATACTTTTAAAAAAGCCCAAATAAAATGGTACGGCGTAATTATTGATAGGTCAGAGCTCACATTTAGATACACTCTTGAATACATCTAATGTCAGCTATATGAACCTCTTGAATTTTGTGCCTGTCAATCTAAACAAAACAAAAGAAAACACTAGTTTGTTCTCCAGTAAGGGAATTCTTTCCCAACATACCTATTTCAAATTCTGAATCTACTCAGAATTAAAAGCAACCAATCCAGTGGCAGCTGAAACTAACATTTCTTTCAGAGGAAGACTTTTTATCCAAAAACATTGATTCAACAGTAATAAAACTATTTAATGAAAAACTGTTAGAATAAAACAGGTTAAAACAGAATAAAACTGTTAAAAACAAAACAGGTGGGCTTTCTACAAGTTCAGACCCTCAAATTCCTCATGCCACTGCTCTTCTGGATTGACTAAACAACTTCTCAAGTTCCTTCCCAAGAGTCAACCACATGTAGAGGCAGGCAGCAGGAAGCAGCTAAAAACTGTGTTTGCACACAAACACAAACACAATACACACTAATCTATTTCATTTTACGGACATTCTTCCAAAATACTTCTATTTTCCTGTTCCACATGTGCTCATATCTTTAAAAGGGATGGCTCACATTTCCCTGTAATGGTTGTATCACAGACAGACTTTCGGATAAATTAAAATTTTCACATTATGTGAAAATTTGATTTTTCGGTTTAAAATAGTCTGCATGAAATTCAAACAAAATGAATTTGACAGTACTGTTTAATGCTTCTTGGAAATTTTTGTGCAGCTTTGTCTTCCTTCTCCTAAGTATTCTTCACCTGTATTGTATCTGTCATTATGCATTAAGACTAGAGATTCATATCATGTGTTAACAGAGAAAAGTATGCCACCTTAATCTAGACATCCACAGACTGATGTGGATGTCTAGAACACTGAAAATACATCAACAGGTGTCAACTCTCAGAGAGGCACCACAGTAGTATTTCTGAATAAAGGTAACATTCTCTGTGAAAAATTTCCTACTGAGGGGAGTTTTGCCTATCAGAAAAACCCAACTTTTTCTTTTGTTTCTTTACTAGTTCTGACTTTTTCAAGTAAAAATTACACCACTATGTAGTAAAGGAATACATAATATTTCACTCTGTATGGCAACAGCATTGACAGTTTTAGTTTACATTAAAAAAAAACATTAAAAAGATAAATATTGACAGATCTGTCATCAGTAGTTCCCAAAAAACCTGCTGCTTTTCTAGCTGTAAGCATCTCTCTGAACAGTGAACTTGTTTTTACTATACTACTACTCAGTGTCAATACTGATCTCTCTCCCAGAGAATATATCTTATTTTATAGTTAGGAATAGGTAAAAAACAATGTAGTCTCTTTTTAAACCAATGTATTAATGGTGGCACTCTGTTGCCCTGATTTTTCAGCCTTCTGATATTTTGCATTTTCTACTGGAGCTTTCTCACCTGTTATAATATAAACAAAAAACGATGTTTTGTGAGTAATACATTCCTTCCGGGGGCGGGGAGGACAAATTGATGGATTTCTGCTTTCACCGGTGGAGTCAGAGAGGTGTCAACCTCATCCCCCAATCACTGGTCAAAGTCCAAACCTTATTTAAACCCTAAACCCAAATAAACTGCCTTCTTTCTTGTCTCACAATCTGAATGTGTGAGTGTGATCTTTTTGTGTCCATCTGGCGACCCCGCTCCACAAATTAATCTGTAAGATTTGATCTTTACACGTTACCTTTGCTGATTTAGGACCTAGCATCATTTTGCACACCCTATATGCTTATATAGTTCACAGACTCCAATCAACAGAAGGTAGAAAACATTACAAATTTGATACAGATGTGCCTTAGTGTTCCCGTCTCTTGGTGCCTGATGTTGTTCAAACTTTCAGATTAAAATTTAAGTAGTAAATGGTCAGTTACTTGAAACTGGGCTCTTTGAGCTCCACTGAGTGAACAGAATGATCTAAACTACTGGGATGATAAAGAAGAGCACATGCACTCATTTATTACTCTGACCACTTCACGGTTGTTTTTTCAACAGCCAGGAAAGCAATAAAATCACGAATGAACCTTTGACCCAAAAGAACCCATAGTTCCAAGTATATTTAACCTGCTGCTTGTGATAGTCCTTGAAACTATTTGTTTTGCAGGCCCACAGGGAGTGGATGCTGGGTGACATGCTGACCTGAAAGTCATAAACAAGATGCTGGTCTTTTTTACTTGTTTGTAAACAACAAAATACACCCTGAAAACAAAGAAATAATGATGGTAATTGAAAATACACCCTTAGTAGAAACATATTTTGAAACTCCAGTAAGCTTTGAGCATTCAAAGAACACCAACAAGTAGAAGGCAATATCAAAATGCTATGATCAATACACAGAAAAAAATCCTAGAGCCTCCAGCAAATTTCCAATCTTTGTAAATATGATTTTCAAACTGAATAAACTGTGTGACTCAACATCTCAAAAATTAGGATGAGGCATTAGTGGCAAAAAACTATGAAAATGCTAAGTGCCAAGATTTTCCTTTTGGAATTTACAACAGATCTGTAAGACTTAGCGTGTCTGCCCCCCATGACAATATAGTATCAGCAATATTCCCAGCTAAATTCCAGCCAAGGCTAAGATCTCTCTCCTGAAAATTACTTTCAAACATAGTTCTGTGAGTATTTACTACTAGATATTCACCAAGCCACCAAGAGAAGATACTAATTATAAATTGTGTGGTTTCAAAAATATTTATTTAGCAGCCTAAGGTGAGGACGACAAAAAAATACACAAGGCTGAACATAAATCAAAGTCTAAACTGCCATTCAAATGGTCTTTTCTCCACATTTTTTTCCACTAGCAATATCCACTTTAACCACATTGTTCACTCACCAATAACAATCATGGGCAAAGCAGACTTGATTTGGTAAAATGCATTTACAACAAGTCAAAACAAAGTAGGAAAAAGAGAAGCAGAACTTTTTCTCTTACATATCCTAACTTCTGGATGCAATTACTTCTGTCCAATAACTTTTTCCCCATCTTAAATATGTTGCTACAGAGGCATTACTACTGTTGCAGATTGATGCAGCCTTGGCCACTGGCAGATCCATCTTGGAGTCAGCTGGAATTGGCTCTATGAGGTATAGGGGAAGCTTCTGGCAGCTTCTCACTGAAGCCAGCCTTGTGGCCTCCCTGCTACCAAAATCCAGCCATACATACCAAATACACCCATTAAAAGGGAAAAGAACTGGAAATAATTCTCTTACACTGAAGCAAATGAGAATTAAAATGCACTAGGACTGGATCTAGCAGCAGCATGAATGAGCAGCATCTCCATGTCATGCATCCAAAAACTTTTTACGAGAGAAGGTGGTCCTTACCCCACCGTTCCCACGTAAATCCATGTCTGCACAAGGCACTGAGACATATTTTCTAGATGTAAGAAAACTTAAGCAACAGAAAGATAAGATTTCAACAACTAGATGTTTTTTATAAAGTACGATACACTGATACTGCCCTGAGGCCTCACCAATGGCTTCCTTTAGTCTTGATGGTTCCTCTGACTTGAGTTCTTACTCAAGAATCATAAAATCATTCGAGCTGGAAAAATTCCTTAAGATCATCGAGTCCAACCATCCACCTAAAACTGTGAAGACCACCACTAAACCATGTCCCTGAGTCTCACACCTATATGTCTTTTAAATACCTTCATGTATAGTGACTAGACCATACTTCCCTGGGTAGTCTGTTCCCATGCTTGACAACACTACTCAGGGAAAACTTTTCCAAATACAACTTGCTGGGAGAAGAGACTGACCCCACCTCACTACAACCTTCTTTCAAGTAGTCATAAGGGAGCAATAATGTCCCCCCCTGGGCCTCCCTTTCTTTAGGCTAAACAGCCCCAGCTCCCTCAGATGCTCCTCATAGGACTTGTGCTCCAGACTCTTCTCCAACTCTTGTTGCTCTTCTCTGGATATGCTCCAGCACCCCAACATCTTTCTTGTAGTGAGGGGCCCGAAACTGAACATTGGATTTGAGATATGGCCTCAGCAGCGATGAGTACACAGAGAAAATCACTGCCCTGGTCCTGCTGAACACACTACTTCTGACCAAAACAGGATGCATTGGGCCTTCTTGGCCACCTGGGCACACACTGGCTCATGTTCAAATGGCTGTTGACCAGCATCCCCAGGTGCTTTTCTTCTGAGCAGCTTTCCAGCCACTCTGTCCCTAGTCTGTAGTGTTGGATGGGGTTGTTGTGACCCAAGGGCATGACTGGGCCTTGCTGCCCTGTTGAATCTCTTAAAATTGTCCACAGCCCATCAATCCAGCCTGTCCAGACCCCTCTGCAGAGCCTTCTTGCCCTCTGGCAGATCAACACTTCTGCCAAATTGGTGTCATCTGCAAACTGATGAGGGTGCCCTCGATTGCCTCACACAGTTGATAAAGATATTAAACAAGTCAGGCACAAAACTGAGCTCTGGGGGACACCACTTGTGACCTGCTGCCAGCTGGATTTAACTCCATTCACCACCACTCCCCGGACCAGGCCATCCAGACAGTCTTTTACCCAGCAGAAAGCATACGTGTCCAATACACGAGCAGTCAATCTCTCTAGGAGAATGCTGTGGGAAATGGTGTCAAAAGCTTTAATAAACTTCAGGTAAAAACCACCCACAGCCCTTCCTCCATCCACTAGGTGGGTCACCTTGTCATAGATCAGGTTGGTCAGCAGCAACTGCTTTTCACAGACTCACGTCGACTGGAATGATTCAATATGAAATGTGTTTAAATATGATTCAAAATGAAAAATATCCAATCAGTAAATGGCCTTGGGCTGTCTAAGGTTTGGTAACTCTTGTACATCCAGTAAACAGCTTCAGAAGAACATGTATATGGAAGAAAACTATGATAAAATCCAAGACTGAGAAAACATATTTCCAAGTCACCAGCACATATTCGGGGGTATGGGCCTTTTATCAAGTTAGTGAGAAACTGCAAGCTCTCCAGATCAAAGACAAAGAAGCAAAAAAGATGACCCTAGCAGGCTTACTTGTTTTATTAAGAATCTGAGCAATGAGGAGTACCCTGGGGATCAATATGTTTATCAGAGGTCAGCTGATACTTGAAAAGAGTAAGGCTGGAATGATACAGCAACAGAAACAAGATCCTCACATGCAAAAGCAGACACATATTCTTTTCTCCTGCAATTGCCCTCCTTCCCATCCTTTCAACTGTTTATTTTCTGTCATTATTAGAATCCTTGACAATTACCTTTTAAAGCAACAAAATACATACACAAAACAAACGTATCAGCCTAATTCATAATTAACAAAAGGTCTTTCTCTTAATCAGTGTTCAAATGTTGCACACAATTTTCTGCTTGCCATTAATGAGATTCTCATTCTTCAAAACATACTAGTTAACTCACTATTTTTAAAGGAAAAAGAGCTCCCTCAAAACTCTGCATGCAACAGTAGCACAGGCAGCTTTCCATTCGTTAGAACTGATAGCAGTTGAACATGTTTCTCACTTTTGCATAAGCAGGTACTATTCAGTTTATATCATAAAATTGTGCCATGTACTTTTATCAGCTCACATGAAAACTTTAACACCACAGCTATCTGCTCTAGAATGGCAAAACCCCTGATAGGGACATTAGTGGATTGATGAGAGCTGTCTCAGCCTAGTTTAGGCATTTAAAGGGGTGCCATAGCAGCCTATAGAAGGAAAGGAAATCCTGTTGACCTATGTCACATCTAAACCAAAAGGCTCCTGTAATGAAGCCATGCCAACAGTGCTAAGATCGCAGCCCACAAATTAGAAAAAGCCTAAGCAATATGTATCACTACAGAGTTTTTTTACATGATCTTTAGTTCTGACTTCTGTTGCAAGTCCTTTGTGGGTTTTAATTCAGCCTGTGCACTTTTCCTTTCAGCCATTTCTGAAATCAGGGTCAAAAGCAGCCACAAGAGATCATTTCCCTCGAGACAGAGTCAACTGTATAAACAATACACTCTTAATCAAACACCCATGTAAAAGGACCTCTAATCCCTGGGAAATTTATTGTTTTCATAGAAAAGTAAAGATGGAGCAGTGTTTAACCCATATAGTATATACACTTTGCATGTAAAAATAATTCCTCAATGAGAGGAAATGGGCAAAAATACGCACAATTAAAACCGGAATCATAACCCTTTTGCCACAAAATTCAGTGGGAATATTTTTCTTTTTCTTCAAAGGGAATAAAACTAAGCCAAGGCTTTCTTCACCTGCATAAATGAAAAAGTGCACCTGTATCTGAAAACATCTTTTAAACAAGGGTTTGCCTTTCTTATTGATACAGGCTGCCCAGCGAGTCTCTCCCTCTGGAGGGATTGAAAACCACCTGAATGTGTTCCTGTGTAACCTGTCCTTGGTGATCCTGCCTTGGCAGGTAGTTGGACAAGATGTTTTCCAGAGGACCCTTCCAACCCACACAATTCTGTGATTTTTTGATATTCCCACTGCCCCAGTTCTTACCATTCCTTGAGAGAAGAACTCAAATTACATGTATTTCAAGAATCTTGATTTACATCATCAGAAAGGTGACCATTTATTATATTTTCTTACCATCTACAATTATTTTGGCATGATGCTGTGGAATGCACTGGTTCCAGCCCTGAGTTACAGGTTTTGTTCACAACTCTTCCTTTCTTCTGAAAGGTGAACAGCATCAGTAATGCGTCTCTCCTCACACCTCTGGAAAGGTCTTTAGACAACAATTCCAGTCACAGTAAAGTTTCTACCCTGTCAAGTAAAAGTGCTAAATGTGAAGAATCCTGTTAATGCAATGTCATGATGAAGATTTTCAATAAACAGCAGAGGAAGGCTGAATTCTGCCTCTTGCAGCAACTCCAATAAAGCAGTTAATCATCTGGAAAAAAAAAAAAAAAAAAACAACCCAAACTAAAGAGAAAAAAAGAAACCTGAAGAAAATTGTGCATAGCTAAATACAAAACCTGAAATCAGTGTGAACATATTTCACTGATTTCCAAAAGGTTTTGGATCATTTTGTTGTTTTTTCTTTTTTTTTTTTTTCCTTCAATGTTAAAGAAGGTAATATTTCCTGAACATACTTACATGTATGCTGGCCATATTTTCAATTTCCTTATCATCATCCCTCCATGCTACTTCAGAGATATAAAAACAGGAGATATAAAAACATGTTCTGGAAGGGTCAGAAGTTACAGACTATCTGATTCTTTCCTGTAACAATAGCCTTCTGCTAAAAACTGTGAGGACCTTTACACTTTCCAAAATAGGGCGAGGATGAATGAAGACAGAGTGGATAGAGACACAAACCCTCTAAAGAAGACATGGTGATGGTGTGAGAAATTACCAGTGACATCATTACAATCTCAAACTCTACAAAGCATTTTATTGAAACATGGAGATAAGCAATAATTCTAAATATACATTTAATATCAAAGTAATTTTTTCAAATATGCGAAGAACACTTAAAATCTGTTAAAAACTGTTATCTTTTCAAACTGATTAAGTTTTAAAGGTATAAATGTATAAATGCAAGTATAAATGACCAAATCTTCACTGATGATAATGGATTTAGAGGCTAGAGAGCTGGAAAATGTGAGTTTTGAATGATCTAATAACAGAAAAAGCAAGACATACTGACCCCATTTGTCCCATCACCACACACCTTGCTGCTTGTAAACACACCAGCATGACATGACCAAAATTTCCAAGGAAAAATCTGTATTTGTGTAATGAAAAAGCATGAACTTTTCAATTTCTGGGACATCTTTTCTGAGACTTTGAAAGCATCAGACAAGAAAGGCTTGGAAGAGATGAATGGTTCTCTTGTGCTTAAGACATGAGCCTGAGGTTTTTCCCTGGCTTTGTCCCAGCTTCTCTATAGCCTCAAAAAAGGTCTACCAGCAGCAATGGCAGTAAAAGGCTACAAAGTCACTTTTGAGCATAGCTCTGAGATAGTTCAGAGCTCCCTAAAGATTAAAAATAACTTCCAAGAAGGACAGAAATAAATAGATTAACTGAGCAGGAGGGGTTATTGGTAAAATTCAATGCCTGTATTAGGATTATTACCAGTAAAGTAAAAATTAATCTGGAAATTAACAGAATTAAAATGACCCACTTAAAATTACACCAACATCAGCTAAATATCTAGGGGAAAGTTTATTCTAGGTCCTGTGTACAGTTTTAGGAAACAGAACTCCAGAAAGCAAAGTAGCAAGAGATGTGCAGGGGAACTCTAGAAAGCATGATGCAATTTCCAGCACAGTTCAGAGAACCTGCTCCTGTGCTGAGCCTCAGTCATGGGGGAACAAAGGCAAAACCATTCCAGATGACCGTGGCCATAGCAGAGGGTTATTAATGCAGCACTGAGATTCTGTTAGTGTTCTTCTCTGCCATGAGAGCTCTCTAACTCTCTCTGCTAACTAACTTCACAGTTCCTAGGTGCACACTGGCTTCCCTCTGGCCATCTCCAAGCAGAATAAACATGTCGCTGCCTCCATCAACTTGTGTAAGCAAACACAATACTACTTCTCTAACTTGAAGAGTTCTTTGAATTCTTTATGCATGCCAAATAACAGCCACTATAGGAGTGTGTCGCCCATTGTCATGTAGCCAATATCTCTAATGCAAAACTGGAATTGTGTATGAATATGCACTCACACAGCAAAAGGGAATTATTTTATAAAAACGGTGTGAGGCTTAAAGACATCATTATATAAGAAAATGGCCTCAGAATCAGATATGTTTTCTTGCTTATTCAGATATCAGCATATTCTAACTTCTGACATTTGAAAAGCTTTTGTTCACAACTAATAGAATGAGAGCAGAACAGACCTTAAAAGCATCTTAAAGTAATGTAAGACTTAATAAGAAAAGAATACACTTTTAGCCTAGCAAAAAAATGTGAGCATATTAATAATAGATGACCAGCACTACTCAGCACAATGTAGGGATCCATGAAATGTTACAAGGCTAAGTCTCATGCTGGTGAAATGCTGGCTGGTAACCCTGACAGAGTCACTATGTGCGAAAGAAATCTTCCCCTGAGGATGTCCAGTGGGTATATTCTCAACCACAACAGTTTTCAGATTAGAAGAGGGTACTCATTTTTACAGGCTTCCTAATGGCTCCGTGACTTCATCTAATGGCACCTTCTAATAGTGCTTGCACTTACCGAGCCCAGTCAGTAGCACAGCTGCCTCAGTTACAGCTCCTTCCCTCTGAGCAGTGATGCCACTGAGTGAGGATGCCGGTACCTGCAGCTCCTGCTGTTCTCTGTGGGAGATGAGATTACTCGCTCAGATAGAGGAGGTGCTCAGCATTTAGCACAGTCAGACTGGTGCGCCTCTGACAGTTTATGATGTTTAAAGCCCCAGAGATTACCTCTTAAACACCAGCATAATTTATTGGCTCACTTTTAGAGGAAGAGAATTGAGTGTGAACAGGCTGCCTTGGAAATTACTCCTCTGCCTAGATAGCCAGGATTCAACGTGCACTTATCATTCAGAGAAAATGCAACAATTAAGGTTTGCCACCCAGGAGATTGGATTTTTTCTTCATATTGCAGTTACTATCCTGTAATTTTTTAGCCAATTCCAGTCACCAAAAACCAGACTGAGTAAATAAGCTGACAAAGTACCATCATAAGAAAATCATGAACTCATGGTCCTTTTCGTACAAATTGAACAGTGCTCTTATCAGCAGAAACAAAACTCCTCCCTGACTTAGAACTGCCCCTTCCCTGTACACAGATGGTCAGTTCCAGTATTTTGGGGATACTTGTTTATATTCCTGTTGTCTAGAATGTTCTTAAGAGACAGACTCTTGTCCTCCCCAAGTGCCTGTGGCCAGAAGTGACAATAAAAGGGGGGAATCCCCAAAGAAGCATCTCATCTGTACAGATGTAGGTATTTGCAAGTCTCATTCTGCAAGAGAACTAACTGTGCAGGGGTCAACTCAAATCTGTCACCTCCTGAAAGTAACCTCTGCAGAAGAGAATCCATGCTTACTACATTCCTCCTGAAACAGAAAGAGATTTTTCTTTGCAATATATTTTAGAACCTCTAAACCACTTTGCAAACAGTGAACAAATAATAAGAAATGTGCTCTCTAAATTATGAGTCCACCCAAATACAGTGAACTTGTGTATCAAAGTGTTAATACGCTCACAGTCGCATGTGGCCAATATAAAAAAAGGAATAATCCCAACTGTGTGCAGAAACATGAAGAATCACCAAGCATAAAACCAGCCTGAACTACAACTCCAGAGACTTTCTGCAGAGCCTAAAGAAAAACATTTGCATGCTTCTTTTTCTGACTCCATAACCTGTTTGGGTTTGTAAGTGCTTGAGGCAGGTTGTATCTCAGACACACATCCTATTGCAGAACAAACCTCAGCTGCAGTGTGCTTCAAATGATCTCTAAAAGGGCAAACCCAGCCCTGAATGTGGGGCGTTATTTACTTCAGCTTCTCAACAGATGAATTCACACAGTGAAACCCCAGCAGTACTGGAGCCCTCCAGCATGACTGGCATGTGGACCAGACTAGAAATCTCAGCAAAAACTAAGAAATTCATGCAGCCAAGAATTTCATGGGTCAGACAAGCCAAGAGACCCAAAAACATAATAAAGCTAAAAATTAAATAATTAAACTAATACAGCTGCAGAGACTATACCAGAATCTCAGTTTAGTGAGATCTCGGGTTAAGCTGAACACTCTTTTGGCCACAAAGCACTGCACTAACAGTTCCTCAGCTTTCAGTGCAATTACGTATCACATAACGACCTAAACACTGAAGCCTGGAACCCCTCACAGATATAAAAATTGCAATGAAATTATTTGATGTCACCTTTTCCCCACCCCTAGATGATTCCAGTTGGTTAAAGGTGACCAGAAGAGGTTACAGGCTGTATTGCTCTCCAAACACCACGCATTACACTTCTCTTAAAAAGAGGGCTGTATAGAAAATTTCAGCAGACGAGGGTGGATATGGATTTAGTACCTGTCCCACAACAGAACAAGCAATAAGGTTCATGCACCTGTGTGATGGGCATCAGTAACATCCTGGTGAGGCTGTTTCACACCCTGCACTACAGCTGTGCAAGGCAGCACACCACATCTCAGCTGCACAGGCTACACTTTGGAAGAGTCATCAGTGCCTTCAATTTTTACAGTTGTACTGATTAACAAATGTAACTGGTTACAATTAAAATGCAAAGACACTTATCTTCATGATGTCTAACTCATGCAAAAAACATATTAGAGAAATGAGAAAAATGAAGGGCTTCATAATTTAATCCAATTTAATAAACGCTGGCACGTTGTGGTTTCTTCTGGCACAACTCAGTCAGCTTTGGCTTTCATGATGGCTTTTATAATGGCTCTCAACCACTGTAACTAAATTATACATTAGTAATATACAAATTAAAGCCATTCATGGCATCTTATGTATTTCAGTGTATTTAAAACTCTTTTCTGACATTTGAATTAAGTTTGGATATAGGTTACTGTCATTCATATGGCTAATTTTTCACTGTAAATCCAGGTTTGGAAGCATTTTTTTCAGTCCTTCCTAACACTCCCATTCCAAGTGCTCTAATAACTGCATTACAGTTATTGACACTACTAGTTCATCTATCTCTTATTACCAGCTCACGTTCCCTTCTTTTCTGAAAGACCCTTTTATAATGCTGTGCAACCAACATCATGTGAAGAACCACAAATAACTGTGGCAACTACACAACTAAAGAAAACTTACATTGTATAGTTGCAAAACACTCAGGTACAACATACGGGGCCCATTTACAGTCTCGACTGGTTTGGGGAACAGGGTCTGAATCTTACTGTGACAAACAGATGAAAATCAGAGTTTGGGTGGTGTTCCGAAATAACTGGGAGGAGAGCTGGGAGCAAATCATTTGGCTCCAGGATAAAAAAAGAGACGAACATGAAAATGGAAATAGTGTACAATTTCACAGCTAGCTAGGCATTGGAGCCAAGATTTCCTGTTGACATGAACAGAAATGGTTTATCAGAAGAAGAATGAGGCTGAGCACAAATCTGTGACTACCCAACACAGGAAATGGAAACAGAGGTAATTGAGAAAAATGTCTCCCAAAATTGGGAATTTTTTAGGCTTCCTGAATGCCCATGTTGGTGGGCACACCAAAACAGGTATTTAACAAATGTACAGCTCCCTGACCACAGCCTGATTAAAGAATCTTCAGTAGCTCAGGGGATCTCCATGGGAAGACCATCTACATTCAGTATTCTGCACAGCTCATAGGCATTAGAGGATACAGAGGCTTTTCTGGTTTCTATGATGCAAATTATCCAATCAGTAGGATTCTGTTCCAGTTAAAATATAAACATACTTGCCCTGGTGATGTCCCCTTACTTCATGAAACAAATACACGTTAGAGAAATTAAACACTCTGCTTACTCTGCAGTAGAAAGATACAACAAACTTTTCACATAAAAAATAAACAGCTCATGGGCAGAGGTAGATTTTATACTGTTGTGATGTTATTCCTGTACTATAATGCACTACCATTTCCAGCTTTAGAATTCTTCATTTTTTAATTCGTTGGTTGAACGAATGGTATGAACTTCCACAAGAATGCTTTTCTATATGCTCCATTTTAACAGAATTCTTTTTCCAAAATGCATTTAGACATGAGCTCTTTTCAGTCCATTTAAGAAGTTGCACTTAACTAGGAGGTTTTCTGGGGGAGTTTGGTTTGGTTTCCTAGGCTGATACGGATTTACATGTCTACTCATTTCCACTGTGGCATGTGCTGAGCTTCACTTGCACACTCCAGAGCTCCAGCAGCACTTTGCTCACCGGAGATTCCAGGAACTGCCGACAGAGCAGTGAAGTTGCAGCATTCCCAGGACAACACAGAGTATTGGAGGCTCAACCAAAGGCAAAAACTACAGATGGATGAGAAACACGCCAGTCATTCCAATCTCCCTGGAAAACATCATCATCATCACCATACAATTTTGCTCCCCTGGCATTTTTTGTTCAAAGGGTCTGACACTAACACAGTAACTTTACAAGAGAATAGTGAGAAACTGGCTTAGCAGCAGTATATCAGAAAAGATAAATAAAAATCTTTTCCCTAAGATCTTATTTCAGTGAAACCTTAGGCAGGAATACCTCCCACACACAAAGAAAACTTTCATCTCTCTGATGAAGAGGGCTTCCACATCACACTTTTTTTACACTCAGCTAAATACACCTTTCTACACTTTTCATCCCATGCTCCCACATAATCTCCTTTACTATAAAAGCATTTCAGGATCTCCCTGCTCATGTTTCATCTCTCAAGTATTATTCTGCTTTGCTATATGTGTAGATTCTTTGGTGTGTGTTAAAACCCTCCTCAGAGAATTTCACTGGGCTCATTGTCAAGCATATACCTTTTATATGTATTTATAGTTACTCTCAGAAAAACTTCTGTACTAAAAAAAAAAAAAAAAAAAAAAAAAAAAAAAAAAAAAAAAAAAAAAACTGTGGAAGATTATTCAAGGCCAAGTGTGACTATTGAAGATTAACTCTCAACATAAATAACTGGTATCCAATTATCCTCTTTCTGCATTTGACAAAATTTTCCATTTTATTTCTTTGCAGCATTCACTTCTGTAAGGGATATTTTTCTGGCTGAAACTGTCTATTGTATTAAGTAGAAAATATTCCTTTTTCCTTGTCTTCTACTGTACTACAGGCATTCACCAGGCAGAAAGGGTTCACTGCTGCCTTTGCTTGAACCTACCATTATAAAGAGCCTATATGTAAAAGAATGACTTTCAGCAACTTTAATGAGAGCTGTAGGGCATTCAGTAACTTGTATGAACAAGTCCCAAATCACCACAGCATTAAAAAATCCATCTGAGTTGAGACTGCATGCAAGATAGGGCTGTGTTTGAAGAAAGACAAGATGATAAGGAAGTATAGTAAAAAGTAAAAGGTCTAAAATAAAATCTTTTACTACCATTTCATTACCAGGGTCTTAAGCACTCTGTATGTTCCTGAGATCAGAGTACAGTGACAATGCTGCTTACCACTGTCCTTTACAGACCTATCAAAGGCACAGATCCATAGCAAGACTACAAAGATTTCACTGGTCACACACAGAAGAAAAGAAAAAAAAATAGCCTATGACACAGTAAAACCTGTCATAGTGCTGCTGGCACAGCTGTGTCAAGGAATTGCAAGTCTCACTCAGCGTAGGAATGTCTGATCCAAAACCTGCTGGCATGCCCTTTAGGAAGGTATGCATTAACTGCTTATGAAAGATTGATGAGAAAACTGGTTCATCTTGGACAAAACTGTGCTGCTTCAAGATTCAAAGTGAGACATTTTCCATTTGCTGCTGCTCAAATTTTACTAAATTATACTATTATACTAAATTATACTAAAAAAAAAAGCAGTAAGAAACATTCTTTCTGACCAATGAAAAATATTAAATTTACACAAAAACAATGCAATTAACATTACTTTTCATTTTAATTTAATGTCAGTTATAAAGCTTACAAGGATATCCTGTCTATTATGAGTTAAGGCAGTGGCACAAACCATTGCACTAGCATGTTAGCACCCTTCATAAGCTGAAGGAAATCTGAAGGAAACTTTGGCAAAACAATAATTGTAGCCTTCACCCTGCCCACCTACTTTTATCCTTCTTGTATAACATAAAAGATGGAAATTAGGACCAATCTCTATATTAAGATGACATTTTTATACTGAGGCTATAGCAAAACCAGTATCATTTAATATAAACTTTTCATCATGACATTTGCCCTCATCTAACCTGCAGTGAATTACAAATCAACATGTGACCTAGAGGTGAAAAACTCTGTATCATATTCTCAGTTTCCTGAACCCCATAGTCACTTACTACTGCTCCTTTATATTAGTCATCTAGAACCAAAAATGTGCAGTTCATTTCCCTGTACACACAGAAATAACAAAAACTATGTTTTTTGCCCCAAAACGACTGCTTAGCAATTAATTACAACTGACTGAATGAAATATACTTTGCTTCAATATTAATGAGTTCAAAAGATCTGATATACTACACTGTATCACAGCATTGTTACTTATGACATAATAAATCTCAAGGCAATCACAAGGTATTTCTCATTTACTTAAACACCAAAGTCTGACACCAAGAGATACAACAGAATACTAGAATTGTTATTGCCATATCAAGCCTATTTTCACTCCATTATAAACACAAAAAATGAAGGAACTAATTATTTCAAAATAACTCAAATTACTGTGTATTTTAAATACCCTCCTAACAAAGAATTGAAGACCCTTACTCCTTATGCTCGGGTAAGATCATACAATCATAGGATAACCTAAATTACAAGATGTATTTAGAGGTCATTGGGTAACACCTTTATTCATAGCAGTGCCAAATTTGACATCAGATAAACTTCTGCTAGATCAGGTTTTTGAGAATTATGCTTTGCTCCATTTGAATTTATTCAAGGATGAAAATTTCCTTTCAAAAACATGACCCAATAATCCCACTATGATTTTTTTTCCCTAGTATTCAATCAATTTCCCCCATGTTGCAACCTGGGTCCCCTGCCTCTCAGCTTCACCGAGCACATCCAAGAAGTGATCATCTTAGCAAGTACAGAATGCATTAATTTACTCAAGTTCTAATCAAGTGAAGTACAAAACCTCCAATCACTATTCTTGTACAATACCAGGGCCAATGATTAGTGTGACTGGTTTGACTCTCTCTTTGTTCATCTAATCAACTAAATTCATATCACAGGGGGGGCAAAATGCAACACTTTAACCTGAAAACTTAAGAGATTGTGGTTTTATTACTTATTTGTCGATTTACCAAATTGGTCCTAAATCTAAAAGGGCCTCTTTGTAACTGTAAGATCCAAGCAAGATACAGATTGAAAACATGAACTAAGAATAACTAATCTTACAAGTTTTTATTTCAGATCCAACCTCACCAAATTGGCAATATTTAAACACTACCTAAACAACAGCAAGTGCAACCAAACACACATGATCCCCAAAAATAAACCTACAAAGTGTTCAAGTTCTGAAAGTCCTACCCAAATTCCATTTAGATCCAACATTACTATCCCAAATTCCAATGATTTTCCAAACCACAATATTTGTTTCTTAGTCCCAAGAATGGGGTCCAGACAGAATGTAGCAGATCTTGAAATAGAAGCAGATCAGCAGCATATCTGAATGTTCTTAAAGAAACTACTTACAAAACTTACTGGTCTTATAGACAGGAAGAGTGGCTACATAATTCACAATTTTCAGTGTATTATCACTGTTGTTATTATCACTGATAACTCACTTCATCACTATAAATATATTAATTAAATGTTTATATGACAATTAATTGTCCCTCAGTCACAGAGCAGCCAGGAATTGTAGAAAAGTAGCCTAAAACTAAGCAAGAGCTGCATAATTCCTTTCAGAGGAATCAGTTCAGCAAGTTCAGAGGGCTCTAAAAGTTCATGTTTCCTCATATTTTGAATTTCTAACTTTGGAACACTGAATAGAAGTCTTACATGTAGCTTTGACAGGAGGAGATTTCACTTCTGAAACTGAATTTCTGGTGCACGGAGAGGTTAAATCCTATAGTGTTGATGAGCTCAGAATGTGTGTTTTACTAACAGATAACTCCTAACAATATTGAAAAAAAAACCAAAAACACAAAGTGGAAAACAGTGTTAGTTTTTACTCTCTTGTTGCTGGTGATCCTCAAAAATATCATATATTTTTTGGATTGCAGATATTTAACTCGAGTAGTTCTACCAGACGCAGTGTATTACTTGCAATGCGAAGGTTAAATAAAACTCTACACCCACATTACAAGCCTATCAGTCTCTTAGGTATAGCCACCAGCAATGGTTACATATTTTGGGAATGTCATTTGAATTCTTAGAGGAAAACACCATTCCCACCCCAGCTGTTATAACAGAAAGTGCAACATCCTGCTGCCAGGGCATTGTTCAGGGCTAAAATCCCAAGCTGTCTCCATCTTTGCTAGTACAAGAGGCACTCCCTCAACTTCCTCCTCTTTTATCAGTGGACAGATGCTTCATCTCCAGATCAATGGGCTGGTGATTCCTTCATCAACATAAAAAGTGCAGCAATTTAATGGTTCGAAGATTTTACTTTCTCAAATTTACCAATTCCCTTGAATCCCTGAACTGTTAAGTGGCTAACTGATATCTGTCAGTTCTAACACCCAAGTATCAGGAGTCAAAGTCCTAGAGTGTCCAGCTCTATAAAGTATTTAAAATATTTAGAGATGAAAACTCTATGCATGATATATACACATCTCACTTCCCCACATAACTGCTGAAATTCCATGATGTCCAGTAATAAATGATGAAACATTCTTGTTCATTCTAATGGATACAGTCTCATCTCCAAATGTAAAGATTTACATACATCAATGTAATTAATGTTAATGGCAATCATAAATATAAATCTTCTGAATATTGAGATTAGGCTGTTGAAATGACCAACTACACTTCCCAAGCAAACAACAGTCGAAACATTAGTACACAGAAGTTGTGTTTCCACTGGAATAATTTTTCAGTGTGGCCTGCTGACACTTTGCTTATTTGGAAAGTAACAGGTTAAGTAGGGAACAACTTATTTTACACTAGCTATAACTGGATAAACCATACACTTCTAAATCAGCATCTACAGAATGAACGCAGTGCAGAGAAGCCCCAAGGATAAGCACATGAAATGAGGCTGTCAAAGCCGTGAAGGGACTTAGTCACACACTTTCCATCAACCATCCCTTCACCACTTTGAAAACCTCATTTACCATCTCTGTATTTAGAGTTCTTTGTGTTTGTTTATCTGCCTACTTCTAGGTCCCAAAAACTTCCACTTATTGTAAGAGTTGAAACAACATTATCCTGCTAAGGTAGTTTCTCAGAAACACATTTTCAAAGCAGCATGAAGGTTTTCACTGTGTGACATTTATTAACACCAATTGGATTCACACAGCTAAATCCTGCTGCAATTTATGGTCAATTTACCCCTTCCAGAATTTTATATTTTTTGAATTTGTTTTATCTTCCAAACATTTTCATCTTTCAGTGTTTTATGGCATGGTGTCTGCAATAGCACAGGCACAATCTCTGCCAGCTGGTTTAATTTTTTAGTACAGACAAGGCCAAGACTTCTAGTGGCATCAGTAAGAATTACGGCTGTAATCCAAAGGATTCATATATCCTTATGATATATTTTTCCAATGTGCACATAGCTCCTAATAATCTTAATGACATATTTATGCACAAAAGGATACACATACACACTTCACTGTTCTTTGCTCAGACATCTTTGGCAATAGCATATGACAATTCTTCGGTCAGGAACAGCAAAACAGAAAAAGATCAAGGAGGAGTGGTGGAGCAAAATACAGTTCTCCTTACACAAAATTTCCTTGGTTTTCAGAAGCGAAATCCACAAGGGGTTCAATGAAACTCTGAAAGTGACTAACAGCTTTTCTTGAACTTGCACCACCTACACTTTAATCTCAATGATTTTTTCCCAGAATTCTGTACTACACATAATGATATGGATTCCCATTTACAAATGATGTTATTATTAAATGATAGAAGACTAATTAGAGACTGCCTTAGGATTACTAAATGAAGCATTTAAATGGATTCATTACAAAAAAGTAAAAGGTGTCAGCCAAAAACCTCCACTTTCTTGGATTAAAGCATAACTGAAAATCGCTATTATTGGCATTTTATGTCAAAATATCCTGATAAACAGGACTGAAAATTACAAGCAAATCTTGCAGTTAATACACTTACTGGGTTAACATTAGACAAAGGATATTTTATTCACAGTAATGCAATAACTGTTTTCCTCTCCACTTTTGTCTAGGCTGTTTGTTTATACATTGCTGGGATAAAGAAGGCAAAAGTTAGAGAAGACAAAAGTTTTAAAGAATCAAGAAACTGTGTTGTGACAACACTGAACAGTGCACTCCTCTTTAGAACAAGAAGCAAATCTTGTTTATGAACATGTCTCCAGAGATTTGGCTTTTTTACTTTCCTTCTTATTCAGAAGAGAATCTACACAGTACATGCCTGCTATAAAAAGGTGTTGCCAACAGTATTTAATTAGAAACTTCTTTCTCAGGTAATATCGAAAGGTCAATCCTAAGGCTAAGTCTGAACTGTTCCCAGGCCCTTCTCTACATGATCAGAACACGACTAACTGTTCTTGTAACTTTAAAAGAAGTTAACAACTTCTTTTTTTAAAATATGTGCCCATCTGTTTCCTCTTTAAAGTTTTTCCTCAAGTCATACAAATCATCAGTACTTCTGAAATCCTACAAGTTAGCACAAGTGCTCTAATTTTGCAAGATTTAATCTAAATATTGTCTATAATCACTAATATCTCTTTCACCCCTCCATAAGTAGAAGCAAAGTAAAATAAATCTCATTTAATGAGAGTAATGTCCAGGGATGCAGTTTTGCTCCACATGTTTCATATTCATGACCCCTAAGATATTAGAAAAAGATTTAAATTCTCTGTGCTGTTAACTTCTACATATATAAACTGAACTCTACCACCACTGAGATTATGGAAAGCATCTGAGCTTTAAATTCATGTGTCGTGGCTTAGAAATGATACTCCCCAATTCAGTCCTGCTGAATTCCAATTGTCCAGACTGAGACTCTCCAGATCATGCTGCCACTCGCTCCTCCCTCTCCTCCTCTCCTTTCCCCCTACAGGTGCCTAGAGAGGAGAATTAGAGGCGCCAAAGGCAAAGACCGTGAGTTGAGAGAACAATTTACTGGAAACAGCAATGAGATAAGAACAGTGACAGCGACAATACTAATACCAAAAGCGTGCTGAAGACAAAGTGATTGACATGCAAAACGCTCGCCCCAGCCCCACCAGACGGCAGCCATGCAGCCATGCTCCCCCTGGCTTGGATCCAGAGCACCCCACCGCCCTCTCCAGCCTGGGACTGCTGCCACACTACCCCAAACAGAAGGAGCCCATTCTCCCCGGAGGACTGGCAGAGAGTCCTTTTCCTCCACCCCCGGCAATGATGTGGGGTAGCACAAAATAACCTCCAGGTTCCTAGCCATGTCCCCTCCAGGCTACTGAAAAAAAAAACAAAAACCGTCTTGGTTGGAACCGGGACATAATATCTACTAGGTTACTTCTTGAATATAAAGGAAGACTTCTATTTTTAAATTAAGTCAATTAAAATTAAAGCATTATGCCATACTGCCATTTATCAGTACCTGAAAGATATAGGTATGACAGTGGAACGTCACTATAAAACAGGTCAAAACAGCAGAAAAAATTATGCATTGAAGTAATTTTTGAAAGTTCTTATATCATCTGATATCTGTTTTATAAAACATGACTCTTTTCCTGAGAGACTTTTTATGCATTTCTCTGCAGATTATGGTGGCCATTCATACTTCACTTCAATTTTTATAGCCTCCTAGTAATTCCACAGAATAGTAAATACAGTTATTATAATCCTCGTAACTGGCAAAGAGATATAGTTGAAGAAATAGGGTTTGTTTCCCCTCTCACATACATGATGTAAATCAGGAGCAATTCTGCTGCAGTCGTTAGCACAAAACTGATACAACATACGAAATAAAAAATAACAGCAATGTATACAGAATGCTGTATACACATGTACAACTTTCCTTACACTAAGAGTACAAATCATATGCCTCCTTCGGTTTTTAGCAAGGTTGTGCCGTTGAGTTACTTATACCTCACTAAGCCCATCACTCTACTCACATGTGAATAAGGTCCAGGCTCACAGTGGAAACAATGGAGACACACCAGTTTACACAGGCTAAGAACCTGGCACAAAGCCTCGAAAATGAAAGGGCATTTTCAAATAAATGCAATATGTACAATTACTTCTGGAGTATTACCTCTGAAACAGAAGCAATTTCAGTGTGTTGTGAGAGAAAACTAGAAAGATCACAAAGGATTACGAACACAAACAAACAACCCCCCACAAACACACTAAACGCATCCCACTTTTCTTCCTTACAGGCACACACACACGAGGAACACCACTCATTTTAAGAGAGATCATGTGGCAAAATAATGACACTGAGTCACTAGAAAAGAGAAAAATCTTTTAAAACACTCTTGGGACCAGGGACTACCGTTAAGGGGAGAGTATTATTTTATCATCCTGCTAATGAGCCGGATGAAGGACTATTGTTGTTTGGCGGTGATTTATCTCAACAACTGTTTTCCCTAAAATAAATACGCCAACTCCACTAAACAAAGAGAAGAAGCGGCACCGTTCTGTTGTTTCATCTACACTCTGAGGAATACTTAAGCAGAAGAAAGGAACCCCAAGAAAAGTCACAGGACTGGGTCGGAACACGCCGCTTTTACACAGGTTAAGAAAAATAGAAAAAGAGGCGGCGACGCCGGTCCCCGCATCTTCTCACCGCGCCGCCAGCGCCCAGCAGTGTCCGGCCCCGCCGCCGCCCCGCGGGCACTGACCAGGGGCACCGCCAGCCTCGTTCTTCCCCTCGGATTCTTCTTCGAGCAGACGGGGGAAGCCCCTGCCCGGAACCACCGGGGAGGGACATCTTCTCCAAGCGACATCAGGGCGGGGAAGCCGCTCTCCCTCAGGCAAGGGAGCGCTGACAGCCGCCCGGGCTGGGGCGCCGCGGCAGCCGCCCCGAGTCACCCACCCTCTCCGTCCCCCAGCCACGGGGCCGCTCTGGGCGCGCCGCACCGCCAAACTTAGGCGTCGGGGCGCGGGGCGGGCGCGCCGTCGGGGCGGCAGGCGCGGACAGCTCCGCGGCCGGGTCAGCGCCGCTCCGCGCCCCCGGCGGCCGTGCCCGGGGCGGGGGAGAGAGCGCCCGTCCTTGCCCAGCCCCCGGAAAGCCGAAGCGTGCCCCGGCACTCACCAGCTGCAGCGAGCAGAGGAAGATCAGCGTGCAGCGCCCCGTGCAGCAGCCCATGGTGGCAGCCGGAGAGCCGCCGCCGCTGCTCCGCTTCTTCCCTCCCGCACTGACGCGGCCCCGGCGGCGAGGCGGGGGGCTCACCGCATCCGGACGGAGCGGCCGGGCGTGCGTGTATCCCCCGCCTCCTGCTGCCTCGCTCCTTTGTGGAGGGGCTTCTCTCCGGCGGCGGGAAGTAGCGCGGGGAGGTCGGCGCGGCCCCAGCGCTGGGAGCCGGCGGCAGCGGAGCGCTCTGCCCGAGTCTGGCTCTGGGGAAGGGGCAGGGGCCGGGGGTGGGCGTTCGCGGGCCGGGGCGGGGTGGGCAGAGGGAACGAAGGTGGGGAGGCGGGGGGCGCGGGTGGGCGTGCGAGGGAGGGCGGGAGCTGTGCGAGGTGCGAGCGGGAGAGGAGCGGGGGCGGCGGCGGGCTTTTCTCAGGCGCCGTGCCGGGGATCCCCGGACGGGCGGTTTGCAGGGATTTTGGAGGCTCCGAGGACCGGCTGTGCTTGAGGGGAACTTGGCGGGAGGGGCGGGGGGCTGTGCGGACAGCGGCGGCCGCGGCAGCCCGGCGTGGGCCGCTTGTTGCGAGCGCCCGGGGAAAGTTCAAGGGACTCGGGCGGGGAGCGGCGGGGCGGGCCCGGAGCAGCCCGCCCGTGTGGCGGCCCGGCGGCGGGCGCGGGCTATTGTTCGCAGTCGCGCTGTGCCGGGGTCGCAGCGGGCTCTGGGGACAGGGGAAGCAGCCAGGAGCCCGAAGCTCAGGGAATTCCTGCTGGCAGCGGCAGGGTGCCCTCTCCCAGCGGATGCCGGGCGGTACCCGAGGAGCCCGTTCCCGTCCCGCTGCCCCAGCCGGGGCGGAGAGTGGCTGCGTGCTTGGAGCTGCTGCTCGGGGCTGTTGGGTCCCCTCCTTGTCCGCGCACCAGTGATGCTGGGGGCAGGGGTTTCCCTTCCTGGCAGCGCCATTGTGCCAGGAGAGCCCGCCGGCTCCTGCTGCCCCTCGCGGGTATGAACTGGGAATGGACTCCGGGGAGAGGGACTTGGCTCCGGCGGTCACTCCTCGTGGTAGTGGTAAACCGTAATGTCGTTTAGGCTGGAAAAGATCGAAGATCGTCAAGTCCAAGCGTTAATACAGCACTGCCAAGTCTATAGCGTACAAGGAGACGGATGAGCAAACACTGCTCTCCAGGGGCCTCTCCAGGGGCAGTTGGGAGAAACAGGATCAGTGGAGATACTGCGGTCCCTACAGCTCTATATGTAGTTTAGTCATAGACAAGTAATCTGGGGAGAGATAATAAATCCAGATATACACACCGTCTCTTAAAAATTCAGTGTGGGGATGATGTGTGGATGAAGTGTCAGCTACCTTCTTTTTTCCTTTCTCCAACAAAGTATAGATAAATCAGATCATTTTTTACAGGCATTAAGGCATGTTCCACTCACCAGACAGCACTTTCCTACAGCCTGTTACCAACTGCTGTTCCACAATAGAGACTTCTGCCACAAAACACTGAAGCTTGCCTGGGGAAAAAAGAAAAACAAAACACAAAACCAAAACCTTATCTTCTACAAGGCATTTTAGTGAGTTATCTGATTAATGTCTCTGTGAAACACACAGTATTGCATCCCACAACTACATACAGCTCTTCATTTATATATTAAATAGTAGTGACAATAGTCAAATAATTACAAGGCTACTGTAAAAACAGTATTGTGTCACATTAGATTTGGAAAGCTTCCTTTTTCTACCCTTTTTTCTCACCCTTTTAAGTAGGAAAACATTAACAGTGTTTTAAATACCAAACCGAAGGAACAAAAGGAAGACAAGTAAGAAGCAGATTCTGGTTTATCTCATCCAGGATGTGTATTTGACTAGGTAGATATTTGAGGAGCACAAAATATAACCCACATTGCACAGTATACAAAATTTTAATGAAACCACCTGAGATTTATATTTCTATGTATGGCTTTTAAGACAAAATTCTACCTGGGGCTAAAGTTTACTAAAGTTGCGTGTTCTGAGAACATTTATATTTTTAAGGATGAATATCTGAAGATATGAAAGTAAATTGAAAAGGTGATATTTGCCAAAAATACATTGCAGGCTCTGTGAGCTGGTAAATTTTATGGATAATTGGTTTTCTTTTTTAAAGAGAAGACTTAGGAGAAGCATCATCTCTCTGTACTTCACTGAAGTATTTAGTAGACTACAAATTTTTTTTAGTAAAACCAAATAATACGGAAATTATTAATAAGAATGGCAGGATGGGTAAGAAACCAGATCCATGAAATGCCAAGAGCTAGTGCTGAAGAGATTTTACTTGTACTCACTATATTCAGGTCCTACTTTTACTTCAGTGGGATGAGGTCCATAACTTTCCTCTCTTTCTCCCCAAGAATAGTTCTCTTCTGAGAAGCAACTTAATCCTATGGAATTAGGGGTGGAGAATGTGATCGTTTTGGCTGCAATAGAGTTAATTTTTTTTTTTGCAGTAGCTACTATATGACTGTGTTCTGGATTTGTGGTGATACAGGGTTAATAATTCAGGGGTGGTTTAGTCACCTCAGATCAGGGTTCACAGACCCTCAAGGCCTTTTTTTTTCTTACCCCTCACCAACAAGGAGGCTGGGAGTGCACAAAATGCTGGGAAGGGACACAGCTGGGACAGCTGACCCCAGCTGACCACAGTGATATTCCATACCATATGACATCGTGCTCAGTATATAGGGCTAGGGGAAAAAGGAAGAGGGGGACATTTGGGGTGATGGCATTTGTCTTCTTAAGTCACTGTTACACATGACAAGGTCCATCTTTCCTGGGGATGGCTCAGCACTGGTCTGCCCATGGGAAATAGCCAAGGAATTCCTTGTCTTGCTTTGCTTGTATGCATGACTTTTGCTTTCCCTATTAAACTCATGGGTTTATCTCAACCCATGAGTTTTCTCACTTTTACCCTCTGAATCTCTCCCCTGTCACATCAGGGGAGGGTGGGGGAAGAGTGAGTAGCTGCAGGAGGCTGAGTTTTCAGATGAGGTTAAACCACAACAAGTGAGAGTAACTTTCATAGAGATTTATGAGTATCTAATATTTTTATTTTTGTTTTCCCATGTTCGTGAAGTATTTAGTTATTTATGTCCTCTAGCTAGTCAAAATTGATCCTCCCCTCCCCCCCAAAAAAGGATAGTTGTGATAAGGATTATCCCTGAGTATAAGGTTTCACAAGGAAAAAAATTATACAACAAAATGCTGTAGAACATGACTTCCATAGGAGCACGAGAAACTAGAATAATAAAATAACCTTACACTGCAGCTGAAAGCACTGGACAATAGGAGAAGTACAGGAGAAAGAACCTGGATCAGAAGAAGGCTAGAATTGAAGTATGGTTATGAGAAGGCACACGATTTCTAGAACATATCAGAAAATGCAATGTAAGAATAAAATAATGTACAAAGCAAATTGGAAGGACTGTATTTTACAGACTTTCCTACCCATTATTTGGTATACAAGCTGATAGTCAAGTAACCATAGAAAGTAATTTTCAGCTGTATAATGAAGACAGCCCTAATTCAGCACCATGCATTCCAGTAGGTGAAAAAATGGTGTAAGTTCTGAAAAGCCCTGTCGACTCTCTTAAAGCCCAAGAAGACCTGCTGTATGTATGCAAATTGAGTGCTCTTGAAAAGAAAGCATGTCCTCAAAAGCTTTATGATTATGTCCATGTACATATGGCCATACCCTCACATAAGTGTATGGTTTCCTATGCTAAAGCTGTAATTGTAGGACATCAAAACTTGTGCTTCTTACCTGATTGCATTCAAAGCAGAAAACCAAGGTTGTTCACATTCATAGAAGTACAGCATCATGGATAGCAATAGGAGATATTACAAGTATGTCATAGGGATTTCTAATTCCTATAGGTTTATTCCTTGTTAGGTTATAATGTTCAGAATCAAAGATATGAAAATTTTCAGGTTTAAGAACTAAAACTATCAGTAAAAGGACGAAGAGGACAAAGTGAAATTCACATTTGACTGTCTTTGTAGCTCTTTAATGGCATACACCATCTGTCTAATAATCATTTACTTGTCTGTCTCTCGTGGAGTTTTCCTCAGCTTGCACCAAATTATTCTGTCATGGACCTGGCTTGAAGGAGGTTGCATTTTGTTGACTCTGCCCGTTAGACTAAAGTAATAAACACAGATGACAGCAGGGACATTTCCTTCATAGTTTGACTTTTCCATTCTTGATCATGAATATGAGAGGAAATTAGGGATGAAAATAAGTAACAGTGTCAAAGGATAATCGTAATCCTGGAAAGATTAATATACTTACTTAATTTTTAACACCAAGCATAGCCTTTATGCTGTGCAGAGATTAGGTAAATATACTTAAGGTCTGCAGAATCAGAACTTAAGAACAGATTCTTGTGGCCTCAGATTTTACCTTTAATTTTGGCATTTAATGCAGAAAGATTGAGAATCAGAAGTTTTGTAATTACTTTTTAAGCTTTCCCAGAATGAGGGAGGATACGAGGATCCAAACACACCTCCATAAAGCTATCAACAGGTCACATTTCAGGCAGACTTACAGTTATGATAGCTTAGAAAAACACTCCACTGTGTATTCCCCAAGCAGTCTTGAAATACTTCAAGCAAACTAGAAACTCCATGAAATTTAATATAGCTTTAAAGACAAATGAGGGTTTCAAGATATTATCAGTGTTTTTAGTAAATCCTATTTTCAATTTATCCTTCTGAAAGCAGATACACAATATAATGATCTAATTTTTCATTTCGATGTTAACACCTGCTGCTAGGAAACTGCATTCTTCATTAAAATGCAAGTACTTTATGGAATGAAAATATATGTTCACTGTGAATGTCTTCTTTCTTATTTTAAAGAAGTATTTTAAATGATCAAGCTTAGTGTGGGGAACCATGGGGAAGCACAGCCTCTCAGTGGGTAGGCAGGTCCATGGGGAAAGGAATAGGGATTGGTCGGTGTCAGAGACAGAAGACTTTAGCCTAGACTGGGCTTGTGTCGGGGGAGGCAAAGCTGTGGGGAGCTGTAGATACTGCTGAGGCAACACTGGGGCAGGGACTGATGGCCCTTTTGGTGCTGAAATGGGGCCCTGGGCTGTGGGCAGGGTTGGGGAGCCCTGGAGGTGGGCAGGAAGAGGCAGGACTGGTGGTACCCTTGGGGCCCTGACAATATGAAAGCAGTTTTTTAAAAAACGTAAGTGCTTTAAATGCACAGACTGACTCCCTATAACTCGTTCTGGTTTGTCAGTGGTAGACTCCAGCTCAGCTTTGGGTTTGTTTTTTCTGTATTTAGCTCTTCTTACCTTTTTTTTTGTTTGTTTGGTTGGTTGGTTGGTTTTGGTACAATGCAAAATGCATGTCGCTGTAGCCAGGAACAGCAAAGCTGGAATAAAGGACAAATTCTTTGCAACTGTCTCCTATATTAATTGCAGGGACCAAGGAGCTGGTAAATGATACATATCTAAATATAAATACTATCTATATAAATATAAAGATATAAATCTTCAGATTTCTTCACTCTCAGTGACAGGACTTGAGGAAATGACATGAAGCTAGGTCAGGGGAGGTTTAGGTTGGGTATCTGTGTGAAAAGATTTTTCACACAGATGGAGAGTGAGCAATGGGAGGCTCTCCACAGAAGTGGTCACAGCACCAAACTTAACAGAGTTCAATAAATGTTTGGACAAGGTGCTCAGGTGTGATTCTTTGGGTGTTTTATGCAGGACCAGGATTTGAACTTGATGATCCTGATGGGACCCTTTCAACTTAGCAAGTTCTATGACACTATAAGTCTTTTTTTTTTTTTTTTTTTTTTTTTTTTTTTTTTTTTTTTTTTTTTTTTTTCCCCAGTATTAAATTTGAACCATTCATTGTACATAAACATTGGTACAAGCCTCAATTTTAATATGGAAAAACTTGACAAGAAAACTGACATGCATATTTATATAGAAATGTCCTTCAAAATACAAAGCTGAATTTATAGCATCTGAAATGGAGTATAGAATGGATTGGTTTTCTTTGCTCACTGAGGCTTTTGTGTTAGACTTGAAAAGATGGCACTGATACCAGCTGTGTTATTCACAACCGAGGATTTTAGATGCTAGGTTGGTCTGAAATACTTGTGACATTTGCTGCACTCAGGCTCTGCTCAGCTTTTGTGACCTGGTGAATGAAGTTTTGGATCTGGGGATCAGTGATAAGCCATCACAGGTCATGACAGAGGTTTTGCCACAACGGGAAATGTGGGCAGTACTTCCTGTTCTGGATCCTTTGAGAACTCTCACTAAGTCAGTGGGGGTTTGGGAAGCAATGAACACATTGCTAAGACCTGAATAGGGCTGAGAAGGTAGGCTGAGAGGTTGTTCCATGCAATTGTTCTAAAGTTTCTGTTGTTGGCAACATTTTTCTCTGAGTAATTCACACTCATTTCACATCTATTTTCAGGCATTAAATGTCAGCTTTCAATAAGAAAGGCAAAACTGACTTGGGCACTTGATTCTAAATAACAAAATTTACCTGAATTACAGTTATTATATTTGTACTTTAAAAACCCTTCTTTTGTTATGATTACGAAGCAGAAATATTTTGCCTGAAGTTTTCTTTTTACATAAAGTGTAAGGCTGTTATTTGAATCAAGCCTCTGAACAATGTCCATCTGAGGAGATACACTAGGACGATTTTGGTTCAGGGAAACTGTACATTGACTGACTGTCAGTGGAAAAGAGACTGCAAAAGGTAATCTGTTTCAAGACATCTTGGGAGCTTGGAATGTGTGGTAGGGGGTGGGGTGGTGCCCTGTCCCCATATCCCCCACCCACACAGTGTCTGTCTGTGGGAAGATGTGGAAAGACAACACAGAGGTAGTGCTGAAGGCAGTATTGCCGCCAATACCTTGCGGCTGTGTTAATTACCCAGGAGTGAGACAGCCTTGCCCTCCCAGCTGTGGGCGTGACAGAAGAGTGAATTAGCAATTGGAGTTAGTTGGAGCCTGCTGGCCATGCTGTGAGTTGGCAGGGAAGGGGGAAGCCAAGCTGTTGAGTTAACACCACAGAGCTGTCTGCAACAGCAGAGAGGGAAAGAGCTAGAGCTGCTTGGAGCTGCCTGTGGGAGACTACAGAGAAAAAGTATAAAGGACTTTTAAATAACAAGGTGCTGATGATTGAAGCCTCCTGAAGTTTTATTGAAGCACTCTGAGTGTTGTGGCCAACTCAACTGCAACATCTGTCAATTATGGCACACTGGAGGCAGCCCCACTTTTTCCTAACCCAGTCCATGAGTGGCTGAAAGACTGGAAGTCCCTACTGGGAGGAAGGCCTAAAATGGGCCAAAAAGGCTTAAGAAGGCTCACTCACTCACAAGGCAAGTGCATTGTCCTTTAACCCTGCCTTCATCTTGGGCTTTCATATCACTAGAAACAAGGAGTTGGTAGCTATATGACTGTTTTTCTATATCTTTCCTGTCTTTCTGTTTTTCTCCCCTTCTTCTTCTGTCATCTCACAAAATGTAACATCAAATGGATTATTAGGTTTTCTATGTTCAATGGGATAAGTCTGTGCTGTGATAAGTGATGTTATCATAGTATTTACTCTTTTGTTAATGTTCTTTAGCTCTCTACAATTTGCTAGTAAACTTTTGTGTATTTTTGCCTCAAGAATATTTGGTTGGAATTGTCTCCTTTGCATCTACTCAAAGCAAAAGAACCTTGGTTTAGCCCTAGGTTTGAGTGACTGGGATGTAACACTGACAGAATTTTTAACTGGAGCCAGCTGTATTCCTCAAAAGAAGGGTTAAGGAACTGCTTATGCATCTGATGCAAATTTCTCTGACTCCATTACTGCCGAGTGGAATACAGTGATAGACCCAAGTGGGAGATATGGCAGCATAAAGCTGCCTTACCCTTACACAATCAGTACCCAAAGTAAACAACTCATGTCTTTTTGTGGAAAGTCATCAGGCTAGATACTGGTAACAATGAATTCCCATGTATGTGACTTAATTGGTGGGGTTTTTTTCCTAGAAGACTTTTTTGCTATGTTAATTTTTTTCCTTTCAGTGAGCTCATAGTACAAACAATAATTTTGTAGGATGTAATTGTCTTTCCTTTCAGCTTTTCATCAGAACAAATTTCTGTTTGTTTAATCAACCTGATTTACTAATTAACATCTGGATCTTATGTACACGCTATGCACACACACAATAATACCACAATTATATTATATTAGCTTTTTAAGGGCTCATCTAATTTTACTCTATACATAATCCTTGAAAATTAGATTTGCATAAAGTAATTTAAAATAGAGCAAACTTGAAGTATATAATTATGTGTAGCTCTGAAATAAATACATTTTCAATTTCAGTTTCCAATTTCCATAGCTGAGTTCATAATTTAACCCCTGAATATCTGAATTAATAATCAAATGACAGTATTCCACTGTCATATACATATAGTCTACTTACACAGAATTTACAGACAGGGTCTCCTTTGTTATACTTAGTGGATTACCCATGGAGTGAGTAAACCTTGATTCTCCTCTGGAAGCTGGAGAAAAGGGAGAGGCTGAGAGGCACTCTCCACTCTAGTCTGTTAAACAACTAAAGAGACTTTTTCTACTGCTTCCAATGTGTGGAATTTAGGCTCCTAAACTTGGTTCTCTACATTGTATCGAAATGTGCTGCTTGTAATAATCTTAAGTCTACAACAAAAGTATCTACCTATCTTTCAAAGTGAACCTTTTCATCAGGCTCGCTTTCTGAGACCAGCCTATGAAATTACTTACAGGGATTTTAGCAATTCTTCACATAGAGTTCTTAATGATGGGTTTGCATAATAATGATCTATGAGGCACAATGATGTAAATACACTAATTTTTGGTTTTGTCTATCAATTTTGTACGCATTGCAGATTTATTTCTGTAACCTACTAGTTCTGTTGTAGAGTTTGAATTGCCACTACGTAAGTGTGCTGTTCAATGTCTGTACATAGTGGCGATACATGTTAACCACTTTATGATGATGATTTTACCATGTTTGGTAATATTTGTTTGTTTATAAGATCACCTCCGGGAGTCAAGTGGTTACACAGGAAACTTCGTTTGCATAAAGAAAAATAAACTGAGTCTTCTCCATGACAAAGTAAAGCTGTAAAGTGTGTGAGGATAACAATAACACATTGGTTGAATGGAAGCTGAAGCAGTTCCAGAATTTGATAGCACACACTCTGACTGTTAAATGTAATCATGTATCTATGCACTGATCAAGAAAGTGGTGCTGATGAACTTTCAGCTCGGATGATCAATACTGTCTGAGAAGCTGAGTACTAATTAATTATTTTTACACACATATTATAGTCTCATAGTTTTGCATTCATTTGACATTCGTGAAAGTTACAGCTCTGTGCTTAAATACGTTGTTGGAGCTTTTTACTACTGCATCAAGCACTTGCTTTTAAAGAGCTCTTAAAGGGAAGAAACCCATAGTTCCAGGATTTGAAGAAGGATGTGGGAGGCAGTATTATGACAATGACTCTGTGCTGGGAATTAGAAGGACTTGAGCCAACAAAGGAATGAGATTCTAGAACAACCTTCCCAAAGCTATTTGGGGAAACAAATTAAGCCAATGAGTTTTTAGATCAAGCTGACAAATTAATGAAGGGAAATGGATGACAAATAGATACTTGCAATACCAGGACCCTATAGAATAGCAGGAAGTCAGTCCCTTTGAATTATAGAAAGATGTCAAAAATTCTAAAACAAAGACAGCATTAGTAGCAGAGGGAAGGAAATGTGTCAGAGATAGAGAGCCATCATGTCAGCCAAGATAGTTTATGAGGACTCTGGACAGCATGGACACCTCTAGGCAACAGATCCTGACCTAAGTTTAGCAGTCCTCCAGGATGCTCAAAAGAAAATGAAGGCAACATTAAGAAATTTACTTGAATCATCCCCTGAGTGAATAGCAAATTATGACTGGCTCATACTTGAGAAAAATGGCCAGACTGAGCAGCTCTGGAGCAGTGCATAAACTCTTATACAGCTGCATAAAGAACTTGCTGAATAACTCTGAATAATAGGACAACACATAAAAATCAGACTGCAGATAAATTTCAATAGGAAAAAGCAAAAAAACCAAGGTTACATTCTCTGAATAAATGCTTTACTGCAAATACTTTTCCCAGCTTTAATGAAGAGAGTTTGCTCTAGCTGAAGAGAGAATAGGGCTGTGATGATAGATGATCATTTACTCATTAAAAGCTGCAAGGATATTCTCTTCCATACCTGATTTTTATCCATTGCTAAATGAAAAGGACATCCTTAAGTCATTTAGTATTACATGAAATGTGAAGTCCAAACAAATCAAGCAGATCTTCAATCAACACTCAGGGAAGACACGGCCAGCCAACAGTGCAAACTCTTCAGCAACCTCTTCAGTCCTGGGCATCAGGAGAGGGCTGAGTGCAAGCCCCCCTTTCCCTGCCCCCACTGCAGCTGCAGCATAGCTTAAGCCCTTAAGAGTAATTCCAATTTGACAGCTTGCATGGGTGTGAATATATTTAAGTAAAAAGAAACCCTGCCAACTCTAGATGAGTTAAACAACTGTGACACACGCTGGGCCAGATTCTCTAAAGCACCACAACAAATTTACAACTGTGACTGTTAACTGGAGTCCCAGTTCATTTTTAATACTGTAGTTAACAAAGCTGTATACAGATGCAGTGATTGCTATAGAGGTTAGAATGTTTCAGTGTTTCTGTCTGAGACTGCCTTTTGCAATGGATTTTCATATCACATTTTAAAAATGGTAATCTGGATTGAGGGCCATATTTGCATTTGCATGTCTAGCATCAGAGTCTGCTATTTATCCTTTCAGAAGTTTTCTGATATGTTGTGATACACACATACAACACTTTAGGCAGAGACTGTGTTCCACTAACTAATCTCTCTTTGGTTCTTGAATGTCTCAAAGAAGGTTTCCATAGTAAACATAAAAACCTAAACTTCAGAAAAGTTTTTGTGGTGTTATTCTAAACAGCTCATCATACTTTTTTTTTTTTTTAATCCACTTACCTAATAAAGCAAAAAAGGGGTTAAAACTTGTGAGCAAATAACGATTTGCATAATGTTTCTGCAAAAGCCAATGAAATCCAAAATATTTGTCTGTCATTTGTTCGCTGAGTCAAATATTTCAGAAGAAATGTAATATGTTAGTTTTAAATTTTCAAATGTCACTGTTCAATAGAAAATGTCATCTTTTCAGCAGGAACATGGAACTTAACCACAGCATAATGAAACTGCAGTGAACTTCTGGATATGAATTTGATCTACCCATGGTTTGTTCTTTATGCTTGTGAGGGGTTCTGGTAGCCTTGAGGAACTGAAATGTAACATGAACTAGGCTGGAGACACACTGTATGCTCAATACATGCAGCTCCATTGGATTCTAGCTGTGAGGGTACTCTTGTAGCCCTAATATTAAATATTGAAACCTGAGAAAAATCTCTAAATTAAGATTAAATATTTTGCTGTCATGTACAGATGTTATCAGCTTTGATCATCTCTTTTCTGGCAGAAAAAAATTATTAAGAAAGTGGTAACAGTGAGGCAGTTGTTAAAAAAATGGCATCTTTTTATTCAACAGGTCCTGCTTCTCTGGGTGAGGGACTATGCTCATTAATCTTTCTTTTGGAACAGGATTTGAAGCCAAGTACTTAAAATCTTAGTGGTAGAATTGTGCAACTTTTTTATGTCCACATATCTGCACTCTTCCTGGTTCCAGTAATACCTCTTTTTGACTAGGTGAATCTCTGGAAGGTAAAAATAAAGGAATGGTCCTTGCTTTTTGGTTAAGTAGGTACTTACCAGGAAACCAGTATCTGTGACCATGCAAGAGATATTCTGTTCATATTTGTCCGTTCAGGAGCTTACACTATTTTGTTCCTCTCAAAAGAGAGTTTCATGCAAAGTACACTTTCTATGTTATGTATTGTCAACCAATATGTTTCTGTTACAGACCACTGATAGGATCAAACCAGGAAGAAAAGTGCTTTGTACTCCAAATTAAACTTCAGATGACAAGGGCCGATAAAAAACACCTTAACAAATGCTTCTAAAAAGACCTCAAGTGAGGATTGAGAGAAGTAGAGTAATAAGAGCAGAATAATAGTGTCATTTTAAGGGCATTTAAGAATAGGATCACATTTATACCACATTTCTGAGAAGTGTAAGCCAAGAACAGCAGCCTTGCCCTTCATCTGCCTCTAAATAAAAACTGCTGCCCTCTCAGTTGCCCTCTGCTTTAGGCTGACAAAGGCATTCTCATTACTGAGCAGCAAAACAGTTTGAATTAATCTGGATTAAAATTAATCATGACTATTTTTTCTTTCAAGTGAACTTTGAAGTGGACTCATTCTCCCATTTAGCTCATTGCTTGGCAGTGTAAATACTTATACTGGCAGCAGGCAGGGAACAACAAAGGGACAAGAGCAAGCATTTGGGAACAGAGAAAGGGCAGGGCTGTTCTTCTTGGCAGCAGTGTTATACTGCTTGCAGAATTACAATGTTAAAGCATCCCATCCTGACTCTGTTAGGTTATTTCTGCTTATGCTAACAGAGCCGAAGCAGAGCAAGCTATGCTGGGTGGGAGGCTTGAACAAGGCAATCAAACCCCACACTGTTACAGTGGCCAGGGTGTTCATTGGTAATGAGGGCTCGAGTAGCAGATAGTTTAGAAGCCAACAGTGGAGCAATCAGTCAGGCAGCTTTTGTGGAGCGATGTGGAGACCAAATTCAGATTTGTGCTGCAGCTGGTTAGCACTGTGCTGCTGACACAAAGCAGCTCTAAAGCCAAGGTAGCCAATTAATGCAAGCGACTGGCATAGCATGTCTTATACCATTGCTCTCCTGGCAGCTGGTTACTTCTCTGCCTGAAAAGGGAGTGTAGTCAGACCATCCATGATCTGACACTCTCTTATCTCTCCCAAAGGCTCTTATTTGTTGGTACAGTCCTGTGCCTTATATCTCATTTAAAATAGCCATAAGAACAGCATAGGAGTGAATGTTTACACCTTCAGGCTGCTTCTGCTCTGAGCGAGATATGGGGTCTTCGGCGGCACAAATTTCCTTATTCCACAATTATGCCCTCTAACAAAGAAAATGAGGAAAAGTAAATACCTTCCAGTAAAAGAAAAATATTCTCTGTATTGTTTACGTATGTTGGAAAAATTGATAGGTTTAAAGTGATAGATTAAAACACATATTTGATGGAAATGAGAAATTGCTTGTGATTTAAAATACACCAAGCACTTGATAGCTATCTGATCATGTAATAGTGCATGTAACAGTGTAATAGAAAGTTCACTTCCTAGGGCTCTCTGGGCAAGCTACATAGCATGTTAAGGAGCATAATTATCTCATAGTTTTCCATGAACATAAAGTATCTTTCACACAATCAAAAAGTCATCTCCATTATGCAACTGATTTTTTTTTTCAGTCAAGAGTACAGGAATCCCATGCTTGATGGTTCCCAGTGTGATTAGTGGTGGGATGAGATGTGTGCTCACCGGAGCCAGTGTCCTGGCTGGAAGCCCACCACATTGAGAGAAATTCTGCTGTGGTGGCACAGGACTGCGGGAGAATTCACCAAAGCACTCCTGGGAGGGTGCACTGACCTGTAGCCTGCTCACATCACTGTGTTTCCAAGAAAGTGGAAAACAGGGAGAAGACTGGGAACTGTTCTCAATGCTTCTGCAAGTGATCACTAGGGAAAAGTGAGAATTCGTAGTGCAGGATGACCTTATTGTCCTAATTACCATTGTATATTAAGAGGATATTTTGGTGAGGCAGCGAAACACTTGTGATCATAAGGACGCAGCATGTTACCAATCCATGGATTGGAGCAGCATTCCTTACACTTGTAAAATCATATCATTGTAATGTCATGTCTGGCTAAAAGAACTTACTGACAAGAACTGATGAAGTGATGTGTTCCCTATGTGTTAACTCATACTGATGGTGATTGTGGGTTCATGAAATACGGAGTTAAAGGTGCTCTTTCTGCAATCAACATGCTGCAGAAAACAATGAAACTGAAAAATTTCTGCTCATTCCCCATTCCAGCCTTAAAACCATATTTTGCACTCAGGAACAAAAATATGCAGTTTCCTTTGTTTGTGCAGCTTTTAATCATATCTGTGCATATGTGAGAAGTGTTTGAAATTATTACAAACTTCTACCTCTTGATTACCTAAAATCTGTATTTTAAGGCTATGGGCCCACATTTCTAGCAAAATTCTTTGTGTTTAAAATCTACTAATGGCCTCATATAGCATTCTTTTTGCACATTTCTATTCCTTCAGCTTTTCTACTCATCTGTTACAAACAATTAAATCACTGGATTTTTTTCATTGTTTGAAATAACTGGTTGCATTACCATCTGGAAACAATACATTTTAAGTGCATAATTACGGATGTTTGAAATCCCAGGAACCCGACTTTAGATGCACGGGACTAGGAGGCAGCGTGCTCGGAAATGGGAAATGTATTGTCAGCTGTGTGATGAACAGTCAAAGGGGAAAGGAGGAGCAACTTTTTGTCTCCACCATTTGTCTGCTGCCTTCATGCCAATACCAGGGAAAGCTAAATTCAGATTTGACTGCAGAGCAAAAGGGAATGTTTTAGACTGCTTCCACTTGCACTGAATTTTAGTGATTGCAGTGGCACAAGGGGACCCTAGTCAAGCTGTAGCCTCTAAGTCCTCATGCTTCTTACTGTGAGGCTGGAAACTTGACTTTACACTAATTTCCAGGAAGTGCAGAGATGAAGCACATTACATGACAGGACTGTGGAGGATAACCAGATGCATAATAACTTCTTTGTGGAAAATGTTTCATTATTCTGAAACAGAAGCTGCAATATAGGATATTGAATGTCTGCAAACCAGCATATCTCAAAGATACAACAGTAAGTTGAAACTTAGCTAAACCACTGGCTATCAGCTAAATTCTGACTAGTCTAAATGTCTGACTCTGTCCCATTTCCTACCCTTCCTTTCCTTGCATATGGCCTATTTCACAATGTATTCATTTGCCACAAGGCATTCCAACTGAAAATAGGCAGGTCCTCCAGCTTCACCAATATCAGCTGCAGGCCCAGCTCAGCCTCAGGAGTCACATCAGAGCAAGTGCTTCATACTGCTGAAAATGTATCATACAACTACTCAAAAAAAAAAAAAAAAAAAAAATAAAAAGTGTTCATTACATACAGGCCCAAACACACCATCAAAAGTAAATTCTATTTAGCTTTGATTTCATAGTATCTGTATTCCCACTTTTCCATTATCTTTCTGAATTTTTTTCCCTAAGATTACTTTGCACTGCAAGACATTTAGCTTTTAGTTCTTTCAAGTTACTGTCTGACAGGGCACCCACCACTCCATTCTCCTACTATCAAACTTCAGTACTAGTTGGCTGAGAAGAAAACCTCAAACCTCTGGCTTGCATAAATGTCTGCTTGATTAAAATATTCCTCCTAAATCAACAAGTTAAAATCCACACAACCGAGTTTATCTCTCCATTTCCAAATTTATTTCTCCATTTCCAAATCAGTTTATTTCAGATCAATAAATCATGCCTCCTCTGTTCACTTTTGTAAGGCAGATATCATTTTAATTTGAATTAATGTATAAGATGCACATGCAGAGATCAATATATCACATTTCCTAAAACCCACATGTGGAATTAGCTTTTCACACCAGTAATTCTCCCCCACACACCTCAGCATTGCTTTGCCAGCAGCTTGGTACAGGCATATAAAACTATGCAAGAGTACAATTCATAGAATAGCATAAGACACATGACAAGAAGGCCTTGACATAGGCCTTGACAAAAAGGGACTAATATATTGCATTAAAAAATAACAAAGCCTATTTTAAAATAAAAGTCAAAAGAAGTCTCTATTTCAATTAAAAAACAAACAAAACAAAACAAAAACCCGCAAACCCTAAACATGCCCAAGCATCTGATGGAAGGACTAACTAGGTTTACACTCTTGGGCACTGAAAAAAGAGCCTTTCCAACTCCCTCAGACTGTGTATGTTTTATTGTATGAAGATAGATGTCCTGCACTGCCCTAAGCCTACTTAATATATTGCTAAAAGTTGTATATAGTGTCAGATGTTTCTAAACATTTTAAAATATTTGTAGATATTTTCTTAAATACAAAAGGATCATAGAAAATCAAAATGGGAGAAAAAAATCAAACTGAATAAAGGTATTTATTTTTCTCTTTGGAATAAAATAAATGGCATCTATTGACTCATGATATACTGACAGAGACACATGTAAGAATGAATGTGATTAAATAGCATTCATTTGGTGCATTGTTTATGTATTCAGCTCTGATTATAATGTTCCAAAGACAATCAATCATTGATTTTAATTTACTTTATTGTGCTAAAGAAAAGAGTAAATTAAATGTAGAATTTATTTAGCCTTTCTCTTGTATTCTGTAATAATCCAGATGGAGCATATACATTTTCTATTTAATGACACTAGTATGATTAAGCATTAAGACTTAATGAGTAGTGCATTTTTTATGGTTCGTTAATAAAAGTTAGAGATAGAAAAGATGTATTGGTCATCAGCTTTGTCTTCTTTGTGTGTGTTTGTACATTTATTAAACAGTCAGTAAATTTGTTTATATATAGTTGTTTTAGTGAGAGGGACCTTCACTGACTTCAAACTGCATGAGATCTTTCTATCCTTAAAGGGCTCAAATTCTAAGATGTGTAGTTCCTGCAAGACACAGACTGGATCTGGCACAGATAAATGATGAAAGATGACAGTCAAGAAGAGCAATGCAAGAATAATTTATGGAAGAAACAGGTTTGACAGAAGAAAGAATTACATGTAAAAAGGCAAAAGATAATGCTGCAACAAGAACTAGGAGACTGATTTTAAAATTAAACAATACAGGAGTGCACACAGAGAAAAGTGGGGCGCCTGGGAAAGGAGTTCTAGTGATTCAACAGTTTTATTAACTGGTTTCAGTGCAAGGATGATAAATTACACCAAGCTTTAGACTTGAACATTGTCTAGCTACAACCAGACGGTGGCTACATTACAGTTGTAACATAGGTGCAAGCATTTTCTGGAAGTGCATTTTGAAATGAAAAAAAGACTCCAAAACTAATAGGTGGTTTATGTCTCTTAAAACTTCTGAATACAGAAGAGTGTCATATGAGAAAGGGGGATATTCCAGAAAATCCCACACACATAATTTGATTTCAAAGGGCAATACATTAGGTCTACAGCTACTCCATCTGTCTTCTCTCCTTAAGACAAAAAAATCATAATCAGAAACATCATGCAGAGGCATGATAAAGTAATGAATGGTAACACAAAACAGAAAAGAAGCAATTAAATAAGTTCTGATAATATGTTTCTGGCTTAAATTATTAAATGAATTCACATTATCTTTTTTTTACATATTTCTGTCTTTACTCCCTAACACTTATACACTCTCAAGCCTCCAAAGTGTCCATCATTTTGGAATGTTGTAATTTGGTATGATATTTGTTCTATTTTAAAGACAGCCTTGAGTAAGTAACAAGGACAGTATCAGATTTTATTGCTGTGAAAATGGAGTCTTGAAATTTGAAAAGAAATTTTTACACCCCATGTAGGTTTGGATTTACCTGCAAATGCTCTCTGCTTGACGTATTTCCCTGAGCTTCCTCCTACTGTCTCCCCCTAAATACAGGTAAGCATATTTAGTTCTACAGTTGCCATTCTTTATAGTTCTTCCCCTGGTGCAGTTACTCGTAATGGTTTGTCTCTGGCCCCTACACCTGGAAACAAAGCTGCATGCAAGCTCAGAGCCAGACAAATGCAACACTGAGGACATGCATCAGTGACTGCACTGTTTTGAAAGGGATTGCTTCCCAAGTAAATTGTGCCCAACATAATTACAAGTGTAAAACTTGCATTAATTTGTTTTTTTCTTTTCCTGTTCATGAAGGAGTCAAATAGCTGGTCCACAGCCAGACCTCACTCTTCAAACCTCACTCAAGCTATATCTGGAGTTTTGTTTTTAATAACAAACTCCCACAACTTGTCAGGACACAGAAATGTAGCCTAAAAATTTCAAGCCTAGAAATGCAAAGCAGGAACATGGCAAAGAACAGGCTATGGTGTGCTCTACCAATTGTTACATTGTGTTTTCTGAAATCATTAAACCATTTCAAATATTCCTGAGTTTATTACAGGAGTACCAAGGGGCTCCAATCATGTATGAGAAGTGCATTATGAGAGATGATATACAAACACATTTAATTAAAAGTTGTCAAGACTTTTATTGACAAACAAGGGGGAATTCTTACACTCACAGCTGTTCAAATTTGCAAGGCCACATTCTGATGGAAACTGAGTGAGTGTGAGAGAACAACTGAGAACCAAAAAAAAATTTCCTGATTAAAAAAAGATATTAAATTGAAATGTTTTTTCAAGATGAAATTGAGAAAAAAAGAAAAAGGGGAAAAAAACAAAAAGGAAAATGAGAAAAAGTAAAATGAGAAAAAGGAAAAGGAAAATGAGGAAAAGGAAAAAGAAAAAGAAAAATATAAAGGAGAAAAGAAAAGAGGAAAAAAAGAAGTCTATGGTCACATAAATTTAAAGTTCACACTTTTAAACGATCTCTGAAACTACATGTTTATATCATTTATATGCAGATTTACTAACTCAATTTTGGCATAAGTTTTTTTGAGAGGCTATAGAGGACTCTCACTTACTATCCTTAGCTTATAAACAAGGCTTCACTCTTACTGTTCTTTGTAGTTATACATAGCTACAAGTGTGGGAAATTATACAAGCAGTTGTCAATGCCCCCGCCGTAGTTCCTGCTACTATTAATTATTTATCCCATTATTCATCCTACAGCAGTGCCTAACAGTATCAGCCATAAATCAGGATCCTACTATGTTAGCTGCTGTACATGCACACAGGAAAAGTAAATCCTTCTGCCAGTGTCTTTGCACCTGAGGTAAAATAGCACGATCTTGTTGCCAAGTTGCTTCCTGTGAAGCAGATACACATTTTGAGCAGTGTCTAGAAAGAGGAATTTGCTTTCATCTTATTTGGCCAGATTTCAGGTGTGAGGTATGCATGTGAATAACTGCACATTAGCATCATGGATCCTGTCTTCACTGGGAAACTGAAGAAGCAGCTCGGACATCTGGCACAGCTTGGCAGATTGTCACAACACTACAGGACAGAACTACCATAGAGAAAGCAAGATTTTGCACTGGCTTCTGAAAGGGACTGCTTGTCTTTTCCTTTTACATGCAGAAGTCCTGGGGATTTTTTAGGCTGTCTCCTGATCCACTGAATCTTGAAGTGGAAACTTTAAATGGCATTATCTACATAATATCCACTTGGGGGGATGAGGGCTAAAACCGTAACGCATGCTGAGAAAGTCCAGTATTTTTTTTTCCTCTTTGATAATATGCATTCTAAATGTTGCTTAATGATGCCACAAAATCAATTCTGCAATCTTAAAGCAGTACATATGAATCATAAAACCCCTTCGGTATCTACTAAAATCGTCCTTTCTCCTCTTTCCCCTCAAATGCCCAGGAAAGGCTAGTAAGATTAAACAGCTCACCAAGGAAACCTATTAGATTGAGATGGCTTTCTTTAAAAGAGCTGACATTATTTCCAAACAAGGAAAATAGAAAATAACAAAACTTGACAAGTTAAATGCAAAAATTCCTTAAGGCAGGCCAATAAAAATCTCATGAACATTTCTCAAAAAGTGTTGAAACTAAAAATAAATCTTGTTCAAATACACAAGGAAGAAGAAGCAGACCACATAGTCTGTAAAGCTAATAGGAGATGAAGAAATAATGGAGCACATGAATTAAGGCCACAGCAGAAATTTAGGTTAATATTTCACATCCCTCTTTTGGCATGGAGGACTCTCTTCAATATCCAGGTAGGGTCCCTCACTGAAAAATGACAGCAGATGCATCACAGTCCTGTCTCAGATGGAAATGTGAGAAAAATATTTTTGGCCAGGTCGACCTAATGGATAGTAATGAAACTCCAAGACGGACCAAGGCCAAAGGAACTTAACTATGAAACAGCTGAAATAAACGTTGTAGAGTTTAACCTTTCACTTAATATTGCCTCAGTGATTGCTTCCAGGAAGTATCCAAGAAACATCAAAGTAATAATATTATACTGCACAAAACACTGTTGCAGTGAATAGAATCAGTGGGCATCTGGAGAAACCCTGCTAAACTTTCAGTGGTACCTAGAAACTCTGCTCAAAGACCATGACCCCATTATGCCACACACTGCAAAAGCACAGAGCAGATTGCTTCTAGGCCAAACAACAAGCAGTAAAAATACACAAAGACTGATAAGGGAGGTGCAGTAACACAGATTGACTTTTGTACACCTTTCAGTTGCATTTCTGGCTGCTCGTATTACAGTTTGTAAGTTAAGTGTCTAACATACACAGGCAAAAATAAAAATGGCAGGAGAAGAAGAATCTAAGGAGACAGATATTAGCAAGAAAAGAAGGTAACTACAAAACATTGCATCTGCTTGTCTTATTTGTGTTCAAGAAGTCTTACACTGGTAATGAGATGCCTGAGGTAACGTGCCTATGGAACCAGCTTCTGCTGAGATCTGTAAATGTGACAGTCTCATTTATTCGCAACTTAACTCTGCTTTTTGAATAGCATTTAGCACCTACCATGTCAGGTTTTCTTAAAATTTTAAAACATGTTAAAATTTTAATATTACATTTTATTCCCTTCTGTTAAGTTTAAAAACATTGCATTATTTATATAGTACCATGATATTATCATTACATTATTTTCAAACATTTTCTTTCAAGTGCTCAGGACCTGGTTTACTGCATAGGGTTGGGAGTCAATACTACAAAACATTTAAGAAAAGCTGATCTGACTTTTATGAAGCAAAGTAATGTTTCACAAATCTGTGCCAGTTCTGTGAAGGAGTCAAGGAGAGGTATGTGAATCTTGTGACTACAACTACTGAAATCTCCAGAATAATGTCATGAAGGCTCCTTGAAGATCTCCTAGAAAAAAAAAAATAAAGCTGCTTTGGGATAAAGGGAAGCTAACTGGCTGACTAAAGGTAACAGCAAATGGTTAAAATTCCAAGAGAATGGAGTTACTAATAGAGTCTCTGTAGAGGACATAAACTCAAGCTGATATGATTTGTCATATTCATAAATGATCATGAATATCAAAGTGACAAAGTTTAAATCACTCACAGAAGTAAATCTGAAGGCTGATTAAGAAGAGTTGCAGCAGGACTTCACAATACTGGGTAATAAAATACCAAATGAAATTCAATAAAGACAAATGTGAAGTCACGTCAGCAAAAAAAAAAAAAAAAAAAGACAATTCTAACTTTATAAAGTGAATGTGTGAATGTGAAGCTCATAGCTGGCTAATACCACTCAGAAACATAATCTGAGGGTTATAGTAAATGGTCCTATAAAATTGTCACCTTAGTGCCTTACAATAGGAAACACAAAGATAAGCAAAAATGACCAATAATTCGTTGGTCATTACCAATACATCAAAAAAGATGTAGTGATGCATAATATGGTGGCATCTCATTGGCAACAGTGATAAAGATGGCTGTCAGGCAAGGAAGAATTAAGTCAAACTAAATGCCTTAAACTGGAAAGAAGATAACTGAGAGGACTATGACAAAGATCTATAAAGCCACTAGAGATGTAGAGAAGGTGCAAACCACCTACCCAAACACAGAGAAGAGATTTAAGAACATCATGTCCAGTCAACATCCTTGTTTTAGGACATCACGGATACCAAAAGTTTCCAGGGTCTCAAAAAAGAGTAATTTGTGGAAGAAAATACATGAAGTAAAGATATACCTCTGAATAAGAAAATCCCCATGATCTATTTCAAAGCCTCAGAGATCACATCCACAACAAATGCTTTACCAGTTGCTAAAATAACTTTTGAAGTTGCTTCTGACACAGTTTTGTGTCAAAGCAAAATTATAGATTTAAATCAACAAACTAATTGAAGAAAAAGTCAATGGAGGATATTCAGGTATTCAAAAGTATGAAAACTAGAACCAGTCACAATCATTCTCTAATTGCACTAGATCCAAAATTTCAATGTAAGTGGGAAGAACTACTTTCATTGGAAATTTAACCTTCCGTGATCATCCAAAGTAAAAACAAGTAAGGCTGATATTGGTGAATTGCATGTAAACATACCTACACACTGCCTGAGAGCTGGACGTGCATTCAATTTTGCTTCACCTGTGACAACATCCATTGCTCCTGTACTAGACACAGATTACACCTGATTAAGCAGCTAAAAAGCAGAAAACTGCATTGTGCCAAACTGATGACAGGTACTTGCAGAGACGCTGTGAGTAAAATACTCTATCAAGACTAGAGATGGTCCCTCCAACTGTAGGACATGTCATCTGTTGTAAGTATACAAGTTCATGTTTCCCCCATTTGCCAAATAAATACTGAATTTCAATCTTTATGTCTGCCAATAACTAAACTCATACGTAAGTATGCTTGGGCTCAAAAATGAAGTATTGTTGAATAACTTTGAAAATGCAGAAGAGAACAAAGGCTTACATTGTTTTAGAAAGCCAAGGTTCTGAAAAAGCATTGATTTAGTGCTGATCCATGAAGGAAATGAAACAGGCAAGGGTTTCAGGTAGGATTGTTCTATGGGACAGAGAAAAATTCTGCTTCCTGGTACACTGTTTCTGTGTTGCTGTGCAGTCAACCTAACATTGCAGGAAGCTATGTACTCTAACTCATCGTAGAAGAAGGGGTGCACTGGTGCTGTCTTTGCTCTGCTTCCTTCCAAGGAGGTTCTGGCTTCTCCTCCTCAGCTGTAGGACTCCTTTCCTTGCTCTAGCTTGGAGTCCATTTCACGGGACACAGTCCTCCACAACCTGTCCAATATGAGTCCTTCCCCCAGGCTACAGTTCTTCCAAAACTCCTCCACCATAGACCCCTTCCACTGGTGTAGTACTTCAAGAACAGGCTACTCCAGTGTGGGCTCCCCAAAGGGTCACAAGTCCTGGCAGCAAACCTGCACCAGCCTGGGCTCCTCTTTCCACAGGTCCTGCCAGGAGCCTGCTCCAGCATGGGCTTCCCATGGGGTCACAGCCTCCTTTGGGCACCCACCTCCTCCAGGTGTGGCTCCTCCACAGGCTGCAGGTGTCTATCTCCTCCTCTATGGACCTCCATGGGCTACAGCTGCCTCACCACTGGCTGTGCCATGGACTGTAGGGGAACCTCTGCTGGGGTGCCTGGAGCACCTCCTCCTTCACTGACCCTGTGAGGTCTGCAAAGTTGTTTCTCCCATATATTCTCTCTCCTCTCTCTGGCTGCAATTGCTTCTGTGCAGTAGTATCTCTTCCCTTCTTAAATATGATATCCCAGAGGTGTTCTCACAATTGCTAATGGGTTCAGCCTTACTTAGTAGGAGGTCTGTCTTGGAGCTTTCTGGTTTTGGCTGTGTCAGATGTGGAGGAAGCTTCTGGAAGTTTGTCATAAAAACTGCTCCTAAAGCCCCACCACTACCAACCCCTTACCACACTATCCCAATAGAGCATTCCAGTTGTGGAAAGGTCAGAAAAGGTGGCATCATGACAACACAGTGGATGTGCTTTCAGGGCAGTGCAGGTGCAGCTATTCATAATCTTAGAGTTGAAATAAACATGATAGAGTGTTGTTACTTTCCAAACTTTTTTCCTCTTTTACTTCAGAAATATAATTATTACAATATTCCAACAGCACATAAAATCAAGTCATGTATTTCTTTGAAATGCCAGTGTTTCTGTTACCTATGCTATCTGCTATGTTATCTGCATAAGTCTTGTCACAGCAGAACTGGACGAAAAAATTGAGGCAGGCATCCACAGATTCCTATGACTGGGTGGAGAAATTGCATCTGGAAGTCTCTAAAATGCCAGACTCCAAGGTCAAAGCAACAGAACAACTGTGCACAATACACAGTGCCAGTAAAGAAACAAGCAATAAATAACAGGTACAGACATGATCAGTATACATTCTAAGCAAAGTTAATGGAAGCATCTGCAGGAAAATTATAAACAGAGAAAAATTAAATCCAAAAATGAGAATGTTGTCTTTTAAATAAGTAAGTCTTGTGTAGAAGACTTGTGCCAAAATGATGAGTGAGGATGAGCGAGAGGCAGGAGGTGGCAGTTTGCCATCCAGCAGTAGGGCTACATAAAAGTGAAGCTCTGGGTTTTCTACAAGGCACTTATGTGCCTAATTAAAAAAGACTGCAAAAGACACCAAAACGGGAACATTGTACAGGCACATTTGAGTAGGGTAAAAGAAACAGTAAAAAAGCCAAGAAAAAAAGCTGATGTCTTCTTAAGCCACAATCCTCAGATTCTAAAATGAATGCAATCTGTCCTCCTGTTTCTACACTTCCGTTTCATTCATGGCAACTCTGCCAAATCACATGAAAAAGTTAATGGCAAAAAAGATAATCTGTTTCTTCCAACTGGTTTGTTGAGTACTTTAAAAGTTGGCAGCCTGGAAATTTTTCAAGCTAGAAGGGAAAATATTCATGTACCCACACATCAAAGTGTTTCTAAAGACTGAGCATACATAGTTATGAACATTTCTCAGGTGATCAAAACAAACGTGTTTCTAAGATGCTGCTGCTTGAAATGTAACAAGCACTAGGTCAGGCACCACAAAACTGGTTGATCAAACTGAAGCTTTGACTTTACAGCTAAATAAGAAGCAAAAAAGATTCTCTGGAGAGCTGAAAGCAGGAAGGAGTATTAGTTGGGGAAATTATTGGTACTATAAAGAGCAGAAGGATAATCTTGCTAAAATAGATTAATTATACAGAAAGAAACAGAGCTATACAGGAACAGAGCTAAAAAAAACCACAGGAAAATAGTTAGGAAGGATTAAATAGCCAGCTGTATGAGATAATTTTTGTTGTTTTAAACTCAAAGCATTGCGATGTATGGAATCAAGTGGTCTTCTGAAATAGATGTTTGCATAAGGATGGTTTGTCCCACTTTTCATCCTTACAAAATTGAAGCCCCAAATTAATTTGAGTGAAAAAGGAGCCCCAAATTAATCTGAACATTTAATTTTAATCCAAGTGTGCAAAACTGCTAACTATCAAATTTTCATGTATTCAGAATACTGTGCTTTGTCTTTCACATACTGCTTGCTATGTTCTGCACTGAGGGAAGTTTCACCCAAATATTTTCTTATGGAGACGACAGCTTCATAGCTGGCAGTGAATTAAAATGTAATATGTTTTGAAAAGATTCCATTATCTTTCCTTTCTCTAATTTTCATTTCTACTGTAAAGCTGTAAGTTATGGTCCCACAGCTGTAAGTTATGATCCAGCATCCTGTATACACAGACATCCTTTTGGAGTCCTCCCCTTAGTGGAATAAGGGTGTTAGCATGCAAAGCCATCACATACTCCTCAGGACTTTACAAACATTTTAAAGGATATAAGACAGGCAGAACATTTGCATGTGTTAACACTACCTAACTGTCGTGCACTTACTAGTGCAGATCAGTCTGTAGTGAAATAATACAGCATTATGTGAGACAACACTTACAGATCTGTCCTATGCAGCCACCCAAGGAAGTAGACATGATATAATTGCCTTTTCTTATCATGGAAATATCCTTGAAGTGAGATAGAAGACAGAAGCTTGATTGAGTCAATCTCCTATATGAGAGCCATGTAAGCAGACATGCATTGGCCCCCAGTGTTCTTTGGAGAGACCTAAATTCATGAGTTTCGGTGTTTTCACAATGCAAATGTTGAGTTACAAAATTAACAAACTGAAACAAGTAGCAAGGACCTGCAGTGTCAGCCATCAAAAACATCACTGACACTGGAACTGTGTTGGTAGATTAAGAAACACAAAGAGAAACAAGAGTTGAGTTAGTTTTGCTGAGAACCACATGAGAGCAATACCATGTTAGCTTTCGTTTTGTGCTGCACCGATGATTTAAATTGTTGGTAAACATTGTTTTCAGAAACCAGAGTTGGTCCCAAATACTGGTCCTTAAATAACCTTTAACTTTTCTGCATATTTAGTATCAGGAGAATTTAACACCTCAGAAAACTGTCTAAAAGTGGTCAGAAAGGATCAGCAGAAAGAAGCTGATCTGCTCAGTTTGGGCTTCCATTTTGCACTGGTGGCAGCAATGATGCTCTGAGTATCATGCAATTTTTTAGCGCTTTTGTACAGGTGAGAGTAGGTACCATAAGTAGCACAAGAAAAATACTATATCTGGTGGCATAGTAATGAAAAACGGCTCTAGAGTAAAATGCAGAAATGGATCCAAGCCAAATATTTTGTATCCAAATTGTTCCAAATGTTTAAGGTTTTTGTTCTCAATGGTTTGAGAAGCATTTGCCTCTAGACAGCTATTATAAGAAAACCAAATCATCAAAAAGAAACTAGTCGCTGATTAATTTTGTGCAGCTGCCTGGGGGTAGATGGTGCTCATACATTCAAAAGAAACAGACTGAACAAGGCAGTCTCTTCTTTTCTTTAAGAGGGCTCTTCCTTTCCAAAGGCATATCATCAAGTGTGTAATACTGGTCTACCCCACAGTAGAGCTGCAGCGGATTTCAGAGAATTAGAAACCTGGGATGATACAAATAATTTTGACAGTCGGCAAAGTCGGTGGGGCACAAAAGGCATATTAGAGTTTAGTGCCTGGTCAGTAATGATGTTCTCCAGGGCTCAATACTGGGCATGGTCCTGTTTAACATCTTTATTGATGATCTGAGGGATCATCGATAAGGGGGATGGAGTGTACCCTCAGTAAGTTCACAGATGATACCAAGCTGGGTGGGAGTATGGATCTGCTGGAGGGTAGAAAGGCTCTGCAGAGAGATCTGGACAGGCTGGATTGATGAATTGATGTAAACTGCATGGTGTTCAACAAGGTGAATGGCCAGATCCTGCTCCTGAGTGACCACAACCTCAAGCAGCTCCCCAGGCTTGGGAAAGTGTGATTTGAGAGCTCCGTGGTAAGGGACGTGGGGATTCTTGTCAACATCTGACTGGATATGAGCAGCTGTGTGCCCAGGTGGCCAAGAGGGCCAATGGAATTTTGGTCTGTATAAACAACAGTGTGGTCAGCAGGACCAGGGCAGTGATTATCGCCCTGTACATAGCACTGGTGAGGCCACCCTGCAAATCCTGTGTTCAGTTTTAGGCCCCACACTACAAGAACATTGAGGTGCTGGAGCATGTCCAGAGAAGGGCAACGGAGCTGGTGAGGGGTCTGAAGCACAAGTCTTGTGAGGAGCAGCTGAGGGAGCTGGGGCTGTTTAGCCTGGAGAAGAGGGGGCTTAGGAGGACTTCATTGCTCTCTACAACTCACTGAAAAAAGGCTGTAGTGAGGCGTGTGTTGATCTCTTCTGCAAGTCTCAAGTGAAAGGACAAGAGGAAATGGTCTTAAATTGCAGCGGGGGAAGTTCAGATTAGATATTAGAAAAAAAATTCACTTTAAGAATTGTTAGGTATTGGAATTATGTGCTCAGTGAGGTGGTTGGACTAGATCATCTTGAAGGTCTCTTCCAACCTTGACAATTATGTGATTCTTTGAGATAAGAACACATTTGACATATCTTAAAGTACACTATGGTCTGTACAGTCATTGAAGATACAGAGCTAGAACTCAAATGCACAATTCTATTGTATTGTATGCTTTTTTTTTTTTTTTTTTTTTTTGTTCTTCATTGAAACTAGAAAACAGTATAGAGTAAGAGAACTAGCAGGTATCAGATATCTCTCTTCATAGCCTGCATCAGCAGCTTTGTCATAATTTTCTCCATCTGAACGCTGGTCTGAGGCAGACGGCCTACAGAATTGCTGTCTTCACAAAGCAAGGGTAGTGTGGTTTGCTGAGGAGAAGAAAATCCCAACATGATTTTTCTGTTTCTCATCTTATGGCTGATGATCTGCACCATGGGGTTAGAAAAGCAACCCTCATCCCCAGCCCACAGGCAGTGAGAAGCCTATGATTGACACCAACAGCCAGGAAAAGCTGTACAAATGCTGCCCTCAGGCTCTCATAGGACCACCTCCTCCTTCCTCACTTCTTCCTGCTGTTATGTTTTGTGCAGCCTCCTGCATATCTCCTAAATGATCTGAAGCAGAATATGTTGAACATGCTACACAGTTTACATTATCTGCAAGCATGCAGATAAGCCTGTTGCATACACTCATTTTGTGTCTTGCTTGGAGAAGGACAAAGCTGGACAGTGAAAGTTTTATTTTTACTTTCTTATTTGCAAGACAGTGAATCTCAATCTTAGGTATTATCTTTCAATGTTTGGGATGCAGAATGCTGTAAACCAATGTTCTGTCTAGGTCTGAATTGGTGTAAGAAAGTGACAGAATAGCTAACACATACTAATACATGAGACAGATCCAGAACACTAGCTTGACCGTTTCTGCACTACATTATCTTTTTATTGTGCATACAACCAGAGTTTTGTCTAATGGGCATAACAGCAATCCCAGAACATAAGAAATGAAACCATATTGTACTTGTTACTGGGAAGGCTTTGCTCCATTGGACCTGTCTACTAAACTGTGCTAGTGCAAACACAGACCAAATTCATGCCAAACAAGAGTAGGGTGAAACAAGCACCAAGAATGTCAAATCTTTTTGACCTGACACTGAAAATTTTTCACCATCAACAGCTCTTTTGTTTTTCTCCATGTATCGGAAAGGTACAAGATACAGGAAACATGTTTCAGCACCCTACAATATTAGTAGGCCGATGAGGTCTGTATCCTTCCCTTTGCTACCTCTTTTACTTTAGAAAGAATGTGGGAACTAGCTTTCTCTCCCACCACTGTTCTTCCCATTGCTCTTCAAAACAGTGATGGGCAAAAAACTAGAGCAGATCTTCCCTTGTGCTATTGAAAACTCTTGAAGAAGCAGATGAATGGAATGGAAATTATTTTGTCCGCTGCCTTGTATCCCTATTTTGTTATCTGGCCCACACATGCATAGCTGCTGTAAGGGCTTTCCGAGGTTCATGCATTATCCCTGCTGTGAGACAGGAAAAAATCAGGTTCTTGAGCTGTCAGATCCTACTTCCTCTTCAACATTTTAAATGAAACAATTTTTCACTCTCTGAGTCATTGTAAACAAGTTTTATAGCGCTTTCAACTTGGCTCCATTCTGTGTTGCAGAAGAATTGCAAGTATTTAGGATTTAAACCCTTTTCTCAGAACATCAGGCTGGAAGAAAGAATAAAGGCTTTATCTCTAAAAGCTTCCAGAACCTTCCAAAATAAAATTCTTGCATCTATCAGTATGAGTTGGCATGAGACACCTGCTGAAATAATTGCTCACTCAAATGAGAAAAGTACAAATGATAAATGAATACAGAGTTTTAAAGTTCTCTTGCATCTGTCTCTCCACCTACACTCTTTGTCCATAATTGGAAACACTTCAGGCATCGACCCATCTTTTCAAATCTACACTAAGTGCCTAATCAAAAGTGCACCACTATCGATGATGCACAAGCTTCTGTACTTCAACAAGCTTCAGATTAGGCCATATATAAATAACTATACAGGAAAACTCCTGGCAAAATATTTGGAAACTTTGACTCTCTAAACTTGGCATGATTATTGCACAATAATCCTTTCTGCTACCACCAGGCTACTTCCTCCACCTCTCTTACTATCCTCCTGATGCATACATGGGCCACAGAAGGTCCCCATGAAACTCATTGCAAAGGAAAGAGGCATTGACCATAGGTTCACAGGCGAGTTGAGGGCTCATCATGAATATATAATGCATATTCTCATAATGCATATTCTCCAGCCAAAGCCCAGGAACCAGTTCATTTGGGCCTTAGGGCATACAAATACAGTCACAGTCCATCTAAAGGACACTGAATGGGTGACACCACATCCAAGTGACAGTCAGATTGGCAGTTTGTGTCCAAGTCTTGTAGTTCTATAAGGAATGAATCAAGATCAGCATCAATGGCACAAACTCTGCTGCCCCAATATCAGTGCCAAATCTGCTCATGACCTCAAGCACTCGGACTGAGTGGACATTCCGGAAAGTGTGTATTCTCATTTACTGGGATTTAGTTTCTCTCCAGAAACAGGAACATTCTTAGTGTGACACCTAGCGTCAGGAACAAACACCTCATAGATCCAGACTCAACAGAACAAGGAAATAACTAAGAACTGAAAACTCAAGAAACAAAAATTACAACAAAACATCATAAACATGAACTAACATCTGAAATACAGAAAATTCTGAGGACAATTTTTTTTTTAATAAATAAATCAATTAAAATACATTCTGGTCATCCTCTGTACTCAAACCCAACTCTGACTTATTACTGCTTTGGTCAGCTCAGTGTATTTTGTTCTCTGGACTTATACAGCAACTACCACAATCCAGTTTTACGGAAGTATTTCAGGTGTCATTGTGGGATGTAAACTACTCCTGATGACTTCAAAGGGCTCAAAATGAAACTATGGGGAAGCAGACTTTAGAGGTCAACATATTGACTTGAGTTTGTATGGTTTTAGGTCCTCATGAAACAAATTTAAAAAGAAAGTAAAGATAATACAAGAATTAGGACTTGATGTTTAAAATGTTAAATTCTCTTCAAAATCAAGTTAAAAGCACTTCAACGAAGGTTGCAGGGAAATGTCTCTAAATCATTTTCAAGTCAGCAATTCAGGGAAGCGACTAATTCTAAATATTAATTACAATTGACTAAGATCTGGCAATTTTAGGCTTAGACATGCTTCAACTCAGAAGGTAACACTGTCGGAAAGTGGAATTTATAACTAATGGCATCTTTTGACCAATAGTTTTGTAAATGCAGGCCAAACACAAAGGGAAACACAGGTTTGGTGCCAAGTTTTTGCAAGCTGAAGGCTAATCTGGCAGTCAGGACTCTGGAGAGAGATTGATGGCTGAATTTCTTGATTTAGCAAAGAGGAATTACATCTTGAGCAGGCACAGTGACATTCACTGCCATCTTCTGGAAATGCCTCTGAAGTACTCATGCAGGACGCACTCAGAGCAATATCAAGGATTTAGCAAAGTGCTAAAAGCACAAACAAATCACTTAATTGATTTCAACTCTCTTTCAAACCCCAAACTTTCTCCCAAATGAGAAATTTTCCCAAACAAAGTTTTCATTTTTATAGAATACACTTTCTCACAAAATATGACTGCAATGGCAAATCCCTGAGTACTTCCATGTATCAGCTCAATTTCTGAACAACTATACAGAAAGCTCTGACAATAGCGAACTTACATCCATTCTGAAGAGTTCTGTTGTAAAAGGCACCTGTACAGAAGCTCATTGCCGTGATTATATTGATCTGACAATTTCATTCTATGAACAAATATAGTTACAATGCAGCAAAAGTAGCAACCCCTATAATATTTCTACAAGTATTATATATAAGGAAAGAAGTAAAACATGTCAGATTTGTAAGTTACATGCATTAAATAAAAAAAATATTTATTTATTTGTTTGTTTGTATGAAAGTGGATAATTTATTTTAACTGCCTTGATTAACAGGGCATTATTTCGTGGTTAATTGGCTAGGTTCCTGTAGGGATTGTGATTTTAAAGGACTAGGAGTAATAAGTTCAAGGAAGCTGCTCTAGACAAGAAAATCAAGGTTGTTATTAAATGTATTGGTGCAAAGGAAGCTGTGGACATAAAATCTACCTGCAAAATATTTGATGGTGAAATTATTAAAAATTATGAGAGCAAAATAAAATCTTATATCCTGAATTGCATGGAGTTAACTTCTCTTATACTAAGGTAAACAGAGACTAAGCAGTCATTGTTCCCTTCTCACCAAGGTCCTTTTTGTGTACGACACAGTAGATCCTCCTCATGGATCTGGTTTTCCACAGCTACAAAAAGCAAAACTAAGTGAGGATGAAAAGTACCCACACTATCCACTGCTACCAACCTGTGAGGCATCCACCAAAAAAATAAAACAGATCCTAAATCTCTTTTCACCATAACTTTGCATGAAAGTGATTTCCTTCTGCAGGAATCACATGGGTTATGCAAGCCATGGATGCAGGATATTGCAGGACTCCTATTCCCAAGGGCTGGAGAGCCCACCAAGTGCTGGGAGGGGTACTGGGTATCCTCAGACCTATTGCTGGTCCCCCAGTACTGACAGAGCTTTCCATCGCTATGACAAATGGGGGTATGAGAATTTTGTCTCCTCCAGCGCACTCATCATTTAAGTCTTAAAGAGGTTGGGAAACATGTAAAGCAGGACATAAATAGATCTATTTTTACTGGTTGCTCCCCATGTGTCTTATTTCATGAGTCCTTGATTCCAGCCAAAACCTCTTATTAGCTGTAAGATAAATACAGATATTCAGCTGAGAAAATGGATTGTTTTTCCTCAGCTGTTTTAATTGGACGTGACTTCAAAAAAGACAGAACTCAAAAAATATTAAACTTACATCTGTATGCAAGATGTTCAACAGAAATTAATCATCTCAATTTATTAGGGAGCTGCTATTGATTAGGTAATCAATAAGGTGTCTGCTTCTTCCGTGTAACACATTTAATGCCCACTGCATAGGCAGTGTGGTACACCTTTACTCTTTAATTATGGTTACTACAGATTTATTCTGCTGCATCATTGAGTAATCAGTCATCTGTTATCTTCATGAATTTGAAATATTTCTATGACTAGCAATTAAATCACAGAACAGAAAAATAAGATCACAAAAGGGTTTGTATTTTCTCTATAAGTTTGTTTCAAGGATTGTAAAAGGTAAATTAATTATCTTTTAAATATTTCCATTGGTTTCTTCAAATAGAAAATATACCCAAATGCAATTTTAAATGTTTGGATGCAAACATAGAGCCCAAACAAAGAAACAGCTCAAATTTCATTTCAAAATTTACTTTATATCAGACAGATAGTACTTTAACATGGAACATTTATTTTGAGAGGTCTTCTTGCTAGTGAAAAGAAGAAATTCCCAAAGGAAAGGGTTCAGCCACAGGAATGCCAGATTGAAGGAACATATTTTCTAGAAACCATACGTGCATTAAAAGTGAGTAACCACTTACAGTGCTTAGTATGTATGGCACACATTGAAGCCCTTATTCACTAACTCAGTCTAATGCAGGCTGAAATATTTTCTTAATATTTTTTAAAATCCCTCATTAAAATCAGTATCCAAGTGTCCAAGCTCTAACTGAGTAAAGATGCTCCATCATGTCCCTAAAATGTATGCTTAGCTCTAAGAGCATGTTTAATGAAGTGTTGTTTAGAATCCACAGGGTGGGTAAAGAGTTTACCTCATATAAATATTCCTGACATTATCCCTTGCATAAATATTGCCAGAAAGAATGGAATATATATTTTACTTTTTCATATAGAACTTAAGAAAATTGTTTCTTCAAACATAATTTTGAGAAACAGTATAAAACTTCTGCACTTTTCAAAATTTAACTTTTCAACTTCTTCAAATATTGTCATCATTTTTTCCAAATATTCCTTTTCCCCAAACTTGACATTGATCATGAACAATTTTGTCCCTTCCCAAAAAGCATTTTTCAGTTAATTTACATTCAAACAAAAAGAGTTATCCAGTTCTACTGGTATTTTAAATTTCCTCCAATTTGACTTCTCAAAATACAGAGATTAATTTCAAAGAACTTTAAAGCACAACTATCAGGAGCAGAAAGCTACAAAGCAGACCTAAGAACTACAGCTTTGTCTGGAACACTGCAAGATATGTGGCATAATGGTGACTAGTATCCTAATAAAAAGATCTTGTTGACTAGACAGTATTAGAGTACCGCTGTGATATGATTGTCATCAAGACCAATTCCTGGACCTAATCAGGACACTCCAAGAGTCACACCATGTGCCTGAGAGCGTTATCCAAATACTTCTTGAACTCTGTCAGGCTTGGTGCTGTGACCACTTCTCCGGGGAGCTTGTTCCAGTGCTCAACCACCCTCAGGGTGAAAAATCTTTTCCTGATATTTAATCTAAACCTTCCCTGACCCAGCTTCATGCAATTTTCTCCAGTTCTGTCACTGGTCACAAGATCTATACCTTCACTTATGCTTCCGCTCTCAAGGATGTTAAATCCTTGGGACAATGAGGTCTCCCCTCAGTCTTTTCCAGGCTGTACGAATGAGCACAGCCACATGAGCACAGCCACCTCTCATTAGGTTTGCCTTTCAGACTTGTCAGCATCCTCATGGCCCTCCTTTGGACACTCTATAAGAGTTCAATGTCTTTTTCATATTGTGCTGCTCAAAACTGCCCCCAGCAGTCGAGGTGAGGCTGCTCCAGTGCACAGCAGAGAGGTACTATCCCCTCTCCCCCCCTTGCCCAGCTGGCCATGCTGTGCCTGATGTCCCCCAGGACACATTTGGCCCTCCTGGCTGCCAGGGCACTGCTGACTCATGTTCAGCTTGCCATCCACCAGGACCCCAGGTTCCTTTCCACAGCAGTTGTCTCCAAGCTCTTGTTCCCCACACTATTCACACAACCAGGGTTACCCCATGCCAGGTACAGGATCCAGCAACAAATCACCTCAAAATTACATTCCTTCAGGATAGATCAGAAACTGTCCATAGGGCTTGCTTGTTTAGACTTTGATTGTGTAAACCAAGATACTTTTAAACACCCTCTCACATGTAGATGTCAATTTTTGTTCTGGGGAAGAATCCAGTCAGAACTGTTCTGCTCCAGAATTAGTCCCAGGACAATGTTTCTGATGCATGTGCATTACTATATAGGCAGTAGCCTTTGCTCTGCTCACCAAAATGCCGTGTGCCTTTTGCAGCATGGCCTGTCAATGCATGCTGCACAGTGCTTTGTCCTTTCCATCTCTTTTACAGGTTCTTTCTTAGAGGTAAACATGTAACTTTTGAGCTTTTAGAGAAGGTTACACAACAGCCATAAACGAAGACTCTCTACATAGTGCAGGTCTGTGAAAGAGCTATCTGGAGTTTAGCCCACAATAACTATTGGTTATTTGAGATTGCCAAGATACTATTTAATTTTTGCCTACTTTTGTACAATCTGTCTGTACCACAGACCAGAATGCACAAAATATCTTTAATCCTGTCCCAGAAACTTAAATGAGGAAGAAGCATCCCCCTCAGATTTCTGTCAAGGCTAGAGTCAGCCACCTGTCCTTCACAGAAACAATTATTCATGAAAGAAAAATTAAATGGATGTTGATTGAGAGTTCGCCTAAGCTAATGGTGCGATCAGACATTAATGTGACTAATGGTAATGGCCCCTCTGGATGAGTTACATGGTAATAGTGCTCCAGCTGCTTTGGCTTTGCAGAAACCAGTCAGATGACTGAATAACTTTTCTGGTCATTCTTCAATTAATCTCTTTTGACTGAAATAACCAATCAAAATAATGAGCACTTTTGAAACTGTGGGGTGGGGGGTTATTACTATTTCTGTAAGGCATTAAAGGACACTTAAAATCTCCTTGGTTACTTGAAATTCAAGTAATCATTTAACAGCTTCTCAGGACTTAGATTTAGCATTGCAGTTACCTGAATCCACGGCCTGATATGGCAATCCTCATTCAGTAAAAGTAACATTAGAGTTGTATCATGAACTTGTTAAACAAAACAATTATGTCTCAAATCGCTTTGCAGTTACTTAGCAGTGTAAAGGTTACAAATAAAACCTGCAAGGGTGTTAAATTTTAAAGTCATTATATTGTATTTCTAATATATTCTTGATTATTTTTAACAAAGTATTTTGTACCGAAACTGCCTATTGCCTCTCACTGCCCCATATTTCTGGCCAGTGTGTGTATTCTCAATACACCAAAGTTTCATTTTCAAAAAGTCTTTGTCCTCAAATGCTCGAGTAAATACTTAAAGAGTAGAGCTTCTTTTCAGAGATTTAGGGAACCATGAAATTTGGTCTAAGTCTAAGGTACAATCATTTGGTAATTGCTATGATGCAAGATGCTGATGGTTACAGATTACCAAGATAAATACTTCATTTCACAGACAACATAACAGATGTCTGAACAAAATTTTCCAGGGCTATAGTATAGATGAATGTCAAGTAATAGTGTGAAGTTGGTATCTTTTGATACAAAATTACTGATTATTCTTTTTAATTACTGAAATAGTTAGTGGAACAAATTCTGGTGTATTTTGGGACAAAGTGTCCTATTTTCCAAAATGCAATTGCTGAGATTAAGTCTGAGTGTAGTCTGATTACATACACAAGGGAAATGCTACTTTCATGTTCAGTAGAGTGGTTTTGAAAGAAAAGAGTGCTTGTAATGACAATGTTATTTTCTACCCAGAAGTATCATTAGTATTACGTACTAACTCCCTTCCTGAACACAGATGAAAAAGTGGTAACAGAGTTAGGATAAATTTGTGCAGATTTTTAAAAATATAACTAGAGACAGAAACAGTATGTGGTAAAGCTATAGCGTATTACAAAACTTAAGGTGTTGAATTTTCCAGTTTTCCCATAAGTGGTGAAAATACAGAAAAGAATTAATGTAAAAAAGTAAAATAGAAAATACACTCAATGGTCTTTTATTTAGGCATCTTAACTTGCCATAGGCAGTTACATAACAATGCAAATAGGAAGATACCCAAAGAAATACCCTTTCTGGTTTCCTTCCATTCCTTTTCTACATCAGATTTATTTTGCCTCTGGGTTGGGTCTTAAATTGTGAAATCATGTGGGGAAAAAAAACTTTCGTTAATGCAGAGTGTTCTTAGATCACGATTTTCAACACTTTAGCACCTATATTACATAGATCAAAGTGCCAGCAGATTAGTAGGTAAGGATGAGTTAGGTCCACAGCACACTTGCTGTCTTAGACCATTACTCTGGAATATTTCCTGAAGAGAAGATCAGTACAATTGCACTGAACCAAGCACAGACTGCCTAGGAAGCTACAGCAGTTTTTAGTGCGACCTACAGCAGTACCTAGAAGTTTAAATTCTCTGTCAGACCAGCATGTCTTCCCTGCTGCTTCACTGAAAGAGAAATAAGGATAAAAGATCAAAATATGTTATAATACTCTGGAAGTTGAAATCTAGCATAGAAAAATTTTCCCCCTATGTTTCAATCTAGGGAATAAGAGTAAATAGAGAACATACATCCTCTATAATTTAAACAAATACAGCTCCACACTGCCATGGCCAAGTGCTAGGACTGCCCTCATTTGCTACATTAAAGCAATATGGGAAATCTCTACACTACTCTGTAGTTACTACTTTTGCACAGGCAATAGAAGCATAACATGATAAAGATCATGGAATGATGTTAAACTACCTTTGTGCCTTTCTGCTCCTTTTTCTAAATCATCATGAGAAGAAAAAAATAATAAGAAAAACAAACATTTAGGGAGACTAATGAGCAGAATAAAACACCTCCTCTGCTATACCTTTTCTCTTCCTCAAAGCAGTCCTGGACTACGGGAACCAAAATGCCAATTCAAATCTATTTAGGTCGAGCTGGATATACAGGTAACACCTAACGGAGGAGAAAACCAGGCTTTTTATTGGCTGAATTAACCTAGAAACACTGCACAGCTCAAGCAGCCTGGACTCAGAACATGATGCACCATCATTCCTCACTGTGCAATACCCCAAGGTTCTGCCCATGAACTTGAAGACATGCTGGGGACAGCCAGGTATTAAGATACCTATAAAACATGGGGCCCTTTCAGTATCTACGAGCACTCTTTGCTTAGGCAAAGTCTACAAAGTCTCACAACTGTGCCATTACCCACCAAAAAGGAAGAGAAAGGAGAGGGAGGCAGAATTACATGATAATCTCAAGGATTTATTTTCTCATTGACTCACAGTACACATTATAATTGCACTACATATGGTAGAAAATGAATTTTTTTTTTTTTTTTCCTGGGAAGGGTGCATTTTTACTTCCCTAAGTACACCTTTGAGGCCCATCTATTGGGTCAAGATCCCAAATATTTACATTTTATTTACTAGTTCCCTGGTAGGAAACTTCCAAAATTAAACCTTCATCTTAGGCAGTCTTCCACTGAATAGGACCAATTCCAGAAGCTGAATATATATAGTCCCTGAGATTCTTTAAAAAATGCAGTTGATCTTTACTAACCACATTGACTTTATCACGTCACTTTAAAAATGTGTATGTTCCTGGGAATAACTCTCCTATGAGAATGGTAAGCAGAATATAATGAGTTTCCTGGTACTTCAGTCTAAACAGGTAACTCTGTGCTGTCCATCAGAGCGAGTAAGATTCTGTTTTGTGTCTGAATTCTTTAGGGATTTTAATGTACTATGTTTAACACAAGCCATATTGCAAACTGAAAAAAAGGATTCTATTGGTTTCACTCTTTAATGATTAATATGATTACGACCAGATAACTTGGAAAGGGCAGTGGATGGAGGTGGGTATATATCCCCAATACTGATGGAAGGAATATTCCCTTTTTTAAAGGTAACTGTAGCTTCCAGAAAGATCAATTAAGAACTATTTGTTTGATTTTTTGTTGGAAAGAGCCCAGCTCCTTGCCAAGCTGATAGAATGGGATGGAGAAGACAAGGAGTGAAGTTTTTGGATTCTTAAGGGCACCCTTTTTATCTTTAGGTCAAAACCGAAAACTTCCGTAAGAGAGACACATATGTTTGTGCGGACTGATTGTGATTTTTATTCTTATATGTAAAGGCTGAAATGTTCACATGAACCTTTGAGCAAAACCCGAAGAGGGGATGAGGAAGGACAATGTTAAATGTAGAGACTGCTAGGAGCGGTTTATGAGGAACTGCCTTGGCAGCAGTTCACAGCAGATCAAGTGCTGAAAAGCTGTTTTTTGAAAGACTGTCTCGGACCATGTTCAGAAAGCACCAGAATGCAGTAAATGCTTTTATTGATTTTGCATTATTAAATCCAGAAAATAACCTACCTTTGCATGATATGCAATTTACTTGATTTAGTAGACTAATAATTCTGTCTCTAAGACCAAAAGGAAAGTCACAGTGATTATTCACTCTGAAATAAGATGACTGTAGAAGAATTTTTTTTTCAGATTATGTAAATGACTCAATAATGTTTAAAAGCACCAGTTTTAAACTGTTAAACTGCTTCACCATTTTTACCAATATGAACTGTTAGTCCCTTGGGGTCTACTATTTTAAGGTGCTGACAAAAAAGTTGGTAGGAGGCAATGGAGTCTTAACAGTGGTGAGACTTGGGTCGGAGCCATAATAGGCCTTAGAGGAGAGGGGAGATGGGTCTTAATGATACATATTGAAACTGGAAGATCAGATGTCCTTTTAGTGACCAAGTGAGAGCTATATTGCATGCATTTGTGGTTTGATATCTACATTAAAATACAAACGAGGTCATAAAACCTGAAACTTTAACATGGTACTCACCATATCCCAATAGCACTGATTAGTAAGAAATGACGATGACAGTCACTGTCCTTAAGACAGCAGTGTGACTTTCTCTCATGTAATGTATCTCTGTTGGGAGGCATATTAAGATAATTATTCCATCTTTAGTTTGTTTGTAATTTAAATCTGTTGGGTTTGCCTACAAAATCATACCACATGTATTCAATTCCTGGATACTCTACTAGAACATAAAATAAGTATGACCAAAGACTTAATTACTTGAATGTTTTATCCGTGTTCATAAACTATACCTTCATCCATTTTAACACTAAGAGACTATAATTAAATTCTCCATCTGGAAACTAGATTTTTTTTTCCTGTCTCAAATCCTGAACAGAGGGGACCAAGTCCTTTAAATGCCTGCTGAGCTCTTATTTCCATCGTGCTTCACTACTGACCTCTAATGAGCAGTAAGGAAACTGCCTGAAATTCTTAGTTCTTTACAGAGAAGAAATGTGCTTCCTAATACGGGTTTATCCTCTCAGAGTAAGCAGGAATTCTCGCAAGAGTTGCTGGGCTAGATTCCTATGCTATCCTTCCTAAGAGGCTGCTTTCCAGAGGAAGATGTTATACAACCAGGAAGTGGTATTTTTTTAACCACTGTATGTTAGCAAAACGTCCAAGATACTAGCAGATTAAAACATATCTGTGGACATGGTACATGATACTCCAAGTGCAGAGCGTTCCTAGAATCAGGTTTACAAATGCCACGTGAATACAGTGAAACCGAAGTATTTGTGAGAAGCAGCTTTATTGTATATTATAAAAATAGCACACCATTGAAATAGTCTCACACATCTCCTTCTTGGTATGTGCTTGACTCGTCAGGAATTTTACTCCTGAGGAATACTGTGTACTATGTAAAGCACATGACATTGAAAAGGATGTAAGACTTTGAAAGTATTTTATGGACTTCAGATGATTAATGTGTTTTTACTTTAGTATTTATATTAAATGCCTGTCAATTGTATTAATGTTCTGTTTACCCCTTGTCCTAGTTTACAACAGACTTGCTATTACATAATTTGACAGTCTAGTAAGAATGCCTAGGTTAACAGCTCTTACAATTACAGTAATTACAGTACTTCCATATTCAAACAGTCTATTATGGTTATCATACTTTTTCCACTATAAAACTCTCTTTACATGATACTAAAAGAGCCTCCATGTAAGGGTTAAAATAAACCAGAAATGTTTCCTTGACCCAAATAACTTCAAATATCCAGGGACTGACAATGCTGTCCAATTGTGGGGATTTCTCTAGGACTCCCACATGTTTTCATCCAGGTTTAGAGGAGAATTTCACTAGCTGTCGTGTTTTTAGCAGTCCAACACAAAATTTCTATTTCTAATGACTGAGCAATTCAACTCCCAGGTAGAATACAGTATACCTGAAAATTGCTACAAGATATTCCCTAAATTGCTGACAATAATAACATTTACAAGACCTAAGATAAAAAAAATAATTTTTAAAAAGGAAGTTTTAACAGTTTCAACTGCCATCAACAAAATCAAAGGAGGACATTATATTACTCAAAATAGTCTGGTGATAATTAGTGGAACAAGAAGCTTTTTTTAAGAAGAGACAGGGGAATACCAGCACAAGTGAATGACAGGGTCAGTTGTGTGCTCTGAACTCCCACTGAAAATATTGTGAAATGAGGGTAAAGTTGCACTCTCTCCCAGAGGACTGTGGCCACAGTCCCCTAGGACCCACAACACACAATAAGCTTGACAAAAACCAGATGCTGCAGTAAAAGCCATTTTGCAACAGCCTCAATGGGGCTATACGTGCCATTATTCTGGACTAAGGAGTCATAACAGGGTATTATTCCAGAAGTGCTATCGAGTTTTAAATTCTTTGTGTCACTGCATAATAATTTTCCTCTACTGAGGAGGCTGTAGGCAGTTTTAAACTTATGTACAGACTGGGAATTGGTAAAAGTCATGGGAATAGAAACATGTTACTTGCACCTCTGGGAAAAGGACAAACAACACTCCAAAAAGACACATATTAATGAGCTCTCTGTGTACACAGCACTGAGACAGACACTGAAAAGTGCTGAATCACTCAGTAGGAACTCAGAGCACTTTTTTCCCTTGGTGCTGCCTGTTTAGGAAGCACAGAAAGGCGTGGTCAGACATTTTTTCCAGAACTCACTGGAATTATTACTTTCCAATTAATGCCGCAGTGTTGCACTGCATTACTGCAGCAGTACTCAATAGTTATGGCCATCGTGTTACAGTCTCTGTTGCTTCAACAGCAAGGCTTCACCAACACTTCACACAAGTGTTTGTTTCACCCCAAGGTGGTGGTAGGCTCTTACCTATCCACTGAACCTGGGCAGGAACTGAGTCACAGTAGGAGAAGCTTCAGGAGCTACCAAGTCTGCAGCTTTGCTGCACTCAGCAACTGGCCAAGAGAGTCACACTTTTCCTCAGCCTCAAACTGCATATTCCTGTTGGGTAGAGATCTCTCCAGAAAAACTTCAGGAAGTTTTCTAGCCCCTGCCCTGGATTAGTTTGGCTAGAAAACAAATGAGCGGGTTTATGGCATTATAATTGCAAATGTACAACCTTTAAAATTTGAATTATATTTTTTACTTCCTTTGAGACAAAACACATACTCACAGCAGAAAACCAGAATTGTTGTAATTACTCTCACAAACTTCACAATCAAATAACTAGAAAAATCTGAAAAAATAACACAAAAGAAGTGTTTGGCTATGTGCAATATATTTTATAATTAGGACACAAAGAAGATACAACTTCTAACATATTTTTGAAAATGACCAAAAAAAAAAAAAAATCTGCCCATACTACAAATAACAGCTGTGCTATATGTGAGAAAGATAGAAATGGCATTATTTTTTCCCCAATTTTCAATTTCCCAATGAAAACAAAAGTTAATTCTCCTTTTGTTTTTAGAGACTGTCTAATAGCACTACAATGTTTTTTATGTATTTCTCCAAATCTACACATTTTGTCAGCAGTAAAGATCAATATTTTATGTTAATGAACCCTAAAAGTATTCATATTAAGATATCAGAAAAGCTCTTGATTAATAGTCTTAAGCAAGATACTTTTGTTTTTACAAAATAAATAAAATTTCAATCATACTCTTACTAAGAGAGTCAATCATACTCTTACTAAGAGAGTAAGCAGCACTATGTAGGTGTCCTGAAAAGTGCTCAGCTAGAATAAATAAGACTTATTTGTTGCCATAGAAGCAAAAGACTAATTTTCTGTGTAGTGTCTCAGGTCTCAGTAAGATACTTGAGGGTAGATGGGATGTTAAAAATTCCTTGGAGGAAAAAGAAAATCCAGGTGATAGAATAAACATTGTCTTATATTATGCAAGAAGAGCACAGGATGTACCTGTGAAAGCAAACAAAACTTAGGGATTTCAGTGCCTGCCTCATGAAGAATACCTACTGTCTGTAAAAGCCCTTTGTACCTTATATCTGCTCTAAGATCAAACTAACTCATGGTACTAGTTTTGGGAATTGCAACCAGAAATCATATAAAGGAGAATTTCAACTCAGGATGGAGTTATGGGGTACAACCTGATTGCTGTCAATGATCTCCCATATAGTGGGGTAGTACATAAGATCCTTGAGAAGTTGGGGTTGCAAAACAACCCTCCCTGCTCTCAGCCTGTAAAAGATACAATACTATTTCCATTTCCAAGATATGAAAATTGGCTTTTCAGTTTACAATCCCATTTAGTAGGCCCTAGTAAAATCCCAAAAAGACACTGCCATAATACAAAACAGAAATATATCTGGTAAAGAGGCGAGTTAATATTTAATTGACAGCAGTGTCAGAACATTTTTTGGATACAACAAAATGTAAGGCATTCTTTCATTTTGAGAGCCAAAAGTGATCATACAGACTGACAAATACCTTTCTCTACCAGAGTGTCCCCATTGTCAGTCCATGGTCTACACTCATCTTCATCCCAGATAAAACCTTCTTCATTCTGACAAGTCCTTTTCTGATCATTGACTGTAAGCAGCCCAGATCACCAACATCATACAAAATAAATCCAAGCCTCTTCCTCCTTCTTATCCCAATGTAGTCCTAAGGTAGTTTCTTAAGAGAACCACAGAAATCATCCTTAAGCAGAAACGTGAATGTGTCAGCACAAGATGTTTAGCAAACACAGAATCTTTGGGACACTCTGCTGTGGGGAAAGTTGTGTACACCAGGACTTGGGCATCTTCATCAGGGTTCTGAGTCTCAGACAGAAGACAGCCTGGACACTTCTAGCACAAAGGCCACTGTCTAAATTTGGACTGAAACAAACTAGAAATATTTATTAAACCTTCACTTGTCCCATCATGATTTTCTTTCCTGGCAAAAGCTTTACTAAGAGACACAACTGAAAAGAGGAAAGAGCTTATCTAACACAAGTGTTCAGTATGTGATAATTTATTCATCTCATTATTTTATTTTGTCTCCCCTAATGTTATAGCATAAAGGTAATTTCTTGACAGATGAATTACATAAACATTGATTTTAAAAATTCATTTCTCTCATTAAATTGCATTTATCCAATTACCCATTAAAGTGACTTGTAATGCGAATGCACATTTCTCACATGACATTCCAAAGCAATGAACTGGAAAATGACACCTTGCCAAAATGGCACATTCACACATGATAGATAGATGATAATAGAATTGAAAGACAAAAAAAACCCAACCAAACACAAAAAAAAAACCAAAACAAACCACCAAAAAACCCCACTCCAAAACAAAAACCCAAAAACCCCAAAAGAAAACAAAAAACCCCAACAAGAACAAAAAAAAACCCACCCAAACCAAAAACTAGACAAACGCACACACACACAAACAAACCCATGCACAAAAAACCTTTCAATACCAAATACCAAACAAATCCCCAAACTATTGCCAGCTGCTTATATCAGTTATTGTGACTGTCTCAGAATCTCTGACAGTGTTTTGAACTAATTTATCTAGAATAAGGTTATTTTGATTTTCAGCAAATGGTGGTAAATCAGAAGCCTGAACAACACTATACTCAGTGCCCAAAAAATAGTTTGGAACTAGAGGAGTTCTAAAGAGCAGAAAAATTAGTCTCATCTGAGACTCATTCAAAGGACACTGGAAACAATCTCCCAAATCTCTCTGCATTGATGGGTGCAGACAGGCCTCAACAGGCTCTGACTGTGCTGAGCATGGTGCGGGCCCAGCATTCTCACAGGACTCTAAGAACAATGAGCCAGCTCCAGGCCACAGAGCAACAAAGCTGCATTAGTTCAGCTCTGTGCCCCAGTTATCGTGCAGTAGCAAGAGTCAGAGCTCATTAGCTCAGGAACTGTGCTAAGCTCATTTATACACACAGTGTCTTCAAAACTAAGCTGCTAAGTCTGTGAAATGCTGAACTGTATTTGTGAATCCAGCAGGTCAGACTGCATCTCTGTACTTTGTGCCACTTCTCAGCAAGAAGATTCTACTCTGACCTCAGCCATGGTCAAAGGCAAGTTGACTCTAGAATCTAAACATCACATAGACAGCTATACCTCAGAAAAAAACCTGACCTTTTATCCTTATGCGTACTACAGGCCCACTTAAAACCTTTCTACTAATACGAAACATGTGATTATAATTAGTGGGGTTTTTTCTTTTGGTTAGTATGGGTACTCAAAATAGTCTCTCAAGAAAGACTCAGACTAAAGCGTAGTCTCTCAAAAGAGATGAGACATTTAAAATACAAAGGCTGAGTCAGCAGAGATATGTGCAGGTATTATTGTGCAGATCTTATGTGCTGTCTTTTATAGATCTTTCCACATTCCCTTGAGTGGCCTGACTGTATCTGCTTTATTTTGGCACAAAAGCAGAAATTGCTCTTTGGGGCTCAGCTATACCAACAGTGAGCTAGGAATTGTTCTCATTTATGATAGTCTTCTGAGTATTGCTTACAGAGTTCTGAGCACCCCGAATTTTCAAGCTTGTGCAATTGTCTTCCAAGAGCTACTCTTTGTTAGTACAGGTGCTATGGTTAAATAACACTTAAGAAGGTCTATCCTATTCCAATCCTATTGCAGTTGAATCTTCTCCGTAACACTACTGTGTCAAATCTGCTTTGTACCTCTAGGCACATACAGGCCAGCCAGGTGATCAGGCCTATGCTTCTGGATTTGAGAAGCTAAACCATCTCCTTGTTCACCTTCTCTTTATTCTCAAATCCGGAGAAGCATTGTGAGCAGGGTGACACATATTTGCTTGATATCCAACTGTTCAGAACATCTCTGGTGACTATCTACATTATCTAGGAGGTGGCTCAACCACATTATTGGAGACAGAGTCATCTGAACTGCTTCAAGCAGGCCATGTTCTGAAAGCAGTACAGCCACGCCTTCACTATCCACACCTACCAGTTCGGCTCAGCTCGAGGTTCTCTGGTTTCCATGGCAAATGAAGGTTTCTCCTTTTTCCAGTCATATCTTTCATTACAGTTTGCTGGATTTGCTTGCTCATTAATTACATTTACTATGTTTCTGCCTATCCAACCCCTGAAAAACTGAGATCAGATAGGATGTATGAAAAAGAGGAGTGAGGAAAGAAGACACACAATTGTATTTCTATTAAATATGCACATTTATGAGCAATACACTCAATAAAAGGAGCAAAATCTACCAGATAACAGTTGTTCATACCATTATTCCTAATGCTATCAGGCTTACTGAGATACAATTTAGCCACAAAAGAAAATTGTGCCCATGGGTCCATTGAGTCATCATCTCAAGCTGGCTCCTTTTTTGCATCAGTTTCAGTCAAGCAACACATGTATCACACAATTCTGCTTCAGAGTGCTTTGATATGATTAATTTCTGTGACACGAACTCTGCCACTGCTGCCAGGTTTGTGATGTTCAGGTTTGTGCTTCCTGTTTGGGTAAGAGAAAGCATGAACTCTTCATTCTGCAGCACAGTTACCCTTCACAGGGTTCTTCCTGCAAGTCAGCTCAGCATTACCATGGGGCAACTACAATTCTTCCTGAGCCAACCAAGGAAAGTCCCTTCTCTAACTGCCACTATTTCAGCTTGGCCCCATGCCAGTCCAAGTCTACAGGATCCCACGGACTACATCTTTTTCATGTCCTCAAAATGAAGGGTTTGGAACAAGAATGCTAGACCTGCTCTTGCTTATTCAGAGAGCCTTTTCTAGTTTCTTGGACAGAACTACTGATGCTTCCCTCAAAATAACAGAAAAACTTTGGATGGAAGGGAACTTCGGAGATTATACTGTCAAACTTAAATACCATTCTCAATTCACAATTCCCTGCCTATTCTGTCAGGATAACACTTAACACTAAAACTAACTACGAAATTTGTATTTGTACTATCATGATTACAAAATATTAACTTAGCAAGAAGATCTAAAGCAGGAAGAAAACAGAACTGTGTGGAACTTGGAATAAATGGAATGATTTATGTAAATTATGTTAGACACAATAGGTTGTTCCCTTTTGCCTTTGCTGCCAAACAGTTAATCTTCCCTCTCAGCTCTGACGTTCTAATGCCCAGAAGAATTCAACATACTGATTTACAAACCTTGAAAACCTTAAAACCTTGAAAACATTTAGCATTCTTTCAGTTATGTTAATTTAAAATAAGTAAATGCTTGACAGAAGCAAAACCCAAAAATAAAGACAGTGGAATGTCAAGATTTTCCTAGAGTAAAAACAAGGAATAGAAGAATATGCCTCTCTTGGGAAAGAAAAGTTGTATTTCCAGAGAATTATGAAGTTCTTAATAAAAACAGATTTCTGTTTTGTGAAATTAGAAGTAATTAATAACCTTTCTAACTATAGGATATTCTATTTAACATGAAAGGGATTTATATTAGTACCATTACATTCCCTATGACATGAATACAGCACATACAGATTGCAAGATTTTTTTAAGGGGCGGGATGATTTGTCAGCAACTCAAGAATAGTCACTTGCTGAGCCAGCTGAAGGTAATATGAGTACTTCAGGGTCCCATGCCAGGGCATAACCTGATCACCTACAAAGATTAGAAAGGAATGTTCCTCACATGTGCAGTCCTGAGTACCTGGTTCTCTGTAGCATAGATCTTGATACTTGTTATTTAACCTTTTCCTCGAGCAGAAGCTTATTACTGTTTCTAGACTAGGTGTACAACAGAACTGATTCTGTATACTAAATCTTGTCCTCTTATCTTTTTACTGTCATGGGATTCTTTGGTGAAAAAGAATAAAATCCTATTATATATTATATTTTAATATGCAGATGACTTCCAATTCCAAGGTAATTTCATTCACATAAAATATTTTATTTCCAATTTATTTTCATGATCCACTAGGCAAATGAGAATGTTATGCAAAATAAAAATGCATAGCTTTACACTCAGGCAAATAAGCCCAGCATCATAAATTCATTCAAATTTATAAAAAATAGGGAAGGCTTCCTTGATTATAACTTGCAAGTATGTATTTTTACACTATTTAATTTATTTGCTAAATAACATGATTTAAAAGCCACACTTCAATGCTGTAGTCATCACAGTTAATATTTTAAAGAATTCAGTAATACATAAACAAGATTATAAGCACTTCTCAGACCAAATCACATAGTTCAGTAACAATGTAAAGTAAACAGATCCTCCTACTCCCAAGAGCCTCCATATTGCCACTGGCAACCTGCAATGAAAATCCAACTACTCAAAGTCACGGGGGTGAGTAGGAGGGCCAGCTTTGGGGGAAAAAAAAAGGAGCGCTTCACCTGCCACTTTCTCTTTTTATTCTGACTTAAGACAAGTTCCTCCTTTGGCAGTGTAGACTAGCATGGGATGGAAAAAGTGTGTTCCAAGACACACTTTGGCATATGTAGGTCAAAATAAACTCCTTAGCATTACTTTTTTTAGACCTTGTGAAGCTCTACGAGAATTTTTTTATCAATAGCCTGTGTGTAGAAAGGCTTTAATAAACAGATAGGTATACACATATTTAAGCTCACACACAAAACTACCACATACAAATTCATACATAAGGACTGCATACAAACTGTGTTTGAACCTGAGCTATTACACACTGTATGAACAAAAGGGTGGTATTTATATCCTACCTTGGGAATGATGTGAACAAAAGAGAGCCTAGAGAGGGCCTCATTGATAGAAGATGTGAAGGTGACAGCAAAGACATTTGCTTTGTTCATTATGCCTTGACGTACATCTCTTTCACTACAGGATCCTGGGATAAAGCAAAGATAAAAGTGAGCAGAACCACCTAAAGAATGACACTTCAAGTATGCAAAGGATACATTTTTTTTACTTGATCTCTGTGCAGGTTTTCCCCATGGGGCAAGAATGGTCTTCCAGTAGAGATACAAACATCATTTCCCCTCTCACAGAAATAAAACTTCAGAACCTTACCTGTTTTCACAGAGAGCAAGATCATATACCTCCCCTCACAGGATCCCTCAGCCCATTTCTGTTACTGCATTGCAGTAGTGCAGCTATATTCTCTTCTTTTTCATTAATCCAAATGGAAGTTGCAGTCTACTTTGAAGAAGAGAAACAGACTTAGCTGGTCTATACTTGGTACTTTAGGTGGAAGAGGTACACAATTAGGGGTTCAAAACATGCACTCAGTTCTATTGTGGGGCTAAACCATCGCCTGTAGGCTGCTCTCCTTTGTGATAAGAAATTATGCTCAGAAACACCATGGATTTCTGGAGTAGGCAGGTGACTACCTGTCTTGTCTTTTTATTATAGCAATGTCCTCCCGTTAGACCACTGATGGCCATTGATGGGTCTGTATAATGGAATTAATATTCCATTATACAAGTAGAATATCCTGAGTTGGGAGGGACTCACAAGGATCAGCAAAGTCCAAATCCTTAGAGTAATTAGCTGCTGGTAGGAACATCTGTGGGCAGCAGGGAGAGGGAACTCTGCAAATCTGAGACACTTATATAAACACGTGGTTTTACTGTAAGGGTCATGGGTAACAGGGCCTTGCCTTCAGCCACCAGCTTCAGCTGAAGGGATGCTCCAAAGTGAGAGAGTGAGAGAGGGAGAGAGGGCTAAGAAGTGAGAGCTAAGAGGTGAGAGCAGGGTAAGAGAGGTGACAGGAGTAAGGGAGGTGAGCGAGGTGAGGTAAGAGAGTAAGGTCCTTGTTACAATACATTATATCTCCTTTTGTGTTGAATATTCTGATTTGCATAGACCAACCGGCATGAGATACAAAACCTACAGACTTTGCATACAGCCTATGAAAACTGCTATATTACCATATCATTCTATATTCTAAACTCTAAAGACTACTTTTCTTATCTACCTTTTCCTGGATACCTTGGGGAGCAACTTGCTCGAGCCCCTTTGTTTGCTATCACCCAACCCATCACCAGCTAATCACTATCCTCCAGCCCGCCATGCCTACATCTCAAAGCTAGCTTTCATTTCTATTTCATTCATAGGTTTTATATTTTCAGTATCTCTTGCCAGGCAATTGTATTTGTAGGCTTTTCCTGTCTCACCTTTCCCAACAGCTGCTTATTAATACTTTTGATTGGATTAACTATGCACAGTACCATCAATCTACCTTTCTTCTCAGCTCCATTGCACATGAACTTCTCAGATGCCATTTCTTTGGCTTCCACACTCCCCTTAAAGTCTCAGTATTTTCCCTTTTGAAACAAAAAACACCTCTTCCCCAAGATCATGTTGGACACACCATGTTTGCCAGCATTACATTAATGCCAGGTGGGGGTATGTTCTACATCTTTTCTTAGTTCTTAGGACACGTCCCCACCATGTAGAGCAAGCTCTCAGGGTTACGAATTCTCTACTACCTTATATTCTTATGGTAATGTCCACTCAACACATGACTTACAGTTATGACTTACAGTTAGATTTTATAAAAATGTAATTAAAGACAGTTGAATCGATTTAGTAAAGTATATTTGGTTTTAAGCAATTGAAGTTTTGTTTGAGTCATGTTTACCCACCTGAGCACAAAAAAATTTCCCTAACTGTACTTGCCACTTCTCACTTGTCCCTTTCCTGCGTCCCCATCCTTCTCAGATCCATCCCAAATACCTTTCCATTAATAAAACATTTTGTTCCAAACGTACCAGCATGCAAAAGGTTCACAGGCTGTTTTTCTAAATTAACATTAATACCATTTTAGTAGCCAGTCATGAGTAAAGCAAACAGGTTCTTGAAATAAGATATCTTCTTTACAACATTAGGCTCAACACTTCACTACTTCAGTTAATGTGTTGTGATAGGTGTTGTAGGTTCATATTACTATCTTCCTGTACATCTGCAGTGAAGTCTCACCGTGCAGTGTAATTGCACCTTCACAATGTCACCTTTCAGCTACTGGCAATGGATAATGGCACTGTTTGTAAAACACCTTACTACAAAGAACATAGTAGCCTGATAAATTCAGAAAGATAAAGAATGACTTTGTAAATGGAAGTCAGTGGAAATTTCACCACTAAAAAATGAATTTGAATTTGCATCAGCAAATTCATAGCAAAATGAAATACATAGCAAGAAGTTTGAGAAAAAAGCATCAGAATTTAAAGTCTTTTATCAAGATGAAGATTTAATGGTAGTTTGATCTTAGACCTGGATCAAACTGTAATTATTTTGGTTTCAGTAAACTTTACTGATTTACCTCTGTAAATTCTCTGGCCATAGGCTAGCTTGTAGCCCTCAAATTATATTACCTGGTTGGAATGTACTTGCCTGTGGGGTCTATGTGCCATTCAACACTATCTTGGAGTCAGTATAGGAGCTGTGTTTATGAATTTCACACAGGAAACAAAAAAGCAACAAAAGGGCAGATTCCGTTGCTGGCATTGCTCCATTCAGCTATTTCTCACTCATACTGCTGTAGCAGCTAAGATTAGAAGAACTCTGCCATCACAATAAAAGACAGGCTCTCCCTCCTAGCAAAGGAACACATCTGTAAGTCAGCACAGAGGATCATGAATGGATGGCCAAGGAGTACTAGGAAAAGGTACCATCCTTTTGATTACAATGCACCAGTCCTCACCATGAGCTAATTTTTTTTTTTTTTTTTTTGTGGCCAAGAGTTAATGGTGGTGTGTGAAGAAGAAAGAGGAACATAGAAGAAAGTACACGAGTGCTTATTATAAAATGCAACATATGGGCAAATGAAGTCAGCATCTTAACTGATGAGAAACTGTAACTTTAGTCCTGATATGGAAAGTCAGATGTCAGACAGACAGGCATCTGTCAGCCTGTGGAGCTGGGACCCATTCACCCTCTAAATTCCAGTCTGTTATTTGTGACTGTGTAATATTCAGAACTTGGCACCCTGCCTCCATTCCACACAAAGCAAGGGAATGAAAGCTGAAGGCCCTCAAAAATGCAGAAACTTTTGCATGTGTAATGTTAAAAGATTCTCCCTGAAGATCTTTTTATTTTTTTTAAACTTGCTATTTTGAATGTTAACTTTCCTGGACTTAGCTTTAAATTTGACTAGCTTGACTAATGAGAAGAAAATAGGAGCAGTTTTGAAGCTCAGAGTCATCTGAATTATCACAAATGAATGATAATCCTTCAATGTAACTGATATTCCATAGCCACAAACCAGAAAACTTTCCGCTGGAATGAAAGCACACTTCCATGGCAAAGTAGTCTCTCCCCATAATCTACAGGATACACTTTCATGACCACCACACCTACAAGATACCCAAATTGTAAGATGAATCACTACTACCTGCTCTCCAGAGGAAAACACTAGCTTATACCTGCCAGATGGAACTGGCAGCTGGCAACTCAATGCACCACAAAGACTTTATGTAAATAGGCTCTAAACAAATGGGTATTCTGGCTTCCTGTTCCCACTCCATTGAAGTCTAACACCACTGACTCCCACTCCTCAGCTTGGCTGGTTCTTGGACTTAACCTTTGCTCCTGCCTAATTCAGACTACTTCATACACACACAGAGACATACTTTTTATTATTTACATATTTTATTACAGTAAATATTAATTACATGTATTTAATCAAAGACATTGCTTCCAGTTTGCTTGTAAACCCACTTGCTTTGGTGTGTCATGTCAAACAAAAGAAGTCACATATTTCTGTGTCACAGACTTTATTCTTTTGATTACCAAATACATATCCCCATCCTCTCACTGAGGTGGGACAAGGTTAATAGTACAGCAAGTACATATACTGCTGCTCTGAATCTTCAGTACTGCCAAGTGTTTTCTGAAGTTAGGCTGCACCTAAACAAGAGCATGCCTAACTACTTCATATTAATGAAGTAACTGCTCTTTCAGTTTGAAAAGTTTAGCAAAAAATTGGCTTTTACTTGTCATTAAGTGCAACCACGAATGAACCTTACCAGTTAAGTAAATTTTTTAATAGAAATTTCTGAAAATATTACAGTGAAATACACAGGAAAAAAAGAATAAAAAACAACCAACCAAACCAAACAAAATCCTCAGAGGCCACATAAACAAATATCAAAATGAACCATTCTTGAAAGTATTCTGCTCCAGTAGGAGGGAAAGTCATACCTGTGGAAAACTGAAGCAGATATAATAGAAGCATTACAGCTGACAGAAAACGCTCATTGTAGAATGCTTTAAAAATACACAATTAAAAAAAAGAAGTATTCAAAGACATTATTTACAGTCATGCAGTAAAAGCTAATCAGACAAGATATGAAGAAACTTCATTATCTATCTCAAGAGAGTCATGAAATAATGTTTTAGACCGACTCCTTTCAGATCTATCCACATCCTATAAACATCATCAAGCTCCAAAGATTAATGAACAAAACACATAACATTTTATTACTAAAAGTCACTTACCTAATGAATATAGGGTATTGAGTGTGCCAAAAGTCTATGATTAAGTGATATTTTTTCACTGAAAAGTGAAACAGGCTTAGAGAGAAATCGAAACAGTTTGCTTCATGAAAACAGCAACCTTAAGCTGTATTCTTTCACCTTGTAAAAAGAAGGACAGGGTGAAAGTTTAGAAATGCTAGCACTAACTGATATATCTAAGACTGTCTCTATACTAAGAAGTCCCATTTCTTGTGGGTTTTTGGATATGTGGGTGTACTTATCCTAGGCAGAAGTAGCTTCCAGAGGCTGGGAAAAACTCTCAGGTGTGAGAGCTCATGCTACAAGTTATTCCCTCACAATTACTTGCAAAAAAAGAGCATGACAGAATTCTAGCATTTGTTCAGTTATAGTTTACTGAAATGTGTGATTTTGAAGAGAGCACCACCATATTATTTGCTGCCTTGCCCCTTTACTACAGCCAGACTGACACTAGCTGTGCGGGATCCCTAAGCAAGTGGCCTGGGACTGAAAAAGCTTCCTACAGGGCAAGCTCTATCAATAACAGCTCTTTTAAAAAACAAAACTAGCTATTGTTTACCTATTTTTTGCAGGTGCTTTCAGTTTTTAAATTCTTTTAAATGCAGCTAAGTGAAGTCTCTCCATTTTTTTCCTGGAATGAAGGAGTATGTAAAAGCTTCTCAAGGCCACAGAACTTTTCATATGTTAAATACACTCAAGCGTTATTTATTTATAACTGAAGATACAAAGTTCACTAGAGAGGACTCAGTTCTTCAGTTTGCCAACAGGATGAGTAATCAGCAAGTAAGTGCTGGCCAGAGCATGGCGGCCATTTAGCTATACACTAACCAGACAGAACATAATACCTGAACCCACAGGGATGATCACAGTTCTCAGTGGAAGATGGGAGGCTACTGAAGCAGAGGTTGGAGAGAGTTTAGGGAGACAAAGGAAACAAATCTTCAGGAATTTAGGCACAGCATATCCTGCTGCTCCTTGGACAATCTGTTTTCTTTCCTAATGTGGCAAATTCACAAAATTATTTTATTAGACAGTGTGAACTAACACAACTAGTTCAGACACAGCATCTGGGGTAAGCAGCTATTGGTGATGGCTGATTTCATAAGAATATTCTACATTGATTTTGGAAAGCTGCCAAGTCACTCAGAAATGTACCATCCATCAGGACAACTTATTAAATCCATTGCTTTTTCTGTTCATCTCTTTTTCAAGCTTAAGGATCCTCATTTATGGCAAATAGAGGTTTTTGCTTTTTAAAGAAACAAAACCCTAGAGCTTCTGACTAGAAATGTCTGCTACTCAGATAGCTCTTTTAATGACACTATTTTGCTTCAGTGGTTTTACCAAATGCAATTGTAGGCTACAGACCTTTTTGATTCTTTCCTGCTTTTGCTAAACAATTCAGATATCTTGAAAAGGGCAGGCAGTACACTGGCAGGAAAGCACCTTCTCCTTCTTATTCTTCCTGATAATTTAGTGGCATGTATGATGGCATGGGCTGGGAATGGCTGACTAAGCCTCATTCTCTTGTTGGCACACTAATGAGGATTGTATATGAATCTAAGATAATTGAAATAATACTGATCCTGGTTTGTTGTAGTGTCTATCTGTAGTGTAGTACTATTTGAGCTCCATCTGTTGCTCTCCTTCTGGAAGGTATGACTTCCTTTATTGAGGAATATTTATTTAACCTAAAGGCATTTAACCTTTCAAGGCTTATTTCTCATGGTCTTCCAAGAATACACATTATAACTCTTACAGGAGCATGAATAAATGTTGACTCTTTTCTTCTGGACATCTCATGCCATAGGAAACAAATCCACTCTTTACTGTGTTGATGCACGGGGACATGACAAAAGACATCACTTAAATTTTAAATCCCTCCACAGTTTATGCAAAATCTAATAACCAGATGAAAAGTCTTGCTCTGAGAAGTTTGCTTCATACTCAGCTTTGATTACACTCACAGGGATCAATTTACCTGAATCAGACCTGACAAAATCTGCAGTAAGACCTCCAGAATTCAAGCAATGCTGTAACAAATCCCAGACTACTAGGCCACTGATCTAAAGGCCAAATGCTGAGTTACTCCTCAGTGAAGTCAATCAAATCAGCTGAGAGCAACGAGAACAAGCTTTTGACCTACATTTTACTTTAGCAATTTAAAACCAAATTTTACTTCAGCTTTAGCTATGTCTGAACCAGACATGCTTCTCCTGGCTCAAGTTCTTTGTGTCTTACTCTGGATAATGACATCCTTCTGAATGCCTCTCAAACAAATGGCTGCCTTTTACTAGTCAGTAACAACTACTATTTAGAAAACATTCTAAGATTATATAAGAATGCACAATTATAATAACAGGTGTCTACTGCCATAGCAGCACTGTTAAAATAAATAAATAAAAGAAACACTTTCTCATTAAGAATAACCAACTCAACTACACCTTACTTTACTGCAGATTCAACTAGTTATAAGTGGAACACCAATGCAGACAATGTAGTTGTTTATGTTTGGATAAGTGAGACATTCTTCACCTTGTCTTCTCTCCCCCTCTTCCCAAAACATCTGATCTGTTTCTCCTCAAGTGGTTAGTGAAATTTGGCTGATAAATGCAAATATCTGGATGTTGATTCTTTGAACTGCCTGTAACCAAAAAAATGATCATCAGTTCAAGTGTCAACTTGATAATCCAGAAAACAAACAGTAAAACCTGTTCATCGCCCTCTTTGCCCTATATTTACCCAAGGCACATTTTAAAACACAGCCTGCTGGTGGGAACACCCTTTCCAACTGGCTAGCAAGGTGCATAGTTCACTCATCATACACTAAAAAAATATTATCTAAGCAATAGAAACTTTAAATTCTAAATGCATAAGTTTTCAATCAAAAATTTTATACTTTCTTGGACTTTTAAACATGGTATTTTTAATGCCAGCCTGAGAATTCCCTACCTCTTTTCAATTCAGTGTATTAAGAAAAAATAATTTTTCCTCTCTTGTTGGAGAATGAGCTTTTGCTTAATAATCAATTGAAACTTATTTATTAGTGAGAAATATATAATTGAATGGACAGCTGTATGCCAGAATGATCAACATGAATAACAGGGACACCAACAGAATTAGGATAAACCCTTTAAGCCTTCAATTATTATATTTTTTCATACAAAAAATTCACAGCCTATTAGCAGTATAACAGGTGCCTTCATGACAAATTCAGATTAAAAAATGTGAATGGAAAAAAACCTAGAAAACTACAGCACTGATTTTGGCACAGGTGAAGTGGGATTTAAAATGTCTTACTCAGCTGTGATACAGGAAGTGAAAAATACAGTCCAAATTTAATGGTTCCTATAAGGAGATGTCACTTATTCTTTCATATTAATACTTTTCACTCAGCATCTCGTTTCACTGTTAAAGACAGGTCATATATTTGCAGTTCTTTTAGAAATTGGGAGATTAGACACTGAATTCTCTTCTTTTGTAATTGTTTCATTGCTGCTTCTGCTTATCACCTTGGACATGTTTCTCTCTGTCAAACAGCAGAGTCACTGTGCTTGAATGAATCAGGACAGCAAAACAGCTGTGACTGCACTAATGCAAAGGTATTTATGGAAACAAAATGCACAGTAAAAAATGCATTTATTTTCCAAGCAGGGCTTATTAATTGGTGACATTATTTTAATACAATGATTTATGATATGCAGTATAATTTAAATTTAACTTAGCTGTAGTCTCAACAAGAAGTCAATTAGGACAGTCTGGAGTGAGGGTAAATGTGATTCTTGCCAAGAGAAAGGATTTTTTATTTACTCTTTTTAAAAGACTGGTACAAGCAAAAAAGACTCCAGCTGACTGCTGTGTGATATCTCTCATAGCCCTTGCCTTTATTTAGAACTCCTGTTTTTACTACTTCTGGTTTTATGGCTTTAATTTCTTTTGCTTTTGCCTTACCAACCAATTGCTACATTCTTTTTCTGTTTCTTTTCCTCTTAGAAACAAAGCTGATATCTATCTTTTTGTGGTTTTCCTGCACACCCTTACAAATGTACCAAACATGTAGCTCTAAAACAACTAAGCAGACTAAAAAATGGAGAGCCATTCACATGTGCTTTCACTTACCCACACTGTTGGCTTTTCTCTTTGTCATCTTTCCCAAAAATGACAGTTAAAATATTAATTTCAATTTTCAATTACATTTCAGATCAGAAGGCATTGTCATATCATATGTAGCAACAGTCACCCTGGCAAATTTAAATCAATTAGATATTACTTTCTCTAAAAGATCTGATATCAAGCTGCCCTAAGCTTCTTCAATGGCACAACATGGATCCCATAGCCTGTATACCTTAATGGTGCTCAGGTGATCCCAGAAGGAAAATCAGGCCTGCTGCTTTCCGCAAATTAATCTGAACATCTGCTCAGTCTAAAACCATATATCATGATCAGAGATATCCGGCAGAAATATAAGAAAAACATTCTCTGATCAGTAGAAGACAATAGTCCCTCCTATCTAACATTCCTCTTCAGTTTACAGTTGCCTGTGAAAAAGTAACTGTATCTCTTTTTACAGTAAAAAAGTAACTGTACACTGTACAGTGTACAGACTGTACTGTACAGCACAGACTGTGAAAAAGTCTTGATGCTATAGATCAACAGAAACACTCAAAGATCGTGCAGAAAGATGGTGGTCAGCATAAACATACAATACTGTGTGAGCACTTGTACCTCTGGGAGTATATTTTAATCTTGCAAGAGAAACTTCTTGAGCAGAAGAGTATACAAGCAGGTACTGAATATACCAATTACAAAGTGCTGGCAGCTGTGTGCCAGAGTAAACAGAAGTGAAGAATTTGGTGGTCCATTTAGAGCCAAAAAGTTTGTTCACAGTGAAACAATAGCAATATCCTTCTACTGCTAGAAGGATAATCAATATGCTTCTATCCTTCTATCTGTCCCTGCCTGTCCAGTGGCTTCAGTGTTCTCAGTATCTCTTTTCTTACCAAACTACCATTTTGAGTAGTATAGCTTCAGGAAACTGGGTCCCGCATTAACCACAAACAGCTGTTGTCTCACACAGTTGACAGTAATTGCTACTTGCAAAAATATAGTCACACATCCATTTTTTACTAATTGTTGTATTTGCAGTACCAGATTATAATTATTTTTTTCCTCAGGACAATATGTTCCTTGCATTATACTTTGCAATTTGCCGAAATGTTAATAATTCATCCTGTTAGCTTTTCTGTGATAAAGTCTACATCGTCCCGAGTACACATACTCCTCCCTAGCAGCTTTCAAACTTGTCCAGCAGCTTCAGTCTCACCAAACAAAAGAGAAACATCTTAAAAATATTAAGTACTAAGACATCATGTGAAAATAAGACTGTGGTAGAATTCCACAACCAAGTGAAAAGTTCAGATACCTAACTGCACTAGATACCAATTAACTCACATGAGAGATACCAAGAGGTAGGCTTCATTATTTTTGATGTTCCCAAAACTAGCTGCTTTTACTTCTACTGCCTGAAGTGAAATCAGTGTGTCCACACTGATAGCCTGTTACCTGACTAAGTATCCAAGAGCAACTCCTATTTAAAAATACTAATTAATGCTCTCTAGTAAATTACTGTTCCTGGTTAGCTTCATGGCATTTACTATCCAAAACACAGCGCTGACCTTTGATTTGAGAAAAGGCTTCCTTCCCCACACATCCACTTGCAAAGCTCTAGAATTTGCAAAATTGTTTGTTTTGACTCGAAACACTGTATTTGTGGTCAGGACTCAAAAGCTGGGTTTTGTTTTTTTCTTTCAGACTTGCAGTGTCGCGCCAAACTGGTATTTAACCCAGTCTTAAACTGTATCATCGGTACCAAGAAGCATACAGAACTTCAAAAAAGAAGAGGTTTATTTTATCACAGTAAGTTAAAGGCATTTTTAAAGCCTCAAAAAGCCTTGTTGGGGAACTCATCGTCTGGTGCGACGAACTTCAAACCCTTTCACTCTGTTGATTGCAAAGGTGCTCTGGGAAGGTTTGACAAGCTGTTCCATAGAATCTGTCACAGAACGGGTCACGTTGGAAGGGATCAGAGCGGGTCCAGCCTCCTGCTCGAGCAGGGTCAGCCCAGAGAACAGGCACAGGGTTGTGTCCGGAGTATCTCCGGCGACAGAGACTCCACAACCTCCCTGGGCGATCTCCTGCTTGGTCACCCACACAATGAGTAAGTTCTTCCTCATGTTCCGGTGGAACTTTTTGTGCATCAGTTTCTGCCTGTTGCCCCTCGTCCTATTATTTGGCACCGCCGAAAAGAGGCTAGCTCCATCCTTTTAGACCGTCAGACTGTTATACGCACCAAGGATGTTTCCCACAACCTGGGCGTTTAACTAGATGCGGAGCGCAGCTTAAAGCACAGGGCGGGATGCTTTAGGCGGAATCGCCATGCAAATGCCGCCCTCTCGCCCATGAAGCTCTCCCTCCGCGACCACCCCGCCCTCTCCTCCCTCAGCGCCGGGGGCGGCCCCGCTCCCTGGCGGCGCGCGCGACCCCGAACCCTCGCGAGAGGCCGCCGCTCGCGCCCGCGTTTGCCACGTTCAAAAGGGCCGGCGGCGGCGGGGGCGCGCGGTGGGGGGCGCGCGACCGGCGGGCCGCCGCCCCGCCCCCTCGCGGCACCGCCGCCAATCGGAGGCGAGAGGCTCCACGCCTCACGGGCGCGATTGGCTGGCGGTGGGTGCGGGGGCGGGGCCGTGGGGCGCCCGGAGTCGCGCTGCCGGGGCCTCAGCGCGCTCCCGCCGCACGCAGGTCTCGGGTGGCGGCTCCCGACGCGCTCCCGCTCCGCCCCCCTGCGCTGCCCGACGGGAGGTGCGATGGCTTCCCGCAAGAGCTCCAGAGCCAGCGGCGGCAGCCCCAGCCCCGGCTCCAAAAGAGGTGAGCGGCGCCGCTCCTGCGAGAGCGAGGCAGTAGCTTTGCGGGGAAGGGGCGGGGGCCGCAGCGGCGGCCGGAGCCGGGGGAAGGGAAGGGAAGGGAAGGGGCCGATGCCGCTCCTCCCTGCGGTGCGGGGCAGCCGCCAGGCAACGCGCTGGGATGCTGCGCCTTCTCCCCGCCTCTGCTCCCCTCCCTCCTCCGGCCCCTCTGGTTCCTCCCGCGCTGCGGGCGCTGCGGAGGGGACGCAGGGAGAGATGGCCGTGGTGTGTCCCTCGCGTCTCCGCCGTCCCCTGTCCACGGAGTTCACGTGGGGGAGAGAGTTGTCGGGCCTGGGCGGCGGGGCGCCCCTCGAAAGCTCGCCAGAAGGCATGAGATGAGCGCCGGGCAGGCCTCAGCATCTGAGTATCCCCGAGACCTCTTCCTCCGGGAGATTAGGAAGAACCGGCATTCCCCAATCTCAAGTCTTTCATATTCTTGTGTCCGAACTTGGATGTTGGATATCTCCTCAGACTGACCTGCTTAGGTCAAGGTTATTAGATCTGTTACAGAGGGAGCACCTGAGCTGATGGTTTCTGTAACTATCGAGGCAAGGAGGAGAGTCTCAGAAAAATGCAAGCAGGAGTTTTTTTTGAGGCAGTGATTCCCCACCCCGCCAAAGAGCCCCTTGACAGACCTGACTGTTCACAGACCGCTGTGTGGAGAGTTTGTGCAGGGAAAGTTTTATGTGCCTTGGCATTTCTCAGCACAGCGGTACGTGCCTGAAAGAGGGGGGAAAAGTGTCTGCACTTGTGGAGTCACTGTGCAGCCGTGCACAATGTGCTGGAAAAAGGAGGGTTTTTTTGGCCACACACTGAGCGTTTACGTGTTGCAGCTTCTTTGGATTTGAGCTTGGTGTGCACAGACCTCCAGCGATAAAATGTAGTGACGACACAGAAATAATATCTGCTGTTTCTCTTTGAATATAACAATAATAGTAAGAATGGTGTTCATTAAAGGCTGAACCTTATAGGATTAGTTTACCTATCACATGATGAATTAAGAGGAAAAGATTTCAAATATACTTAAGCTTAAAAGAGTTTAGAGCTAATAGTGCAATGTTTGTAGAAGTGGCTTTTTTATTTTATTTTTAAATAATTGTTTCAGTTGCTGACCTATGCTGTGCAGTCTGTGTTAATTACAGTTTTTGCTCGGACTGGACATGCTGTGATGATCACCCAGTATTAAGCATGCTGAATATAGCTTTTCAATTTTAATGCCTTAAAAACATGCATCCGTGTTGTAATTTTGAATACCGAATATGGTAGTTGATATTTTAAATATCACTTTACATGTTTGTCAACATCTGAAAAATAAGTGTATCGGTACACTAAATCTCTGACTAAATAAAAAAAGCACTCCATGGGTTTTTATTTGTAGTCTGAATAAAATTTTCTCTTTGTATTAAAAGATGTCTTTGAGGGGATGAAGCAGTATGGGTAATGTGTTAGGCACTCTACTGACATGTAACCTCTTAAATTTGTTAGTATATGACACTCCTAGCTGGGATCCCTTAGACAACCACAGAAATTACAGCGTGAAGCTGATGCTGTTTTCATAGCTGCAGCTGCAGCAAGAGGTAAGGGATGGTAACTCCTGTGAGCATAAAGGAACAGCTGGAGGAGCAGAGCACTCACAGCAGACAGTAAGCTGTCCACAGTCAAGGGATGTGAAAATGAGATGAGGAAGTGATTTGGAGATGTAAAGTAATTGAGACCTGTGACGTATGAAAACCTCAAGTCTGAGGCAGTTTTGCTTGATAGAAGTATTCACTTTCACAGCAGCTCTTGAGAGAGAATGTGGCTTCTTGCCAAGGCCTTGCTCACAGCTCAAACCACTGAGGCTAACAGCTTATTTCAAAATCTGTGCGCTCAAGACAATGCCAGCATCAGTAATGTGCTTTCAGGTTTCTCTATCAGAAAATATTTACAGTAATCTACAAATAGATTAAGTCCAGAGTAGTTCCAACTGTAGTTTATATAGGTGTTTTCAGGTACACTGTATTGTCAGAAGTGGAACTAAAAATCTTCTAGAAATAGAACTCTAGCTTTTACTTTCAAAAGTCATATACTAGAAGCTGTCAAAACAGTCCTAATTAAAAAAAAAAACAAAACCCCGAAACTTTATTTTAGCTTTGTAGTGCTATGTATTCTTTGAAAATTACATTTACAGAATTGTATGACAATACTAATGATTTTATTTAGAGTACAGAGGTAAAAACCAGGGAAAAATTTGGTAGTTTGGGGATACTTGGAGAGGGAAACATGTGTTCATTATTATCTTTACTGGAAAGTTTGGCTGCTTGTTACTAGCCTGCAGAATCCATTGTAAAGATGTGACCTCTCAAAAGGAAGAATATCAGTTTTAAAGACTACATGAAAAATAGATACTTGCTGCATTGTTACTTGAAGCATCATTAGATGAGGGGCAGTTTTGTGACAGAAACAAATACATAACACCTGGCCATGAATCAGCTCCCTCAGATTTCATGAGATGTGGAATGTGGAAACTCTTGGGCATTGGCAGGTGCCTGTGGAGAAGCCTTCCAGCAAGACTGAGGATCAGCAGCCCGGCTAACTTTTCAGATATGGGTGGCTGAAAAAATACAGATTACATTGTAAACTCTGCTTACCTGTAAAAGTCCAGAGCTTACCTATAGAAGTCCAGATCATAAGAGAACTATCATTATGCTGATGTGTGGGTGTATTGTGTAAGTTAGGACTTACTTAAACATAAGTTTTATTGAAGATAAAATTTATTGTGCAATAATTGTTTTCTTTGCATCTCTAATGTTGAGTGGGAGAGTTCTCCATTAAGCTAGGCACCATACAAACCACACATAAGGCATTATCTGTATTTACAGACAACTGTGTTTTATATTAAAAAAGTCATAGTCCTATCTCAGTTCTGAGGCTGTGTTGCTTTCAGTCTCTATGATGTCAAAGAACTCTAAAATTGCTTTGGTGAATTTTCTTTAATCTCTACAATAATGACTGAGAATCTTCTGACATCCCCTCTTTTTTTCTGCAAGATCCCAGGAGATGGTAGTTTTCTCATTTTGGTGTTTTAATCATGTAGTATCCTTACATGTTTTTAATTTCTTTCACTCATCCTTTGGACCCTCTAGTGCCCTTGCTGTAATTCTTTGAATAATTTTTGTTATTTCAACTTTCTTCAGATTTTTGGGGGCTTTTTTTGGAATGTGTTCAAGGTGACCCAATGTACTTATCCAAATGTAATTGTGTTATCATTACAACTTTCTGAATTAACTGTATCACTTCTAAAAAGAAGCTGTGCCTGTTAATTTGCAAGAATTTCCACTTTTTATCTCATCTCTGTTGTAAGGACTACTTTCTAGTGTGCTTTTTATCTGGGTGAGGATCTCCATTAGCTTTCTTGTTTACCCAAAGAGCAGAGAAAATTCACCAACTAAAGAGGTGATGTTTTGCTACTGAAGTTCATTTGTTGGAAACACTGAACTTCACATAAGTACTTCCAAGTGCTTAAAGTGGGATTGCACATCCACTCTATGGTGTTTCTCAGCTACCCAGCTATGCTATGGTATAACATCTCATTTTCTTACATTGTAGATTCTGTTTAAATATGATGCTTTTATCTATCTAAAAATGTGTTCTCTCTAATTTCTGACCTCGACTGCTGTCCAGTGTGCTTGTTTATGCTCTTTACAGTGGTGTAGGTGTGTCATCTGATTTCTTGTGTTACAATCTATCTATTATGTCCTTCTTCATGTTAATTGAAACCCTTAGGAAGAAGGGTGTTAAGGTGTTGGAGGTCATAAGTGAGATGTAAATTTGGGATGCTCTCTGGGCCTTCACAAATGTTTTGACTTGTCAAACTGTTTGCTGGCCAGAAGTGACCAAAGTCCAAGCGTTTGCTGAACCGAAAAGAATTCTCATGATTCAGTTGGTGTACTGCTCCATGCTTTGATTTGGTTTTCTAAACTCAATGCCAAAATGTTTTCTTGTAACATTATTGGTCTTCAGAAAAATACAGCGAATTGTTATTACTATGTTAACGTTTCTGTAGGTCTGTTGTGGACAAATGAGAAATACTTTGTGTCTCACTGGTGGAAACTTTGTATACTGTTTAAGAAATTCTGCAGTGCTTTCATTTGGATGTTTATCCTATTGCTTAGTTTAGTTGCTTACAACTGTTTGAAGATCTTGTATTTTTACCATTAATGCTAGTGCTAATACAAATAGCAAAACCATGGTAATGTAGACAGCTCTTTATGATGCATCTGTCTGCTTTGGGTCTTATTCAGGGTGGTCTTTCTGGAAGACATTTCAAAATATTGTAAAATAATCTATCACATTTAAAAATTGTAGCAACAGTAATGGTCCACACAGCTGTAATTTGCATGGTACATTGCAGCAGTGCCACTGGTGAAATTACTACATTTGCTGATTCTCTTCTTCTCTTGGTTTTTTTTTTTTTTTTTTTTTTTTTTTTTTTTGTCTCTTTCTATCTTTTAAACGTCCTGTACAAAACTGGAGGCAGTAACTCTTCAAAGTAGTCATTTTTATGTGATTCAATGTGATTCAATGAAAGTGAGATAAAAAATAATCTTAAAATGGTTACAGGTATTTCTCAGCTTACTTAAGCAGAGTAAGCTTAAGAGGTTTCCACTGAAATAGTGAATCCTCAATAGACTCTTCATTCATTTGTCTAATACTAGAGTTAAGTGAGCTCTAGAAAGACAACCCTTAAGGTTTAGCTGACTGAAACTTTTTTTATACCATTAACTCTTGACAGGTGCAGTGGCTGATGGCCAGAGTTACTCTGGAAGTAGAAACAATCAGTTTGAACACAGTATATGCTTTTATTCTTTTTTTTTTTTTTTCCCATGTAGCCATGTATTTGTATTTCCTTCCTTTGCTTTTTCTCAAGGATGTATTATTTTGGATTGTAAGATTGTATTTATGTCCATCCTGCTACACTTAAGTATCAAAGAGCCTGATGCATTCCACTTTCTCTCAGTTCTTTTTCTCTTGAAGAATTCTGAAGCACAGGGGCAGTCCTCTCCAAACTTCCAGAGATTTGATGAAGACATCAAAGTTCTCACCCCCCTTTTGATCCAATGTGGACTGAAATCTTGGGCCTGCTCCTTGTTTTACTATTGGATCTTACCTGTATGCAGGAAGTCATTGTGGGCTAAAGGAAATAGTTCACAGGGCTTCAAATGTGGAGGAAGGTTGCACTTCATGTCTGCAAGGATTTTTGCTTCAATATACTTTTTGTTAAGTGTTTAAAGGATAACCTTTTCAATAGCCTTTTGAGGACAGGGCTTGTTTAATTTAAAATGCTAGGTGGAAAACCTGAAGTATCTCTGGTATCAGGGAGACGGGAAGCTGGAATATGTTTTATCACATTTCGGCAATTATCCTGAGAATGCACCTGAGGATTCCCCATCAGAGGTCATAGCTACCCAGTGTTGAGACACCAAGGACGTTCATCATATTGGGGCATTAAGAAGTTACATTTTTTTAACAGTTTAACCTGCAGGTCTGCAGTCAACTTAATCTAGTTTGAGGTTGCTCTGCAGTCTTTCTCTTTTCAATACCCCTTCCCTGTACCTGAATTTTTGGCTGTGCAGGTGCAAGGTGAACCACACAGGGAACTGATAACCAGTAAGCTGATTTTTTTTTTTTATTTCTCCCCCAGACTGGCTCAATGCATGGCTTTATGGAAGGTCATTTGGGGAGGAGGGAAGAGATGACGATGAGTGGGTGGGCATTAGGGAAGGGTGAGGTTAAATCCGGAGTTTTGTGTTCGATCATGTAATCATGGAGCTCTGGTGTGAACACTGAAAGGTGACTGGTTTGATTGTCTATGCTAATGTGATAGCTGGATATGTAAGGGCTTCAGTAAAGATAACAAAATTAACTAGCAGTGGAAGGCCTATGTGTCAAGATTATTTCTAATTACAGAGTGCATAAAGAGGTGACATTTCAAAAATGCTGTCTCTTTAACCAATCACCTGTATGAAAAGAAAGGATTCATTTTCAGCTGGAATCACTTTGAGACATGCAATAGGAATTCCTGTGCTAATTTGTATGTTGAATTCTTCATTGTAGAGAACTTGAGCAAGGAAGTTCTGATTTGCCCCAAGCGGCTCTTTCCTGATGAAGATCACAATCTGGTAATCTGTGTGATAGCCTGCAGCAAATCTTTTTCCTAACTGCATCTGTGGGATAGCTCTTTGCATGGAAAAGTTTTGAACTATGCTTTGAAGTGGTACTCATAATATTATGTGTCTTGAAACATGTTGGAAATTAAGTATGCAGATAACTATGTGCTGAGTTTGAGCATACTGCAGTATGTGTGGTTCAACTTTGTTAGAACTTTAAAGTTTAAATCAATTGTAGTTTTTTTCATGTGGAGTTGCACTCTTACTATGCATGTACTTAACCTGATGTAACAAATACTACCAAGTTGTTTGTTTGAAGACTTTCTTTACAAAACATCTAATAGCTAAGGGGAGTTGTAACTACTCAGTAGTGGTTTTCTGGTTTTGCAGTTTTATTTCCTGAGGTTCTGTTTGTTAATTGACAGTTAATTACTAATGGAATGTATCTCACTTTCTCATTCCTCATGCTGGTGTTTTTTAAATTTAAAAATTCCAGAAGAAAGTTCACATAGCAGTTTGCAACTGTGGTCGTATTTCTTTTTATAGTAGCTAGAGAACACATAGTGAGTAGAAGACACAGATTTGAAGCCAGAAGATTCTGTAAACAGTAATTTCTCTCCAAGTGAGATCTCCTAAAAACATATTTTAGTAACATATGAGACACCTAAAACCACTTTTTTACTCCATAAGAATTACAGGTGCATAGCACCCCTGTGGGCAAACACCTAATTAAATTGGCTTAGTATCAGACATGAAACTGATAGGTTTTTGGTATCTCAGGCATTTTAAAGTGTTCTTTCTTTCTATGAGCAGGAACCTGTGAAAAGCAGAGTTGTAGGTGCTCGCATGGCAGCTGGAGTTTTTTCTATTTAAACTCCCTCAAAGCATGAGAAAAATTTAAAGAACTAAACCAACATAGTCCATTATCTTTATTTTGTAGCTTAATTAGGACTTGTTGCTAAAACAAATTTATGTGACCCACATTACAGGATAGAAAAATGGAACAAGGAAAAAATACCCCTAAATTAATGCCAGCATTTTATGTATGGAGATGAGGATTTTCAAGCTTATGTAATAGAATCTTTTTTAAAGGTCACCACCAGCAAAATTTGCATGTTCTAGACCCAGGTATTTCTAGTATTTCCTCTCCTCATTTACCTTCCCTGAACTCTGCTCTGTCCTAAATACAACCAACTATTCAATTAACCTAGTAATTATGTAGGACTGTTGGCTACATTAAGTCATCCAAATGCAAGGTAGGTAGATTGTATAATTTTAAATCTTATTTCCAAATATTTCCAAATTTCTCTCTGTGGGAGAGAGCTGGTTAATCAAAATAGCAGCTGTTAAAAATCTTTAAGCAATTTGTGCTGTTAAAATCAGTATTTTGTCTACTCATTTGTGTTACAGAGATATTGTTCCTACAGCAGGAAGCAAACTAAAATTTCTTTTTAAGCATGTGGTCTTAACCTTTAACCTCTTGGCTTGATGTTTGAGTAAAGTAAGTTTATAAGAGTCGCGTTCTACATTGTTTTTTGACTTTAATTCTATTTTGTGCTTGTATACACATTAAAAAAAAAACTAGAGAAAATTGACATGTTTGGGAAAAATATGTACTTTTCTGTAAAAATCTGTTTCGATTAGGTAAGTTTATAACAAAATACTTTTGTTCTGTCTTTACAGGACTCCTGTTTTTTTTTGTTTTGTGGGATTTTTTTTTGTGTTTTGTTTTGTTTGGTGTGGTTTTTTTTTTCTCTCCACTGCTAATTGTCTAAACCTGTTATTGTACTGTCTTTAAGTTTGTGGAGAAAAGGTTGCGTTTTTGTTTTTTTTTTTAAAGAAATGCAAAGTATTCAGGTAGTGATAGATGCATTAAATATTCAATAAATATATTCCTGTTGATAGTATTCATTATAAAACTCAAGTTGTAAGCAATGCAGTTTTTAGTCATTTAACCTGGGTGCACATCTGTGTGTATTTCTTCCTTGTAATAAATCCTGCTTGAGCAACTACCCAAAAAATAGTCATCCAAATAAACAAAAACTAAAATAAAAAGCCAAAGCATGGCTTGGACAAAAATTTGACTAGGTTTTGGAAGTGATAATGTTTCTATCACATTTAGAAAAGAAGTAAGTGCAGATTCTGGATTTTATGTTACAAATAGACATCTCTGTCTTCTTTTCTCCTTCTCTGACTTGGGTAGTTAGGCTTAGAAAGTTCTTCTCAACATGACTTGAGAAGAAAGTTGTTAACAGCAGCAGCTCTTTTGGGGCAAACAGCTGGTCTCTTCAAACCTCACTGAGACGTGTGGAGCCAGCGCTGCAAGTAGAGTCCACTGCTGTGCTCTTTTTAGATCAAGTGCCTTTGACAAGTCTCTTGAAACTGTGCAACCTCCTAGGACAGAATTTCTCACTAAATTTATTTTTTTCTTTCATTTGTGGCTGTTTTTCTCATAGAGACAAATCCTTAGGGTTTTAAAAAAACCTCAAACCGACAACCCTGAAGCTAGTCATTATTGTGATGGGTTTTCTGAGTAGATTTCTTGGGAATAAATTTTATTATTTTTGTTGTGTATGTCTTAAAAGAATTATGTAAATCTAATATGTAAAAACAATACAATTTGTTTATAGTCAGAAAAAATGTAACTACTGAAAAATAATAAATGAGTGTAAAAACCCCACCCTGAAGATGATGCTTAACTTCAGTCAGCCAGATGATAATCTTATTCTTTTTTTTCTTAAGAATAAATAATTCTGACACTTGCAACTAAAAAACTCTTCTAAATATTGAAGAGTAAAATATCTGACTCCCTGTGAGAGTCAGATACTTCAAAGTATTTTGAAACATAACAGCTTATATTCAGAAATGGAGTTACTGACCATCTCTTTATAAACTGAATATAAACCTATATGTGTCTCTTGTACTTAAAGCATATTTTCAGATAGTAGGATCTCAGATCTGATTCTTGAGGGACTAAAATGGTTTTGTTCTTATAGCTTTGGGTATACTTAAAAATGTGTTTTAGACCTGTGAGGAAGAAGTTCAGTGTTCCCTAGAGGAGAGAACTGAGTCTGATCTTTCACATCATGACTAAATGAGGAATTCGAGGAGATGTTTCAATGGAATCAATCTCTTGAAGGGAGTACCTTCCTTTCACTTGGAAAAGTCAGCAGGGAGCTTGTGATCCTAGAGGTTTTTTACATATTTTGTGATGCATCCCTTTTTTTTGCCGTTTGTTTTTTCCCCTCCAGTTTTTTCCCAGCATCTCCACAATCAGCCTGCTTTCTTGTCTAATCCTGAATTTATGACTTTTCTCTTGCTTTCAATATTTGTTTTTTGATTGTTTGTATAGTAGGATATTTTACTGTGAGAAATCTTGTAGGGAAAATAATGACATAAAGGTTTATGTTTGGATTGATGATATGTGAAATAAGGAAAAATTCCTTAAATACTTAGGTAAAAATCTGTTAAGTATTCAGCAGGAGGGCCAAAATTGCATTTCAGTTAGTTAAATTTTATTTCAAATTTACCTTCTGGTCTTTGTATTTTCTTTGAAGTTAGTGCTTTTTCTGTTCCACAAGTTTCTCCATTCCTATTCAGTAAGTTTCTGATATAGATTCTTAAAGTCTTTTGACAGCATGAAGAGGTATCTTTATGACCATATAGTTTAGATTATACAAAGCTCAGATCAGTGATCTAGTTTTTAATGAGAAAATAGTAATTTAAAAAGCTATTTCCCCCCTTCTAATATTTTCCCTTAAAGTTGTAGTGGTGCAGAAAATTTCTTAGAAACTAAAAGGAAGAATCAATTTTTTATTGCAAAGATTTTTTTAATTGAATTTATTGAAAGTAAACCTTTACCTTAAACTTTACGTCTTACCTCTAAAGACCCTGCTGCCACAATAGTACGACAAACAAAATTTTTTGAGTATGGATATTAGTGAAAATTTAAGGTTGGAATAGTTAATAAATTATATTGTAAGTATTATGGTAAAAATCTCTGTTCCATCTGTAAAGTAAACACAGAAAAAATAGTAATCTTGTCTCCCTTTAAAAAACAAAATAGGGTTCATAAAAGCACTGATTTACCCATTGAAAGTGTCTAATCCCACCCTTGATGTAGAATAACACTGGATAAAAATAGAAGATGAAAATAATTTCGATTTTAGGATAGCTCTTGGAATCATTATGGTGTAGGGACTTCTTAGAGTGCAACAGTTCAATATGTGCTTATTGAGTCAACTATAAAATAGATATTACAAAAAGAGTGCGTGTTTGTGTGTATACTCACATGACCTGTCTCTCAATAGTGAGAGAGTGAAAAAAAAAAAAAAAGCTTGTATTTTAATAGAAAGGGGGAAATGGATAGGGGAAAATCAACAGAGAAGGCTCTGAATTTCCTGATATGCTTCAGTCAATATTCTTGTTACTGACCCAAGCCAAAGAAACCCTCTCTGTAAAATCAGTTTAAAATAATTACCTGCAGATCTATTACTGGAAGGAGCTTGCAACAGTTGCTTTATCATCAGTCATATTGAACCAAGATAATTTGGCAAAAAATTCAAGCAGTAGTAGGCCATGCTCATAAAATAGCGATTGTTTTCTGTCTTTGCACTGCTCCTACTTCTGCTTTGTTGGTGATAAGATGGTTCTTTCTTAATATAGCTTTTTATTTCTCTCCTGTATCTGCTTTTTATCACACTGGATTTTGTTCTTGGAAGAACTTGTTCTAAAGTATCCCTTTAATCTAGCTGATTGATACTGTTTACTTCTGAAATGTGATTTTTAGTTGTTTCTTTGAGATTAGTGTCTTATTGCTTTTTCTTTTAGTGTGTATTTCTAATTTTCTAGTAACTGCTTGCTTTTGTGCATCTTTATCTTCAGATGATAAATCGTTATTTTTTCCATATAACTTCGTAATCATGTTTCTGGGAAATAATTATAAACATTACAGAAGCTTGGCTTGATGATTTGAAGCCTGACATTTTGTGTTCATAATTGACTATTTTTGTCCTTTAAATTTCTTTGCTTGCACTTTGGTAGTGACACAGAGGTGTAACTAATGTTCCTAGTCTTAATTGTCAATTATGCTTCTGTAGAATTATTTAAAATAAATATGGGCTGCATAGTTGTAGCACAATAACTTGAAAATAGTTTTAAAATTTTAGAACGGTTATATAAATCAGGTGAAGAATAATGACTTTGAGTGTTGGTGAAGCAATTTGAATTGCTTCAAAAGGAAGCAGCTTCAAAAGGAACAGCATTTGAACACAGAAATGAGACATTGTAAGAAGTTTACACTGTTGACTTTGCTATCCCAATGTCAAATTGCATTGTAAGTAGATATGTATTCAAACTTAACCTTTGTCTATCATAAAACTAACCAAAGTGATATCATGTGGTATTTTGAGCTAACCATGATCCATCTTTCTCTTGGTCCTTTTGATAAGTTTGAAGATTTTTGCCATTTTAGCTGTAGCCTCCCCTTTCAGGAAGGAAGATGTTTGTCATTTTTGCAATCAATCAATTTTTAAAGGGCACAAAATTAAAGCTCTGGGTACTCAGCTAGAGGTCGACATACATGTGTTAGTTCAGATTTGGAGGGCACATTTGAAATTAATTTCTTGATTCTCTCTACTCACTTTCCTTATCAGCCCTGTGCTTGTTGTCTCTGAACGGAATATGCTCACTTAGGCCTGAGTGAAAGGTGCAGAAAGGTATGCTGAAATCATTATTGACATTCAGCCAGGTAAGGTCTAGTTCAGACCAGTTCCCTCCAAAATATATATTAATGGATGGGGAGGTTCTCAGCATCAGTTAAATGCTTTATGCATACACTTGTGGTAAAATCTGATGTCTGCAAATGCAGATGCATCTGAAGTGAATTTGCTATAAAATGCCTAATCTGATGCGTGTCAAAATACTGTGTGGTTTATAGTCAAGAGAATACATGTATTGCATGTAAAGTTATTTTGATTATTCTTTTGATTTCTCCATCTTTGGTTACTTTCACTCTGTGTAAATTTCCCTGTTTTGCTCTTAATTTCTCCTGCATCAGTTATTTTATTGAAATGTACTAGCCAGGAGGTCTTTCTTAAAGCATCTGATCCGTTTAATGTATTCAAGTGGCTCTAAAGATAGTTAAAAGATACATTAGTTATAGAATCAACTACCTGTAGTTCCTTTTCATCTCTATGAGAAGTCTTAAGCTCTAATGTTCTTTCTCAGTGTTTCTCCCTTGAACGCTTGGGAATTGCATTTGGTAATTTGTTGATGGGTGTTAAAACCACAGGAGATATGTGTTGTTTTTCAAAGTAGCTGTAACATTCTTCTGTTCACTCAATCCACCTAGTAGCTGTGTTATTTAAAGAAGCATGGGGACAGCAGGGCAGAGTGGTAGATCCTAAAGCTTTTTTTATGGTTGTAGTGAATGAGAAATTAGTTTGTTCCTGACTTCCACCTAAAAGGACCTGGCTTTTGTTTGATAAACAGTGGGAAAAGAATAGTTTGCTAAAATTAAAGATGTAAAAAAAGTTGAAAATGTAGTAGTTTTTGCTCTTTTTCTGGTCCTTAAGGAGAAGGTTGTATTGGTGTTTTAGTTTATATTAGCTTTAAATTGTACAGGCAGTATGCATTTTGTCAGAATTTAAGGGAGGGGTGAGTAAGGTGAGTTAATGTTAACCCTTTTCTGGAAAGGGTCTGCCAAAAGTAAATACAATGTGTCCAGTTCTGATATGAAAATCCTTTGACATGAATGAGTGAGCTTGGTTTCAAGTAATTCTTCTAGAAGACTCAAAACTGCATTATAGAATGTACTTGTCTCTTTGTTCATAAAGTAGTTAGCATGTTTCAATTGAGCGGTCTCTGCAGGATACTCAGAGCCTGGTAGGGGAGTGCCAACATGGAGAAAGTTCCTTGGATGAGGGCCAATGCAACAAATGCAAGCACGCAAGCTTTGTGTCCAGACTTGTGTTTCAGCTTATGTGAATGGATTTAATGTCCTTAGAGATCAGGCACTGTGGCATAAATTGCAGCAGAAGTACTACAGTACAGTGGGCTTGGTTTCATTCGCTGTTGTTTTTGATGTTGGAGGATTAAGGGGAGGGGAAAGGATCAACTACCCAGGATGCTCTGTTTGGAGGAGTAAGTGAATTTCATTGTCGTCAGAACTAGATTGCCATATGAGTTCTGAAAAGCGTTTGGCTCCTGAGGATAGCTGCTCTAAAAATAGATTTGGAGGAGAGGTTTCTCTTGGGTCCAGTTTCAGGTTCCAGCTGAGCTGCCTTTAAGGAAACTTGTTTGCTCCTGTTGCAAACAGGAGAATATCAGTGAGGATATTTCTTATTCCGCCTTCAGCAATAATTTTTGGAAATACTGACACACTCGCTCTGTTGGTGGAAATCGAGCACTAATGTTATGGCTGACGATACAGGTATAATCCTAACCTTTCTTTTTGTGAGCAAATGGAAAATGTGTACTTGCTAATGCCAGTTATGTATGATTTTATAATCAGCAAAATAACTGGCTTACTGTTGTATGTTTTCTTGCCAGTTTGCTGTCTAGTCTGTGCTACAGGCTGCCTCTGTTCTCTTTGATTATGTGTTCTCTAGACTAGAGGTATTCCATGAGTTTATGGCTGGTAGTTAATTGTAAAAATTTTTTTGCCTGATAGAGCATACATTAACAAAGGAGATACTGTTTTGTCTTCAAATATATGACTTCAAAGTTATTTTTAGAGTATGTAAAATTGCTACAGGTCTTAAAGGTAAGCTAATGTAAAAAGGTTTTTATACATTTTTAGCTAGATTTGGTTTAATGGGGGGTGGGTGACATACAGGATTTTATAGATTTGCTGTTGAGCAGTAGACCATGCTTTAAGACTTTCTGATGTCTGCAGAAAGACATCTGGTGGTGTAAGCACAGGCTTACCAGATATGGCAAGTGACCTACTTCTGACATGGCTGGCAGCATGTGCAGGGAAAGGGCTTCAGTTGAGAATTAACTGTTTGGAATGAGCTCTGAGCCAGCTTCAGTCCTTGCAGTGTTTTGTTCTGACCCTGCAAGTAGCATTATTTGTGCAGATCATAGGTAAATTTTTTTTTGTTACATAACTTCCATTTACATAAAAGTGTTGCGTGATCAAGCTGTCGTGCTTGAGTTGTTATTAAAGAATTTTGTAAATAATTTTGCTGTAAAGTAGAAAGCTACAGCATAATAATGTGTCTTTGTGACTATTGTGAAATACATTCTTACAGCAGAATCTGGTTTTGAGGAATTTGAGTGAAACAGTCTTTTATACTGGAAAAAAATATTATTAGTTCTGCTTGAATACTTAAGTTGTACTTTCTTTCATTTTCCTGTTCTTCTGATAAGTAAAAATGCTTTCTTCAGAGGCAAATAGCAGCAAACAGTAGAAAACAGTACGGTGAATGAGTGTAAATGCAGTAAGATCCTCTTTCTTGTTTGCTCTAGTACCAAGTTGCAATCTGGAATCATTTAAGCTGTTTTTAACCTTAGGGTTTCATTTTAAGTATATACAAAGCTTTTATTGACTGCCTTGCTACACAGGTGTAGTGAAGCCCTGCTGTTACATACAGTAATTGTTTATTTCTCAGTATTAACATTACAGTTCAAGGGTACTATAAGTAATTTTCATAGAGTTGAGCATATTTCTGAATGCAGACACTGCTTGTCTGTCCCTCAGTTTTCAGGCTACCCGTACATTTCTCACAAGAGAGGTGTTACAATTGACCCTGCACATACATAATTAGAGCACTATGCAGTAGTAAATTATATATGCCTGATGTGAGGCTAAGTTGCCTCAGTTTCTTTCTGAATATTATTGGGCATTTATGTTTAATGTAGAGAAGAAACGAAATAGTTGGTCTTTGATCTTTGAAGAGAGTAGCACTAATAGATTCTTTTCAGTAAAATGCTGAGCTGAGTAAGAGTTGGCATGAGCCAGTGGTTTTTATATTGGTCGGAACTTGGTATAAAGTACAATGAATGTAATAAAAGAGTATTTTACTACAGCTGTAAACCTGCTGGCAAGCAGGGTCAGAGAGTATTTATATATAGTTCCTGTTACAAAAATAGGTCATTCGCCCACCTCTCATTCCTTATCTTTCAGATACACCATTTTATTGTAAAAATCAATTGTGTCGATATTTAGCTTTTGAGAGCATTTTTTGTCTTTTTCTACGATCAGTGTTGATGAATACATCAAACATTATTTGGAATTAGTATAAAGATAACAACTTATACCATCACAATACTCATGACAAAGTTTCTTGCAAAATCATGTAAGAAATAGTTTTGCTTGAATTACTAGGCCTGCATGTGGCGGAGCAGGCAAAAGTTGTTTTTTAAAATGGAGTAAAGTGGAATAGACTAATGGACTTGAAAATGCAGCCAAGTGCTGCTCTTGCAGCAGTAATGTCAGGGGGCAGAAGAGCAGACCTTGAGCTTTGGAGGAAGGCCACAGGCAGGCATCTTTTGAAGTACATATTTATTTACTTTTATATATATATATATATACATATCCCTCTTGTATTAAAACAATCCTAAAACAACAGACCAAGCAATTTATGTCTTGTCTAGTGACGATGCCCCTTTGAAACTTGCTACACATATGATAGGTCAAGGTCTTACACAGTAATTTGTTTACAACTATATGTAATTTTTTATATGTTTACTTTCCATATGTGCAGTTACAGATGAAACCATGGTTTGTGTTATATCTGTGTTGTCCTTTTACTTTTATGTTACATAGGACTGAAATTCTAGGGTTGTTCAGCATGATGTGAATCTCTGCTTAATTCTAACATCAGGGAAGATGGTTTTAGTTGGTAAAGTTTTCTGAATTCGAAGTCTTACCCTTAACATAGTTCAGGTTTTAGAGTTTTCTTAGGCTGTTTGAATTGTCACGTTGGTTCTGTAAGCTATTTCGACTAGTTTTGAAAGTCATTTTAGGAGAAATGCCTCTCTTGCAAAGCTTTTCTGCTGGCCATACTGGCCTCTGGTGGCCGTCTGGGAACTGCGGGGAAATAATGCGAAGCATCTCAAAAATGTGAAGCTCTGAGTAAATACACATCAGAGGGGAGCAAGGCAGAATTTTCAGCTAACTTGTAAGACAAATTAGATGGGAGCTTTTGGGTGTTTGGTTGGTTAAGAGGCTTTTGCTTAGACAATCATCAAGCTTCTCACAGTAATTGACCGTAAAATGGAAAGCAAATAAAGGTGGTGAAGTTTAAAAAAATGCAACCAGCCAAAAAACTCCACAACAACAAAACCCATCAAAAATTGTTGCTCAAATGTCTTGTATTCTGTGTAATCATAAGCACTAAGTTTTATAATTGTATCCTCAATGATAATTTTCTAACTTTTATGTCCATTTTTTCTTATTATTTTATTTTAACAGAGACTAAGCATGGAGGAAAGAATGGAAAGAAAGAAGGCCTCTCTGGAAGCTCATTTTTTACCTGGTTTATGGTAATTGCTTTGCTCGGAGTTTGGACATCAGTAGCAGTTGTCTGGTTTGAACTTGTAGATTATGAAGAAGTTCTAGGTAAGAATTGTAAATCTTAAGGTTTTTCTAATAGTGCTATGATATGCATTAAATGAATACCATTTCATGGTTTTAGATGATTTGTCTACTGTAGAGTTTGCAAATTAACTACATGATAAGAATAGGCAGTATAGTTCAAAATACATGCTTTAATGCTGACCACTATTATGATGTTAAAATGGGATTCTCATAAAAGGATGTTAACATTCTCTAGGATGTCTTTGTAACATGTATACTGTAGTTCATTTAAGAGGTCAACTAAATATGCAGTTTGAATTTAAGCTCTCAGAAACTCACAGCAGTGGTTGGAAGTGGACAGCTAATGTTACCTCTGCTCTGATGGATTGTGATGCCTGTAGGGTCAGGACAGCTGATCAGTCATCCTCTCACAAGGGAGATGTTGAATGACCTCAGTTTTAAGCTTATAGTGGTGATAATTGTATCTCAATATGACAATTTTATGACAGCACTGTTAATATAATATTTAGGATTACAAACTAGTCTCAAATTTCAAGATGTGTGTCCATACATACAGCTGATGTTGTAGGATTCAACATACACTTTTGCACCTGGTGGCTTTACAAAATTTACAAATCTGTTGGTACATGTTTTTTTTCTTTTTTGATCTGGACTGATTTTTTTTCAGAAAAACATCTGGTTTGAAACTTAACTGGGTCTAGTGATGCAAATAATGTTTTTTGTATTTTTACCATGCATGCAGCCAAAGCAAAGGATTTCCGTTATAACTTGTCAGAGGTCCTACAAGGTAGGATATTAGAGAAGTAAGCTTGCTTTAAAGTCCCTTGGCTGAAAGTTTTGGTTTACTTTATTATGGTTTTAATTTTTTTTTTTAAGAATTACTCTTCTTCTGCAATGACATGAAGCTCAGCCATTTCTCATCTGTCTCATTCTTCATGGTTTTGAAGATGATATAATTCTTATTTCTAGAGAGTTATATTTTTGCACCAGTCTGCTGTGTTTATCCATCAACAGATACAGCTCCATTCTAATGGATCACTTCCATACAATGGTGATGAACATATTTTTCTATTCTAGACCCAAATCCGAATTTTTTTATTCACAAAACTATTTTCTAAGTACCATATTAGGAACTATATTTTATTAATTTTGATAGCAAGAAAGTTCTACCTCCATTTAGAGAACTACAACTGTAGTAAACTGTCAGACTAAAGGACACAAAGTTCTGCAAGCTTTGCAGAGTTTGATCCTTTTGAAAGTTGTGTCTGAATTTTATCAAGCCTATAATTAGATAACTCTCTACTTGTTTGGTGGTCCCAGGACACTTCAAATCCTGGATACCATGGTTCTATGCTGAAAATTCTCTTTTAATAGAAACTGAATTCTTCTTTTGTGTATCAACTTAGGGCTGATAAAGCTGCAGTTTCAAAAACAAAAAGTTAGAAAACGGATTTTTTAGTCATATACTAAAGAATGGACAATTTTTTTGTCTGCATGGAAGATTATACAGTTGTTGGTAAAATTTGTGAATGGTTTTCCTTTGTCTGGGAAGTAGGCTGTTTACTTGCTATTAACTCGGCACTAAAAACTATAAGCCTATATACCTATCTCTTTTCCGAGAATTTAGAATTGCAGGAAGCATATAATCAGAAAAAAAAAAGTGGATTATTTTACGAATTTTTGTTTTATTGTCTTCCCTTTAATGTGTTGAATGTTTCCCATGAATGTAAATTTTATTCTGAGCAAAGCATGTCCATGTCAAGTACATAATTACAGATTTGCTTTAAATCTACAGGCTGCAAAATTAGTGTGCAGGAAAAGGCAAACTTGTGTTTGGTCTCAAGTGCAGGAAATAAAGAAAGAAACTCAAAATATTTGTATTATTTCCCAGGAAATCTTAAATGCAGTTAAGGATATTACAGCTGAATTGTTAAAAAACATATGATAACAACCTAGCATTGACAGTCAACCATCACACATTGAAAACAGTGGCCCAATCCATAATTGTCTTTTCTTCCTCTCTTTGCCCTTCTAGGCAAGCTTGGGATATATGATGCAGACGGAGATGGAGATTTTGATGTGGAAGATGCTAAAGTATTGCTAGGCAAGTACAAATACAGGTGGAACAATCTATATAATTTAGTTGGCATGTTCATCTTTGGTTTTGTTTTTTTTTAAGTCAAAACAGTATTTCTGTATTGTTTGTTTTTTCCTAGTTTGAGAACTTAAATTGGTTTCATTGTGATGGGTTTTTTCTTTAATGCAAGTTGTACCTCACAGCAGTTTTTGTTCTTTTTCTTCTAATATAGCAATGTTAGTGGAAAGCATTTAATTACTTAGAGGATGATTCTGAAATTAGGTGATTGATGCTACTGTATTGGGTGTTGAAAGATGTTTGTGGTTATCAATAAATTTATCAGATGCAGGACCTAAGATGCTTCAAGAGTGAAAACATTATTAATGTTAACATGTTAAGCCTGGTCCATTTTAAAATTACTTTAAACATGCCTTTGTACTTCTTAGATGACTATTTGTGTAGTGTATTTTTGTATTGTCGTTCCTCTATTCTGAATTCTCCACAAGTCTGTTCATTTTCTTTGCCCTTCAGAAACAGTACATGACATGAATTTTTCTTCTCTGGCATTGAAACGCTGGGTTTAGGCTTCTGTTCCTTGTAACTTGTGAGAATGTCTTTCTGCTCACTGTGTATCTTCTAAGGGAAATTTCAATCTCTAGATATGCTTCATGATGTTGTTTACTTACATCTTTTAAAGCACTGCCTTCTTCAGCTTCAGTCAAGCATAGAATAGATACTTCTTGCATACCTGATGGTAGAAATTTTACTTAAGTCTACTTTTCTTTAGTTTTTCATTAGTTGGTTTGTTCAAATTTAAACCTCTGCTGAGTGCACAAACCTGTAAAATTAAACAAATTAACAAAGCAATGAACTCCCCACCATAGTAACTAACAGCTTGAGCAGAGGACAAAATGCAATGTATCAAACTAGTCAAAGTCATCAGTAGTACATTAGTATGTTATGGTTTGCTATTTCAAATTCATACTCCGTAAAAATCAGCTTATCATAATTTTATTTTTCCTACTTTTATCTGGAGAAATACGCCGATCTTTTGGGAGGATGTGTGTTCACTTGTTTAATCCCTTTACAGTTGATAGAAAAGCCACGTAATCAACGGAATCAGTTTGCAGGGATGTGAATGTGAGAGTCACTCCAAAGAATCTCCAGCACTCTGAATGGCTACAGAGCTACAGATTGGTTGTTAATTATAATTGGTGACTAAGAAAATTCTTGGTATAGTTATAATCCTTGTTTTTCTCTGTCTCTTATGTAGTGTCTAGAAACTGGATATCCTTTTCTTGATGGCAATATGCAGGCAGAAACATTCTGGTGCTTTGTTCCATCTCTGTTTTATGCAGCCTGATATAGCTGGGAGTTCTGCCAGTACATGGAAGTGTTTCTATTATAAGCTTGTCTTACCATGCATTTAAACCTTGTAGTTCAAATGTGACCTTAAAAGGTCACAAATCAAAATTTATTTTTATTATTTTTGAAAAGTTGCTTAGAAATAGCATTTAATCTCATTTAAATTTGAGAATAATTTTTGCAGTATGAAAGAAATGATAAGCTTTTAAGTTTTGTGACACTGAGAAAATTATGAATATAAATTTTTTTTTTTCTAATGACTAGCATGGTATATTATTAACTGAGCTTCCCTGTAAGTTAGTGTGCTTGTTTGCATTTAAAATTCAATACAAAATAAAAAATGAGCACCACAATGCAGACTGGAATGATTTAATTGATGCAGAAACTAGAGGACTGGATTCCCTCTTGAGGAATTTGTCTTCCAGAATTAAGTCATTGTAGTAAAGGAAACTGAATACTAAGCCTGCTTTCTGAATATTGAGTGCAAAGCTCCTTTTGTTTGTGAGGATTTTGTTAGTACATATGCTGTATTTGGAGGCTTATTTCTGGGATTTTTTTCTGGGTCAGACTGCCATAACAGTGAGTGGTTTCTCTGGTACAAAAGGAGTTACTGCAGTTTGGTGTTTAATGATAGGAATTCATATGCTTTTTTCTCCTCTGTTCATTAGTATTACAGCACTAGTATTGAGTATCGAAGCTGTGGTGTTTACAGTGGTTTAATGTTGTCCACTTCCATAACCTTTAGTTTTCACTACAAATTTCAAGATTGAATTTCATATTAATGGTAAAAATCTTTTAAGTTTTAATTAATTTGATTAGCATTTTCAGAAATGCTTTTCCCAGCATGAGTTTATTTTGTATTTCAAATAATAGTTAAGTAGCTGATAATTTAATAATTTTCTTTGCTACTTGGTCATGCCTAAGGAGAAGAATTAAAATTTATTATTTTATTTCTTGTTTGTATAAGGTACGGTAGGAGCTGTTCTTTTTTATTTGTTGGAATCAAAGCAGGCTTCATGATTAGCTTCTCTTGAGGAATTTGTGGAATTTTCAAAAGGATGTGCAAGAAGTTTGTTCTTCCCCTCTTCCCCCAGTTCCCATGTAAGAGAAGGAAAAAACAAAAACCAAAAAAAACCAAAGAACCTAGACCCTCTCCAGTCAACCAACCCCAAGTAATTATGGAGTATTGTGGCATTTATTAAACAATTATCTGTGGTGGAAATGCAAAGTTGTTGAAGCTACTTTGCCATTATCTTGCAGATTTTGTCTTTTTGGTAGATATTTCTGAGGTTCTGTTTACATAATTCCTTCTGGTAATGGGAAGAGAGGCTTTCTGCTCCTTTGGGGGCTGCTGTTTGCAGTACTTTGCTTCCCAGCTTTTGTCCACTTCATCCTGATTGTCCTCAGATGTGTGTTATTCTTAGGGGGAGTGCTATACATCTGTCCTTGCTTTAAATCAGTAGAGTGAAGCAGTGGCTTTAGTGGTATTACCAAAATAAGTGTATAGGGATAGCAATTTCTGTTGTAATGGTGACTTTGGAGCCAAACTGTTTGTTTTGTACTTCTGCCCCTTTTAACAGGCAACAATATTCTGAGAAATTCTCTTTAAATTGTTGCAGTCGTTAGTACAGTTTTGGAACTGCAGCTACAGAAAACAATCCCTTTATGGTTCTTGTGCATTTAGTTCAGGGTAGTCCAGCTATGCAGAAAATGGCAAAACCCCCTCCTCGTGTATCAGCAAATAGTAGTAAGCAGTAGGATCCAAGTAAAAAATCTTTTTTTTTTCTTTTGTTCACCTGCTGTAGAAAAATATGTTTGCAGGCAGTCACACTGAGATTGCACATTCAAAGAATCTGTAGTGAGATAATAGGTGTTAAGAGAATGCTTTTGCAATGTTCAGATGTTTAGGATAAGTTTCATGCTCTTCTCTATTTTTCTCATGTTCTGCTGTAGCACTTTCAAATATTAAGGGTTTATGAAAATGTGGTCATTTTCATAAAAAGAGGTATTTACAGGAGTAGAAAGGTTTTGTCTTGTTAAATGCATGTAGGGAAGTCCTGTGCCCTACTGCTTGTGGTAACTATTGAACAGACAAATATTTGGACTCATCACTTGGATTTAAATTGTCATGTTAAGACTTCTTATGAAATAAGGTAGCTATATCTTGTGTGTCCCTGCTTTACTATGGTATGGGTGCTCTGCTTTTGTCACCATTTTCAGATACTTGTTACAATGCTTTTTGTGAGCTTACCAATTTTTTGAAAAGCAGTTCTTGATTATGGGGGCAAATGAAGACAAAAAAGAGTATTAATTAGCTGGCAGGTTTTTTGTACTCTTTCTTAGAAAACAAGATACACATATGAAATCCTGTGGGTTTTATTCTTTATTCTGAAATGTTGTCTGAGAGTTTTTTTGGTTTTGTTCTTGGGTTTATTTTGTTAAATTCAAAGACCATTATTTTAATCTTGGATAATTTTTGCAAAGAATTTAAAGAAAGGATTTAGGGGATTTTTGTTCGGTGTTTTTTTAACAAAGATTGTAAGACACAGTCTTGCAATTTCTGTGGTTCCTTTCGGAGTCATAGTATTTTCAAAGAAAATATGCTGCTGTACTCCATTTTATAATTGCCCCAAAGTCTTATTCTTAACTTAGTGCAATAACAGGGGCATCTATATGATTCTGCACGTGTGTAACAAAATGACTTCTAAAGCCTGAGGACTTCTGGAAGTAGTGTGTTGGATTTTTTTTTCTTTTGTTGGAGTTTTTTCTGCATTTTTTCCCCCATTTTGTTTTTATATGAGATTCTGATAGACTAGAATGATATGAATATTAATTCTGTATTTATAACTTAGATTGTACTTTTAGGATTTTTAGATTCAAATTTTCATTCTTATATTGAGATTTCTTTCTTCGATAAATATCCTTACTTTAGTTTATGTCTTTACATCTTGTATGATCCAAGTTTTGAAAACAAATTAGAATAACTGAGTACTGTGCATAAAGTTGTTTATAAAATTTAATTTTTATAGAACTAAGCCATGGAAGAAGTTGGAGAGGGATATTTATAATACCTTGATTGCCTCCTGGATTCAATCTGTCATTTTTAAACCTTTGGGCTATCCAGTGAAAAGTTAAAGAGAATGGCTGGTCACTCAAGTAGAGGTTCTGGACATCCAGGTACAAGGATGTGGAATATCATGGACTTGGAAGTTTCTTCAGAATTATCATTGATATTTTCACTATGTGCTGTAAGAAAAACATGTTGAAATGTGTTAAATGTCTCTGCCATGAACTTCTCTATCTTGAATGTTTCATTAACCTGCATCTAATATTGCTTTGTAATCTGCATGTACAACATGTTCACTTAATTTTATGTTTCAACAATCTGTCTTCACCTTTAGCTCACTTTTCTGCTTGTCTTTTCAACACAAATGAAGGTTTGTTCTGGTTAGAAGTGGGGGAAATTCCTCCGTCTGCAGCTTTAAAGCATACCAGTAATTGTTTGTTGTTGCCTGGTCATTCTGTTGTGCTTTTCCTAGAATGGAAAATTTGAAATTTATTTAGTAACAACTGTAAAACAGTGATTTTAATTAAAAATACCCAACAAACCTAGGCAAGACCAACCCAGAAACAGAAGGGGAAGAAAGCATTAGCCATGGCTCATTTGCACTTTACAAATGCCATTTAGATCACTTGGTCGTGTAATATTTAATAGTAACTAGTAGTCCCTAATATATATTAGGGACTTAAGCAGTGATGAGCTCAATCTTTGCAGCTCTGGCTTTCTTTACTTTAGCTCTTTATCCTGCTTTAGATTTTCTATATTACAAGATTTATACCCTGTATTGGCTACATATTCATTTTAATCTGGTGTTCTGTATATCCTCAGGTGTGGAAATAATTCCCGAGGATCAAGTACATCATATAGAAAATCTATCATAGAAAAAAATGATTGAGAAGCATGTTAAAAAACCAAACAAGCAAGCAAACTGCAAAATTACAGCCCCCCAGCAATTAGAATCCTCACTTCTAAGCAAAATCAAAATTCTGCATGGATAAGAATGTTATTCTTAACAGTGTGTCTGTGACAAGTTTGTTTATATACTCTGCTTTTAAATGTTCTTGGCCATCAGTTGCAAGCTCTCAAATTTGAACATGATGGTTTTAAAAATAAAACAAATTGAGTGATTTTAAAGTAGTAGAAGATTACTGATAAAAAATTGTCTAAAGGTGAATGCTGTGGCAGAAAACCTGAATTATAAATGGGTTTAGTTTTAGGACTAGGAAGAAGGGAAAGCAAAGCTACTGCCATTTTTTTCTCTTCTTTTTTTTTTTTTAAAGTAAGATTCTGGCATAATATTTTGCATGCTTATTGCCCAAATTACAGTCTGTATTGGAAAGAGTCAACTTTTTTAACATCCTTTTATTTCCTAGTTAGCATTCCAGTAAAGACTTCTGTGACAAGAGATGTCTTTCACAGATCCTCCTTTTACAGTTTCCTCTTTCCACCTAACTGCTCTCTCTTTTTTCCCCTTCCCTCTCTCTCTCTCTCTCTTTCCTCTATTCTTGTATAGGCCTGACCAAAGATGGCAGTAATGAAAATATTGATTCCCTTGAGGAAGTCCTTAATATTTTAGCAGAGGAAAGCTCTGATTGGTTTTATGGCTTTCTCTCATTTCTCTATGATGTATTGACTCCTTTTGAAATACTAGAAGAAGAAGAGAGCGAAGCTGCAGATGATGTTGATGGTACGTCACAGAATGAAGGGGTTCAGGGAAAAAAGACTTGTGTTATTTTGGATTTACAGAACCAGTGACTGAAAGACTAATTTGATTGGCTTTCGAAAAGGTCCATGAAATCATCAATCTTAATATAGCAAGAATTTATGACATTGAGGGGAACTTCTCAAATGGACGCTCTAAAGATTGAACTAAAGTTAGGCATGCAATGCTGTTTCAGTAGTTGAAAGCCTTTCAATAATTTTTCCATTTTTGTGACAGGATGACAAGTATTATGCAGGTGTGTAAATATGTAGAATAAAACATGTATCTGTGGTTGTGTAGTTGGTTTCTGTATGTGCTTCAATTTGTGCATTTTGTGCACAAAACTTACAAAGCTTAAGTGTAATAATCTGTACTGTTAACACTATAACATTTGTCTTTCTAGCAAACATTAACTGAAGCATTTTGTAACAGCCTTGATTATATAAAGTATTCTAGCATGACTGCATTTTGTAAATACGTATTATTATGTTAATCCTTAATATACACATGACAATGATAATTCTCTTGTTAAATATAATTTTAATAAATAACTTATTTTGTGATTTACTGCTTTCTCAGATAGGTTCTTTTTACTTGTTCAAAGAAAAGCACTTAGTTTATAAGTGCTTGAAAATTTTACAGAAGCATTTATTTCTAAGTTAGCTAACATTTAGTATTCAGAAGCTGCTCTGTCATATGGTTTATTCCCTCTGATTTGTCTGTTTTCAAACCAAATCTTCAGTCATTTCTTTAATATGACAATCACATTGCAAGGGCTGTTCCAAATTTCTTTTAGTTTTTAAGGTGGGCCTTCTGTGGAAGTGGGAAGCTGTGATTTTATGTATTTCTAATGTAATACTGAATATATTAAAGACTAATTGGAAATTAGAATTTAATGTCTTCTATTCCTTGAGAAATTGAAATATTTAATGTAGTTTTGCAAATTGGAGTCTTTATGAAACTGTTTTATGACAGTTGTTCCAAAAATGTTTTCCATGTATGTGAATTGTGTCTGCTATCATGAAGTTACTGGTATAGAAAGGCAGGTTTATAATTGTGTCCTGCAGTTTGTATCAGGTATCAAAGCTGAAACTGAGCTGTCCTTTTAAAACATGAATAATGTAATCAAACAAATTACTATTAAAATTGTTTTTTGTAATGCCTGCTTTGCTTAAGTTTGTATTGGTTTCTTGTATGAAGTTGATACCGAAGTTTAAACAGTACTGGTTGCAGGCTGAAAATTTAACTTTTTTTTTTAAATAAATAAGATTTCATTTACTTTGGCATGCCATTTTTAAAGCAATTTAACATGCCTTTTTGAAAAAACTTCCTCTAGTTCATCCAATTCAGGGTACTATATGATCTTTTAAAAGTGATAAAAATGTGCTAGTGTTAATAAAGTGAAATGATGTGATGGGCTAATACTTTTGCTCAAGGTTTATGAATTAAATAGAACCGTGAGAGCATTCTTCCAAATATTTGGGGATTAGGATATAAGAGAGCTAACAACATATAAATTTAATGGTTTTTAAAACAAGATATATGAAGTGTAAGACAAAGAAAAGAAAGAAACCCCTAAATATTATAAAAATAAACTCTAGTAGATCTGGAATATTACTGAGCAGTTTGTTAGCAAGTGCAAGAAATTTGCAGTGTCTGAGATGTAGGAAATAAGTAAGCTTGGGTTGTTTTGTTTGAATTTTTTAATCTTAATTTTAGAAGCAGGTTTGAGTTAGAAATAAGAGTTTCATCTCAAGAGTTTGGAATAATAATACCTCTCAGTGTTAATTAAACATTGTCATGGAACATTGAATTCCATCATAGATGCTTCAGTAATGGAACTAAATAGCTAAAATAGAAGGGAAGCAACTGTTATAGGAATTCTGTATGATAAAGTGTCACTGTTAGGGACACGAAAGAGCCACACTCACTCATGTTCAGAGGTGAGCAGAGAAAGAGAGAGTTTATTATGATTTGAAGTTTAAATAGGATTTGGGATTTGATCAAGGATTGGGAAATGAGAGGAACACCTCTCTGACCCCAGTGGTCAATTCATCAGTCCATTAGAGACTGGAATGAAAACAATCTGTTTTGTTTATGGTACATGTGTGGGAATCTCCACAAGAAATATGTAAACAACATTAGAAGGCTAAAGATTCAGGGCGACAATGAAGTTTGTGAAAAACGAGGTTCACTTTTTATGTAAATTTTAAGAAATAGGTTTAATAGAAAATAAGACAATTAGGAGATAGGAAAAAAAGCAAAGTACAGCCAGCTGGGTGACTTGGCATTCAGCCAAGTCCACACCCTGCTGTTTTAGAAACTTGTATTAAATATCCTTTCTGTTGTATCAGTCTGTTGGATATTCATATTTTTCCATAAACTAGTTTCCATATTCCAGGGACTGTTTTGCATGGCCCCTCCTTGGGTCCGCTTTTTAGAGCGTGCGTGTTTCTTGGCTGTGTCTTCATTATCACCTCCAGCTTGGGCCTTGGTCCATACTTTCTTCAGATGGGAGATGCTGATAGTTGGTGTATCAATAGCAGAGTCTTCTTAAAATGTTCACTGGATGTTATCCCAGCCAAACAGACGGTTTAAGCACACTATATCACTACTACCACTATGCCTAATTTTCTTTACTAACAGCAGAAATAAAAACTTACATCCTTACCACAAAGTTATTAATCATATAGTACACATCTTGCAGAAAAGCCAACTTTATCATAGGCATTTATAACAAAATTTATACAAAATAGTTAAAAAATTAATTGATAAACCAGAAATTTGGCAAGTGAAATGGAAGTGGATTGCTTGAACCACAAGAAAGCTACAGGTACTGAGATAGATGATCAGTAAACAGTGAATTAGTTTAATCTGGGCTGCAGATATGAAATGCAGGCCAGCAGAGCTCTGATTTGATATTGTGCAACTTCCTTGTTGGTTTTGTTAAACGTGTAGGCATCTGCTTGAAAACAATTACAGTGGGAATGAGGAATTTGTCAGGGGAGAAAGGGTGAAGGGTGAGTGCAAAGACCAGTGTAAGTGAAGAGCTTTGTAGGGTACTTTGTTTCTGGAAAATAGTCTTCTCAGAAGTGTTCACTCTTGCCTGGGGTTGTTCCTGTTAACAATTGAACCCTCACCTGTGGTGAGCGAAGCCCTCTAAACTCTCTGAAAGTTTGAGATGGAGGAGTTTGGTTTTCATGTATTCTATTAATGGCTGTGATTACAAGCAGAACTTGGCTAGTAAGGATGGTAATAAGATTTAGTTGAAGCTTTGGTTATAATAGCGTGGCAGGTTTTTTTGTTTGTTTGTTCATTTGTTTTTAAAAAAGCATTTAAGAGCAAGAAAAGTTAAGCTGACCATGATGTGCAAGTAAGCAAAGAAAACTGAACAGTATCCCAATTTGTTTGTGAGTTGGCACAAATTGTTTGAAATTAGTTGAGGAACTTGAAAACTAAATTTGTAGTTTGATTGTTTGTGACTATAAAAATTCAGTCATTAAATTAATTTTTAAGGTATTGTTAAAGTGTGAGTTCCCAGCCATGGTGTTTTGCCTTCTATTATTTTAGAATCATTTTGGAAAGCAAGGCTTTCTCCTGCAGTTTCTGGTCTGGGATTTTAAAATAGGAGAAAATTAGTAGCAAACAATGTTTTTTATATGGGAAATATATTGTTTAAGTGATAGGAACTTGCTGAGTTTTATACCTGGCAAGGAATGATGCTTTACTGACTTTATATTAAATTGGACATGCAATTTTCATTAAATACCCTCTTCATTAGATATTCCTTACAGTTAACTTACATTAAATTTTCAGAACTCCAGAGATAAATGTCTTTGACTAAAATTGTAGTCTTCCACTTTGTCCAACATTTTTAGAAATCTGTAGGATGTTTTACTTTGTCATTTGTTGGTAAATGTTTGATATTTTAATTGCCAGTCGTCAAACAAAATACTGCATTAACCTTTGTAGCAAAGCTTTTGCTTGCTTTCTTGTGATACTAATGAAAAAAAATTTATAGGGGAAAAAAAATCCTTATTACCCGTACATCTGAAATGTAAAAAACTTCTGGAAGCTTTGAACCCCAGATTTCTGTGACCACCTTCAGCAGTATTTAATTTGAAAGTAAAAGAGTGTTATGTGGCAGAGAGAAATCACAATGTTCATAATGTATAGAATAACTTTGAATTGAAGAGAATAAAGAGTACACTGTTTGCATATCTGTTAAAATTCTTATTGCAAAACTTTTTTGCCACTATTTCCTCCCCTGCCTCCTTTAAAAATTTTCATTATTAGTTAGTCTCAATTGACTGGCTATAGAAGAAATCTTATTTTCATAAGTTATTGGTATAGGTTGCATTTAGATGGCAGCATAGAAGAAGAATATATTGAAGCATTAAAAAGATTTTAATTTCATTTCATGGTCGTCTGGGAGAGGTAAAACCCACCTGTATTGTAAATGTAATTTGAGAGCTGGGGAAAGCTGCTGTGTACAGATCAGTCATTTTGGAGAGATGTGTTATTCCCTGTTAGGTTTCCATCAACTATCATAACAATGTCACAGTAGCATGAAATACATTAAGTATTGTCTTTCTCAGGATTAGGTTAGGATGTATGTCTCAAGATGAAACTAATAAAGGCAAGATTTTCTTGTTGGTTTCTTACATCTGCTCATACAGGATGCGGCAAAAACATCTGTGACATGGTAGAAAGCAAACGAAAATGCTTTCTACCATGTATATCTGATCTGATCTGGAATTGTCTTCTGACATTAGGCAGTTAAATAAGCAAGAGATATTAAAGCAACATACGGGGAATATACTGAAGTTGGATGTTTTGTTGTTTCGGGGGGTTTTATGCTAGTTGTATGAATTAAAAACTTGCACTTGGAGAGTTGCAGGCTTTGGTAAGACAAGTGCTCTGAGCTCAGTTTAAGGTAAGTGGGTGTTAACTTTCTGTCAGTAAACTAATTTTGTTTAGCAGATGATCTTGTATATCTAATATAGCATATTATAAATGCACAATCATAGTGATCATTTTGTGCAGGGGGATATACAAACAATCATTTTTTCTGACTTGCAGTTCTTCTGGAAAAGGAAAATAAAAAGGAGATAAAAAAATGTTAATAATGATTTTGGCTTACAGATTTATATTTCCTCTTTTGGTACTGCAATTTTAACATGTTTTGCTAATTTTCTGTGTGGTTAAGGACATTCTTGATGGAACATCATAAATTAAGGCAAGAGTCTGAACACCAGTCCTAGTGTTTTAAAACTTGGCACTTTATATTCTGTTATCCAGGCTTTGCATAAATTGCAGAAGGGTGGCAAGTGCTGTTTCTCAGCTGCTTAGTGCTAACCTGGCCCATGTGCTTTCGACAGTAAATGCAAAGTAGCCTCTCCCATTTTCACATCTAAGTGGGTAAACCACCTTAATTAGCTCACATTTGTTTCCTCATGCAGCAAGTTAAAATTGTTTATGCAGGTAGAGGTTGTGGAGAAAATTACTTACAGGAATTTTTTCACATGGCAAAGCCTTTTGTCTAGCAAGGCTATTAAACTTCTCAGGATTATTAAGTAAATAAAATAGTATTTGCACATGCCAGGTTGCACAATATATGGTTAAATATGAGAATGTTATTTGTCAACATCTGGGAAACTGCTCAAAAATTGAGAGCTTTTTGCCTGGGTTTTTTTTTTTTTTTTTTCAGTGCTTATCTTTCTAAATAAAAATAGTATTTATATATTTTTCTTCTGATCCGTAAGTTCTAAATCTGTGCTGTCACTTGGGGGCTGTTTGTGGAGAATGTTCTTGAAGGTTTGTATGGGGAAAAACAGAGGAAATGACTGGACTTCATTGCAGAATAAGAATGTTTTGTAATATTTCTGAGCTTCAAAGGATCAGTTAAGTTAGCATGTTGAGCACCTTTAAGCACTATATGAAAAAAAACCACTTTGAGAGGAGTATTTAATTTATAGAATGACTATTTAAAGCAGTTATTTAAAAAATACTGTAAACCTATCTGCCTAGGTTAACTTGGAACTCAACTTTTTAATTAACAGTAGCAATAGTAGCCATTTCTGACATTCTATTATACCCACATTTGATGTTATAAATTGTATATTTTCTTCTTACATTGCTAGCATTGGACATTTATAATGTGGGATCGAATGAAAAAAAGAAGGAACTTTAGCTCAAAACAAATGTGAAGCTACTTTAATTAGACTTCAGAATAAGAGTCCACAAGTTCAACTACATGATTTATAGAATTCTGAACATTTGTTTGTGTGCCCCCATGCTGTAAAAACTTAAGTGTTTGCCATGAATTCCCTTAGGTGCCAGATTTTGTCACATGCCCTGGAATTGTTATCTTGGAAAACCAAGTGATTTGCACCTATCTTGCTTCAGCCTAATTGGGGCTGACAAGTGCTGTAGGGATTCCCCCTTGTAGGGGTCATGTCCAGGTGGAAATCAAGATGCAGCAGGATTTTGGTCTTGCATAATACTAATGTTTTAAAATATGTTATTTTACATACTTCCCTTGTGAACAGGTCTATTAATAATATGTTAAATTTTACATGATTTATGTAATTATGTCATGAATTGATAATTTGCTGAGAACTTTACTGCTATTCATTTCATAAAAGCAGATTTAAATAAAATTACTGCTTGTCTGAATATTTAACAAGTGAAATAGCAGTAATTAGTGAACAAGGTATTTTGTAATCTTTCAACATAGTGCATATATATTTTAAAATAATTTGAAATATCTGTATGATGGTTTTTTGTGTATACTGATACTTGTAAAATTTTACGGTTTTCCTTGTCAACACATGCTTTTAAGAGTATCTTAAAATATTAAATAATGTTTAATTTTAATATGAAAAGAGGAGAGGAGCTGGAAATTTAAATATGGCTTTGTGCAACTTTTCTGAGTGCTTTTTATTTTCATTGATGATGTAAATGGAAATTGGAGTCTATTTTTCCTTTTATATGAAAAAAGAAAATGTTTACTTATTCTTCCATGCATGGCTTAGAAATAGTAAGCCTGAATAATGACTTTAATCAAGTTAGAGCTCTGGACTTCAGCAGTGGTGGTATTCTATAAGGGAAGAGCTTGAAAAGACTCATATCCCAGGTATGAGTTTGTGAGGAAATTAATCTAAAGCCTGTGACTAACCCTTTTTAAAACAATTTTGGCCATAATGTCAACACATGATATTTTGAAAATGTGTAGTATAGAAATGCAATGCAAGGTAACTACAATTACTTTAATGGCTACATTCTTTAAATTAATGATATCATTTTTTAGTATGGGCTATCAGAGTATTTTTGGTTTTTTCATATTAAGTGTTGATATGTTACACAGTTTAGGTAGATATTTTTTTCTGGAAACCTAAGCTCATGGTGCAGATGTTCAGCTTAGGTGTTTTGTATGTCTGAGAAGCCTAGTGTTGAGACATAGGAATATCTCATGTTGTTTAGTGATATTTGTAAAAGTTTAAAAATACATATTTACAATTTTTTTTCTTTCTAGTTGGCTTTTAGGTAGCAACCTACATGATTTTTGTGGTTAAAATTGCTGTTTGTGGGATTTAAGTCTTAATCCACAGCATCATGATAGTGATAATCCAGTCTCTTTTAATGGTATTAAAAAGATGAAGCTAAATATTATTTATATTTTTGGAAAGGCTTTTGCCTTTAGGCCTCGTGTGGTACTAGCTGTAAAGTACGATCAAGAGGCTGACTGCTCTCAGTTTGTTAGCTACAATGGGAAAAGAAGACAGTACCTGATTTTGAAGAATAAGGTTTATTTTTAAAAATAAAAATCCTAACTGTCTTAAGTAATGTCTGAAGTAATGCAGTAAGTATTTTAAGTCTAATGAAATGGGAACTGCTTTTGGATCTGAGCAATACCTTTAGCAAAACATTATTTTCCTTTGGATAAGCAAACAAACATTTGTTGTAATTTGTGGTAAGAAAACAGTCAATTTATATACCCTGCAGGTACCTGTGTACTGAAGGCCTTTTGAGTTTACGTGTTTATAAAATATTTATGAAATTTTGTAGAAATATATATTAGTGCGTTTGAGAGGGGACTGACAAATACTTTGCAGAGAAATCAGAGGGAGTGTTGGTTATAATTATGTGGCAGCACTTGTCTGCAGAGAACTGAACAATCTCCAGGTTAAGACACGTCACAAGTAGGATGCATCTGGTAATGTGGTACTTTTCTTTGATTACTTAGTCTTTCTTATCAGTACTTGTCATGGTCCTGCAGCTGAAGTTGCTTTATTTTTAATGAGTTAATAGTCTGTATTTTTCCATAAAATGTAAAGAGAACTTTTTACATAACATGGCAGGTTGGGAAATTTCATGTCAAGTTTGTTAAACATCAGAAATATGTTCATAACCTATTTCCATTTTGCAACTAATTAGGTGAGGAGCCAGGAGGGGTAGCCAAGAAAAAAACTAAACTCAAAGGTATTTTTAATGTTCTTTTTCATGCGGAACTTTATGCAGATAATGATGTATGAAATGCATGTGCATTACAGATACCAACTGTGGGTTATAATGTTTACTAATACGAGCTGTGTTGGCTAAGTATTTTCTAATGGTGCAGCAAACTATTGTTCTTGCAATTTTTCAGTATATTTTTTTACTACTGATTGAAATTTAGTGGCAATGCGAGTGCTTTCCTAACTAGAGATTATATTTCATTTGTGTGGATTTTTTTACAACAGATGTCTTGTTTGGATTGTAAGTAGTTTGTGATAACCTGATATTCTGCATGTTTTTAAGTAAGAACTTGCTTCGTGTCAAATCCTCTTTGTTATCATCCATGAATTCATTATTACTATATTGTATTTGGACTCAAGTGCCTTAATTCTTCTAAGGCTGTACTTTAATAGTTTAATCTGTTTTGTTTTTTTTTTCCCTGTGGAAGTTGAAATTTAGGCAAAATTCAGTAACTTCCCCTTTAATATTATTTGCAGGATTGATTGCAACATTTTCTAAAAGCATAGTGTGGGATAGCTTGCAACCAATTTATGCCATATATTTATTTATAATTACATTGCTGTATGAACAGGTCATAGTGTTGAAGACAAAAAAAGCTAATTAGCCTCACCAAGGTACCACCAAAAGCTAATTAGCAAACATCTAGGTACCAGATGTACTTCAGGTGCTTAGCTTTTTATATCTGCTTGGTTATCTCCAGGCAGCACGAGTCTATGGAAGCAGTCTCTGTGTTACATTAACAACATACGGACTGTCAGGTGCTTTTTTCTGGCAGTATATGATAGAAGCATGCTGTTCACCATACAGACCTTCATGAGGAAAAAAGTGTATTTGCTGAGGAAAGCTTGCTGCTCATTTCAGTGTGGCTTTCCTCAGCATCTTGCATTAAGTTGAAATTTTTAGCATTTGTTTCGCATTGTGCTTTGGTATAACTTGGTTGCAAACTGCATGTTTCCAAGAATGTAATAAATGTCACTTAGCAATTCTTTCCCCAGTTTTGGATTATTTTTCAATGTTTGATATGAGAGCAAAGAAATGGTGTATTTCAAACTTTTTGTGTCAAAAACCATTTAGAAGAAAATACGATGTCATTATTTTTAGACTGGGACTTGTAACTGCATTGTTCACTCCAGAGAAACGTTACACAGTGGCTAGGGGTAGACCTGCTTTCTCGCCTCAACAGACTGCAGTTTCTCTCAAAAGTCTGAATAAAAATAGGCCTGATTATTTTTAAAAGTCAATATCAATTTCTTAATAATGTGGGAGTATTAATTTCAAAATCTAATGCAAATACTGCATGCAGATTTAATGGAAAAATATCTCAATTTTATTAACTTAAAAATTCCTTATTCTGGAGAATTCTACTGGTACTGACAAATATTTTGAAAACTATGGCAAAATGGAAGTAAATATTGAACATTAAATGTATTGAACATAAATTTCAAGAATTCTGTTTTGATTATTTTATGACATATTATCTGTATACCCCTGTCACAGCCAAATGTTAATTGAAGTAGAGAAAAGAAGCACAAGAGACACAACTCCAAAAGTAAAATAAAGAAAAAAAAAAAGTTACTGATAAACTGAAAAGCAAAGTTGTAAGAACCAATTTACAATTATTGCTTTGATTTCACTGAGTTTAGTCTAACCCAGTTAACTTTTTTGGACTTAATTCAACAGGACATGGCTGCTTCTTCTTGCTTGCACTTCTCAATACACACTTTTTTATCTTTTTTGTGTCTTTGCTTAATATGAGATAAATATCAATAAACCATTGTATTATGAATTTGTGTAATAATGTTTACAACTGTTACACTGTTGTCAAAGGATCAAAATTTATTGTGATTCTCATGCTCATAGGCAAAAGGGGTTTTAGCATTCTGCAGAAGTTAGCACTAAGATAATAGTGGCATGGTTTTCTCTAGATTAACACTTGGATGCAGCTGCAGTATAAGCCAAGGTTATTCACTGGCTGCATGTTGTGAGATGTTCCTAGAAGTCAAAACTAATTTTTTTAAAATTGCTTAAAGCTTAGGAGTTAATGATACTAGTTTAAATCTAACAAACATTAAGTAATAACTTGATCAGAGCTTTTACATGGTTGTTCATAAGATATTTTTTGGCCTAAGATTGGTTCTCTCACTGAACATTTCCTCTTTTTTAAATGAAAAACTAAAAAGTAAAAGAAGTTATTAAAGAATCACTCAAGAAAGTAAGGGACAAGCAGGAATCCAAGAAGGAGGAAAATGAAGAAGAGAAAAAGAAATCCAGGAAAGGAAAAGATGCTACTGATCGAAAGGACAAGAAACCTGTTGATACGAATAAATTAAAGAAAGATTCTGACAAGGTTAAAAGAGACAGAGGAAAGGAAAAAGGCCAAGATAAAAGTATAAAATCCAAGGAGACTACAAAAAAGTCAGCCAGTGAAAAGGATGGCACCGGTCAGGTGGGAAAAGACAAAGAAACCAAAAAGATAGTTAAAAGCCAATCCAAGGAAGACAAGAAAGAAAAGAAATAAACAAGAGTTCCTGTTCTGCTAATGAGGAACAGACCTCAAGAATGTAAAATTCAGCATATTATCTGAACGTGGCAAATAGGGCAATAAGAAAATATTTTCTGGAAAAAAGTGTGAACAAAGGTTATATATAATATTTTTAAAGAACTGTTCAGTGTGTACTGGTATTGTAAACACAAAGCAGATATGTCTGCTATGAAACTCAAGTATGTACATGTGTTAATGTGCCTGGCTACCAATGTATATTAAAAACATTTAAATGTCAAATTGATGCCGGTTACTTCAAGTTATTCTAAATATGAGTTTGGGGTTGGTTTGTGATTGGGTTTTTTTTTCTTCCTTGTTTACTTGTATTTGCTTGATGTGGAGATGAAGGTCTAATGTTCTATATGAAATGCAGGTTTAAAAGCAATATTAACAGGCTCATCTGGACACATGTAGTAGAGACTCATAAAATATTTCTATTTCATAGAGACAACCAAAAGGAGCATTAATGGACTGTAGTGTCATAGGAACTAAACAAATCAATGTAACTTCTTCTCTGCCAAACTTTTTTCCCATAGGAAACTATTTCTTATCCTGAGAAAACTATTTTTTACACAAATAGTCAAACCAACCTGAGTGTTGCACTTTTTCATGAGACCCCAGAGTATACTCAATCAGAATGTTCCTACATTTTTTGTCTTTTGGTCCCACGACAATATATTTCTGCTTTTCTTCCATTCCCTATTAATTTAATTATTTTATTTCTCTATATTTGTGTTGGAAAGCTTGATTCATTATAACTTATTATTTAACTGTGTTCTGATTTCTTTCCAAGTTTGCCAATCTTTTGGTAATGACTACTGCTGAAAATTAGGCCACCTATTTCAACACTGATAAGTACTGTTGTATTCCAATTACATTTAAGATGTGATATGCTAGTACTATTCTATTCTGGTTGAATCTGTTTAGAGAGCACCTTATATATTTTTGCAGCTATTATCTTCTTCAAGTTTAAGTGCACTTTTAAGTGTATGGTGCTTCCATAAGCAAAATCTTGTGTTAGTTTGTTCTTACAGCTGTATTTTTAGCATCAAGGAAGGATTTATCCAGCAATCTCATTAGAATAAATAAAGTTGCAAAGTATTTCTGCAGAGATAATAGAGAGATTTCAGAATAAATCTATGGTTGCTTTCAAGTTTATTTAAAAATGAATATTTTCCAAATAAATTTGAAAGCAAGTATATTGCATGAATGGCACAATATAATTACACAGATTCAGAACAAAATTTGTAATGGAAGTTTTAGATTCATTCTTGGTGTACTCCAGCATTAGTTTCAAGAAAACAAAACTGAGGAGTGAAATTGAGACTGAGTATATATATGCATGTGGATGATAATTTAAGATTGAAGTCCTGGAGATTAATTCTGTCTGTGATTTTGCTAAAAATTTTGTTTATAACTGTTTGCAATACACTTCCCTCAGCTGTTCCATACGTATGTCTGCATCATGCTTTGATCCCTAGAATTACAAGATATGATAGTAAGGTTAAAGGTGATTTCTTTTTTTTTAGAGAAAATGAAATATTCAAATAGTTATGAAAAATAGTTCAAATTAAATCTGTAGAAAACAGTATAGTATCTTAAGATTCTAGCTGTGATAATTAACAGAGATGATTTACTCTGAGGTATTTTCTAAATATTTATAAACTCATGAAGAGGGAGGGAAGAGATGTACATTGTGAACAATTACAGTGCCTAGCAAAAAATATGAGAGAATGATGATCTAATAAATGCACTAACATAATGAACATTCTCTGTTAAGTTTTGGTGATGATAGGTACATTTACTCAGCTTTGCTCTGGTAAGTGTTAAAATGCATTTTTGACCAGAGGAGCATTCAAATCACACTTCTCAATGATTGGGGCACAATGGTATAATGCGCATCACTTTTTATTTTCTCCCGTAATGTGACAGAACTTGTAACTGTGTGGGAGTGAAATTTGGAATTAATTGCTGTTCTGATTGACATATTGTATCTATGACCCAAACTTTATGGGGTTCTGGAAAGGTTGGGTTGTTTTCTTTTTTTCCTTTCCAAAGAAAATTTTATTTGAGCAGCACTCCAGGCTATACAGACAGCCACAAAATAAAGTATTTTTGCTCCAGAGATCTGTTGTGTTGTTGTATATCTCTATGAAATATTTTTGTCATTAAACTTAATGCAACAAGTTACCACATAAGCTCAAAAAATGTGCCAGACAATTAAAAGCTAAATGTAATTTTAATAAACTGAAGAGAGAAAATAATATCTTACAAAAAGTAAATGATTTAGTATATTACATACTTGACATGATTGAATAGAAATGAGTGTTAAACACAATAGATGTGTATAAAAAGCTTGATGATCAAGTTTTTTTTATACACATCTGTTGTGCAAGTGGAACAAAGATACAATCTTGTTTGTTCCTTCTTTCCTGTTAAATACCCATAGTGCTTGGTGGGTGTGGGATATTGTCTGTCTTTTGAAGTGGTTTGTATTTTTTCTTCATGAAGCAGAGTATGTGATTGTCTGGAAATGAACATGTGGGTTATTGAGGATAGGAAAACTTATTTAAAGCAGTGTATGTGTAAAGTAACTGAATGGTGTTTATGAAGGCAAGGTGGCTGTTTCCATGCTTTCCATGGATTCTGAAGTGTGAGAGAGTGGTTAATATGAGCTATTGGTTTTGTCTCCATCCCAAGATAATTGTAGAAGGAAGTAACTTCTTACTCTTGTAGCCATTAATATTCCTGCAAGGAAAGATGAATGCCATAATAATAATATTTTAATATTCTACATGGGTGTTTTTTTAGTGACAGAAGAAAACTGGCCAAAAACTAAGTATAAATTCGGCATTTTTCTTCTAGCTTCTTAATTTGACCCCGAAGTGATAGACTCTTAGTTACAGTACTTTTGGATACAGCCTAACCACTTATCTTCAAATAATTTAAATTTAAATAATATAGAAAGATAGACTTAATTCTGTTATCCTGTAAGCATTACTTGAAATAAATACATGTTTTTCTCACAATACATAAAATAGTATCTCTCTAGTCTACACAAATTTGGTTTGAAACATTCTAATCCAATTGCATTGAGATATGTTTGACTCCAATAGAAATGTGATAATTATTTTTTAATTGTACTTTATTGAAATATAATATTTATCCACTTATCAGTTTCTTTTACAAGATTGCTGGTACTACAGGAATGTTCATTATAGTTTAGTATCTGCTTTTTTACATACTGTCTATTCTATTGATTCCCATGTATACAGCTGTTGACAAAGTGGTTTGCTTTGGGCAATGGTGTGTTTTGACAAGGGAGTCTTATCTTAATTGACCTTGGATGTAGGATCATAGGCAAATGCCATTTGGAAGGGACTTTGGGAGATCCTTATTCCAACATCCTGCTCAAAACAGGGTCATTTCGGAAGAATGACCAGGTCGCTCTGGCCATTTTCCAATGTGGTCTTTCAAACTTCCAAGGATGGGAATGTACAGCCTCTCTGTACAGTCTTTTCCACTGATTTCACTGCCCTTGTAGTGGTGGGAGGTTGTGGGTGTGTCAGGCTTTTCTTATACCCAGTCTGAATGTCTTGTATAAGTCTTGCTTGAGCTGTCCTAAAGGAGAGTTGAGAGGAGAGTTAGTCAAAAAGCAATACATTCTTGAGCATATGGTGTCTTAAGATGTGACATGATCTATCACAGCTATATCCCTATCTCCTACCATGCAGATGGTATCGATCATTACATTTGTTGATTGCTTTCTTTTCATTGTTTTTTTGATCTAGAAAGAGACTGTGGTATAGATGGTCAGGATCTTAGTGGTAAAATTCCATCAATCATTCTTTTTCTGTAGTCATTTAGCTGTCAAAACAAACTAATCCTTATCAAGTCTTATAAGATGTAACACATGAATTTAAAATAACTCTTCTCATTCTGTGCAGCTTTTCATAAGGTTCAAATTAGTTCTTTTATGCAACCTATAAAATTGATGAATGAAGCACTTCTTGCCCAAATTAAAAAGTGAGAGAAACAATTGCTGCCTATTTTTTTTACTGGATACTGAGTAGATGTTGAGAATACCATAGTCATTTATAGTTCAGTTACTTTGAAATAAAGGCAAGTGCTTATATTTCTGTCCCTTTTTACCTCCTCATTGTATGTTTGTCATTCAAACATCTTTGTTTACTATCTGAATACACTTTGGTATTTATATATATCACTGTATATTAGGACAGCCCTGTATTTGTGATTGTTCAAATGCATTTTTCGAGAGTAACATCAGTTGCAGTTTGATTAAAAGAACATTCTTATTTTATAAGTGAATCGGTTCAAAAAGGGCATAAAGTTAACTTTATAACTGAAAAATGCAGGCCTTAAAGAAAGATCTGTCCCAGCACAGCCAGCATCACCAGAATCTGAGGAGACTGACCAGCCTTCTGAAAAGCCATATGTCGAATCAGGTAAGACCTTTCATGAACTGTAGGCAAAACAAAAGATAGAATGCTTCATTTGAATTATAATTCTGTGTCATTAACATGCAACTCTTTTGTAGATTTTGTGTTGCTTATCTACTGAAGTTTTTTTAACAGGAATCACTGTTTATAACTTCATATAAATCACTGACCATGAAAAGTGTAAAATTTCATGGTTACCATTGTAGCCATATCACATTAGAATAACTTTCTGATGATGTATGGTTGTGGTTTAGATCAATTTCCAACTATATATCTAACCAGAATTAACAGCAGATTCTTCGCCTTAACAAACAAAACCCTCTCAAAAACCAACTTAATAAGATAATAAAGTACTTACTTTCCCCCTAAAACTACTAGTATATAACAAATGCAATAAACAGAGCTCCTAGTGTTAAAAAATTAACATTTTAAAAGCCATGCAGTATTAATAAAATATAATAGAATTTAGAAGGAGTCAAGAAAAAATATTTTACATGTCACATTTCACGTATGTGATTTGCTTTAGTGTTATTCAGAGATTACATGTTCTTTCCTGTTTATTGAAGAGGCTTATCCTGTGTGATGTTTATGTGAACCGTAATACATAAACATACAAATACAGAGCATATGGCCAGTGGAATCTATGGAATATAGATTTTGTTTTAAAAGACTTGCATTACTTTTCTTAGGATATCATTTATAAAATGTATCAAGATATGATTTCCTGATTGGGTGGGGTTTCGTGTGTGTGTGTGTGTGTGGTTTTGGTTTTTGTGCGACCATTTTTCATACCATTTTGGATCCTTATTTGAAAATGCAGCTGTTATCTGGTTTAGAGCTTTTTTTGTCAGAGGTATCATTGTAGGGTTTCTCAATGTTAATCTCAGGACATTTATATGAAGACAACACTTCATACAAAATCCTATTATGTCCTGGGCTGGTGTGTTACATGGCAACCACTTGTCTGTGAAACCAGTTGTGATTTCTCCTGGCAATTTGTAGTGGAACAGGATGTTGATATTGTGATGTTAATATGTATTTTCCCTGTTTATGAAGTCGACAGGACCCTACTTCTGCAACTCGTATTTTGTTTTCAGATATGACTTGCTAGTTCTGCTGCCTAAATTGCGGGATGATAACGGTGAAAGTATTGGTAAATGAATTCCTTAGAAGAGAGTTCTTGGTTTGAATAGTTACCTGAAGTTATTACTGGTAGTTATTACTGGAAAAATATATGTGCAAAAAATGCCATGTAGATAAATTCTTCCAATTCATGTTCAGATGGATGAATTTGATGTGATTGTTGCAATACTTTATATGTTGGAGAGGAAGCAAGGCAAAATTGTTTTTTTTTAGTTGTGTAAGTTGCAGAGGCTCACCAGGTCAGTCTAGGGAACTTTGTCCAAGAGATTTAAGAACATTATGGAGCCTACTAAAAGCTGCAAATCTTGAATTAATATTTAGATTTTGCCTTTTGCACTCACCTTCACTGCAATTTATAATCCTTTTAGAGCACAAGACTGCTGATGTAGAATTGGAAGAGGAAATTCAATCTGTTCTTCATGAAGCTCTTCATTCCCAGCCTGGTAATGCATTAACACTTAGAAATCACTGAAGAGTTTATAAATACTGCCGTAGGCTAGATGAATCTCAGAGTCTGGTTTTGGTATGCACTTAAAGTGCTTTTGCCTGCCCAATACATTCAAATCAACTGATTTGTCATTTTCAAGAAAATTCAGAAGGTTTGATCATCAAATCCTAAAACTGCGTCTTCTTATCCAGACTTATTTAGCAGTAATAGCTCAAATGAGTTATGTAACAAAAGGTTCCTAAAACACTGTGTAGAGATCAAGAGTGGACAGAGCAGAGTAGGCCTTTACTGGGAGCAAAGAAGGTCCTGGCAAGTTGGGTTTATTATGCTGGACTGTGCAGATAAGTTTTCTATCACTCCCCATTCCCTTTGGAGGCTAGCTGGAAAACACAAAGGGCATACTGAAGACTGAATATTGGCTGGTAACATAATATACCAAAGGAAATTTATTCACTAACAATCTGCATTATTGATTAGGAGAGAGACATGAAGACGTAGATGAAAGTGTAAGTGACCAATGGCAAGTAAAGGAAGAAATACATGGAGAAACTTTTGAAGCTCCTGCAACAGATGACATGCTCAGAGAATTTGAGAATGAAATTCCAGAAGCATATGAGACACCAGACTCAGTTCATAAAGGTATCTGGATGACATTTAAAAAGAAATTTACCAAAGAAAACCCAACCCATACAAAATATGTCTCATTAAAACCTGGACTTGTAATTTCTGCTTAAAATAGAGGCCTTAGCGAGTGTCAACCACAGCATTATTTAGCAAATAAATATACTTGAAGTCAAAATGGGATATTTCAATGCTATGTGTTTTGGAATCCAGGTAACCATATATTACTAATTACTAGTCTATGGGCTTTCAACAAAACTAATCTGTGCTCCAGATATGCATATCTCTCCCCAATAGAGGCATGAATGTAACCATATAGAATGGTTTTGGTTGAAAGGGGCTTTAAAGATCACCTTGTTCTGACCCTTCTGACATGAAGGACACCTTTCATTAGACCAGATTATTCAAAGCCCCATCTGGCCTAGCCTTGAACACTTCCAAAGATAAGGCATTCACAGCTTCTCTGGGCAGCATGTTCCAGTGCTTCATCACCCTCACAGTGAAGAATTTTTACTTCATGTCGAATCTAAACCTGCCCCCTTTCAGTTTAAAGCCAAACCCCCTTTCCTGTCTCTATATGCCCTTGTAAAAAGTCCCTCTTCATCTTCTTTGTCCCCCTAGGATACTGAAAGGCTGCAATTAGGTCACCTCAGAGCGTTGTTTTTTTTTTCTCCAGGCTGAGCCCCAGTTCTCAGCCTTTTCTCACACCTCTGGAGAGGCGTTCCACATCCAGTCTTTCATCTACCAGCACCCCCAAATGCTTCTTGGTGTGGCTGCTCTCAATCTATCCAATTCCCCATCAGTAAAACCTGTATGGAGTCTGCTTCTGGACCTTTTGGTTTATTTAACTAACTTTTAAAGTTTATCAACACAGTATTTTCTATACTTTATTCTCATTCTTCTTTCATTCAAATATGCCACCCTAAGAGCATTAACTATATTTAAGTCCTGCAGAGATGCAGACATCATATAAAGAAGGTGGTCATATCTTGTCACCTAGGGGTATTGACTGGATGACAAAAGTTGTAGTCAAAATATTAAAGCAGAGTCATATGATCTAAATCCAACCAGGGGGAAAATTTTCTGAATGCTTTTTATTTGTACTGCTGAAAGTTTTACCTATCTTTTAATATCTCTTGATACCTTTTGATAAAATCCATGTAATCGATGTTATCTAAAAGTTTTGATTGCTGGAAGTGCACTGAGATTCTTTCTTCACAACCGAAGTAACTCTTCTGTAGGGGTCTATTATACCTCCTCGGATCTGTATCTGTTACTCATCCACAGCACAAGTCAAAGTAGGAGACTAGAGGAGAAATTCAAATTCCATTTACTTGAAATCTTTGCAATTAAGAAGGCAAAGTGAATATATTCTTCTTTCCTCCAATTTCTTCAGAAATTTCTGTGGAGAGTTCTCTTTTTTTTGAGGAAATGTTTATAGAGTTTATTCATACATACACATTCTCAATATTGTAAATAAATAAAATAGTAACATTTTTTCTATATATATGCATATCCTGCTGCCATTAGGAGAAATTTGTTTAGAATTTCAGCTTAGGAGTATTATTGTCCTGACAATAATCTGTTAGAGGGTTTCTGGTATTTTGTTGATTTAAAAATGTTAAAGTTTGTGCAAATGTATTTGTTTCTCAGATGCTGATCCCATGGTGGATGATGTTGGAGCTGTGGAGTCTGAATCACACGAAATTCCAGGTATCTTGTTTTTCCATACTCAGTAATAATTATTTTCTGCCTCAATATAACAAATTATATGAGAAAGAAAAATAGAAAAGGTTAGACAGGTTTAGAAATACGTAATTTTGAATTTGTTTTTTTTTTCTTTCAATAACTAGTAATTGTCTTGGAGAATTTTTCTTTGTGATGACTGTATCATACTTGCTATTGAAAATCTTTATTACAAGTAACAGGTGACAGGTATTTTGCTTTCATTGGTGCAAAAGCTTTTTATTTACTGTGTGTTTCTGGCTGTTGTGTATGATTGGGGATTGGGTAGGCAAATGATCTATGGTTATACAGTGAAAAAGTGAGAATGAGAATTATTGCTTATATTGTCTTCATACAATCTGTAATACTAAGGTTCTTCTAGACTATTTTTCTTGGCATTAGGAGCATCCAGATTTTCATACCTTTCCTTCAGCACTGTTTGCTTCTTTGTGGCTGAATCTGCTATCACAGAGTGACTCAACATCAAGGATGTAATTCTGAACTATCCTTGTTCTGTGTTTCTGCACATTTTAATTAATCTTGAAAGCTTTTTGAAATTTGGCTTGGACTAATCCTATTACTTATAGTCATCTTTGTGTTATGCTTGATATCACGTACAATGGCATTAGCTCATCTTTCCCATTATGAAGAAGCATTAAGTGGATATTGCAGTTTCCCTACTGTCTCATAAGTATTTTCTTCAGGATTCTAACAATGTTTCTTTTCAATTTGGACAATATCTTGCATTTACATTAGGTATTGATTTCTATTTGTACTAGGCTTCCTATGTTTGACTCAGTATTAGCTCTAGACTTTGCAGTTGTGTTTGGTGTCACAGATGTGACAGAAGAATAGTTTTATTTGTTTGATACAGCTAAAACTGTTTATTCCAAACTGTGTGGGGGGATTACTGCTTTAGAATCCAAGCTATTATACTTCCAAAGTAAAACAATAAGTTACTTTTACCTTCAGTACTGTGTTTTATCAGATGTGTCATAGTGAGTATATTAACAGCATTTAAAAGAATTGTAGTTATAGAGGAAAATAATCCCCAAATTTAGCTAGGTAATGAGGTAAATTGCTCTAAATCTGAGATGCCAGAAGTGAAGTACATATTTTACAAGGTCAGTTTCTGGTTCATATCCAGTCTTCTAATGATCCATCACCAAGTGAGCCTCCAGCACATTAGTAACAGAGATACTTTGCAGTTTTGAAGATAGAGGATGTTTGCATTTTTTATTTGTATTAGAAAAAAAGAAATTAAAATACTGCTCTAGTTTTCCTACAGAGAGTATAGCAGAAGGCTGGAATAGATAATGGCCCAACACCTTCCATTAGGTTGCCATCTGTCAAGTTGCAGGTGTCAGTTTATAAAGTTCTAGTTTTTCAGTTTTCAGCTAAGGAGCTACATTCAGCCATTGACAGACTCATGGATACAGGTTAAAGCAATGGAATGTTAAACATATTTCATATTTTTAATTTCAACATATTTATTTGTTCATATTTCATTTACAGCCTTAGATGATTATGTTGCAGATTTGGAAGAGAGAGTAAGTGATCAAGACACTCCAGGTTTGTAAATATTTATTGCTTGAAATGATAATATAATCATACTTTTTAAAATGTACTACAAATTGACGTGTCATATTGACTGTGTCTTCACAGTTCTATTTTCAAATGATTTTTAGGTAGTTTCAAGTAGGCCTGATTTTTATGCCGCTGTTACCATTACGTTTGTGAGCATAACACTCCATGAATCCAATCTACAAATATTTACATAAATATTTTGTTCTGTCGAGAGTTTCCTAGTCTAATTAATGGATTGATTATCCAACACCTACTTATATTCCTAACTTCAAGCCTAAATGCAAATATGCATTTGTACTTACTGTACTCTGTGTTTTATGGTGTAGTTCCTGGATGTGTTTTATAATTCAGCTGTCACTTTCAAATAAAATATTGTAGTATTAAGTCAGTATGATTATTTCCTTCATTTCTGAGCTAAATATGTGACCTTTTTAAGCTCTTTTGTGGTATGTATCTGTTGCATGAAAATTCAGTTGGAATATAAAATATTAAATATTTCTGTTCAAGGTGACTCTGAGGTAATGCCAGAAGATGCTATGGAACATTATGCAGGTACAGTCCAAAGTCTTCCTTCTTGTTATTGAAGGGTCACTGAATTTTGGCCCCAAACCAAGACAGCCACACACACACAAATCCCCCCAGACAAACAAACAAAACAAACCACAACAACACACAACACCCAAGACTTTGGAGCTCCTAGGTATTATTTTTTCAGAATGCGAATTGAAAGTGTAGACATAATAACTTCCTAAGGAAATGCAAAAACCTATATGAGTTCTACTTCTCTGTAATGCCAGCCAAATGGGCAGAGTAGTATTTTGAGGGCTGATTTTCCAGGAGAACGGATAGTGGTATTTTAATATGTATAGAAGTTTTTCTGTGCATAAAAAGGAATTTAAATATGCCAGAAATGTTGCAGTTAATGTGATGTCAAGAAGAAAGTAGTATCTCTAAGTATTTTTAAAAGCAAGTAAGCCATAACAAGTACATACCAAAATTACACTGTAGAAGTTACTGTATATAGAAATGATTCATAAATAGTTCAGAATCAAAATATTTATGAATATTTATTAACTCTGTAGGAAAGCCTGCTGATACTGCTTTCTTTTTTAAGTCTATCTTTTGATGCCAGAAAATCAATCAGTTCTTCTCACAGGATCTTTTAGAAATCTTCACCTTTACACTCTTACTAAATTTGTTACAGTATGAACGTCTGTCGTTTCAAACATTTTTTGATCTGAATAAACTTGACACTGTATTGTATTATTTATGTGTCTTTAATGTCTTAAAATTCCATTAATTTTCCTGCCCATTTTCTTTTTCTTTAAACAGAGGACAGAGTGCATGAAGATTATAGTGAAGACCAAGGTATGACAACTGCTGTATTTAGTGAAAATACAGTTTCAAAATCTTTCATTAATATGCAAGTGGAATTACTTTGTTTTAAAACTTCCTATGCTGCCACATTACTTGGCAAGTTCTCAGCTAAAGTTTTGGGTTGTTGTGTGTCTAAAGCAATCAATCAATCAATCTTTTAACACTGGTCTAAGTGTAGAGTATGCATACTCATTTATGTTCCCATATTGGTCCTCTTTGCCATACTTTGTGCATATGCAGAATAAGAACACTGAAGCCTTTGCCATGCCTTTTTCCTTGTGAAACCCTGGGCAGATCAGATGTGGTTTATTGCATCTGTTTAGCTCAGTATCACATTTTTGTCTTGTCTGCCACTACCAGTTCTTTAGGAATTATCCTGTTTTAGTTTGATTTGGTTGATGATTTGCTAATGATTGCTGAGACCAAATCAAAAAGTAAATGAGAAGAATAGTAGTCACAGCCTTGAAACAAAGGTGTGTGGTTGTGATTCCTCTTGAGGTATCCTTCTGGAGACTACCACACTTCAGAATAGTTAACTTATCTTTAAGGCACTCTTGTTTATTTCCCATGTTTATGTAACCCCTGAGCAAAGGACAGGGTTTCTTAACTTCAAAATATTTACAACAGAAAACCTTGAGGTTCATTCTTTGTTATCAGGAGGTAAATTCCAACATCCTTCTTTGAGATAGAAGTCAAAATTCCATTGAAAGACTCTCAGTGGCCCGAAGGTGTACTTACCCCTTAGCCTGTGTCTTTCTCAGTCTGCAGAAAATAATTATTTGCCTCAGTTATGGTGCCCTTGACAAAACGTCTCAGCAGTAATAGGAGAAAAAAGCAAGAGACTAGGTTTTTCCCAGGCCTCAGTTTTTACTTGCTTCTCTTGGAGATAGTTATTTTATGATCAGTTCCTAATCAAGAATCAATTCTCCTGCTTCTCACACCGAGATATGATGAAGTGCAGCTTCTAATCTTTACTTTTCATGCTCTTTCATAGTAGTGGTAACACAAACACAAAATGCTTTCATGCCCCTGTGAAAAGACATCTATATCTACTTTTTGACTAAGCTGATCAGGGAGGCTACAAAGTAAATTGCATCAGCCTTTTTTAAAATCAGTTCCAAAAGCATTTAATGTTCTGCAGCCTCTTCTGGCTCCCCAGCACAATAACAGTGAATCACTGTATTTTGTGAGTCATTCATTTACTTCAGGAAGAAATTGCTTCATGTGCAGTTGCCTCTCTGTAGTGCAGTGAGAGTTTTATAGTATCAGATAAATCTCCTACTCTTTCTTTATTCTTGCCAGTCCTCTGATTGGGATGATAAGCAGAACAGGAACTTCCATTCTTTTTCTCAAAAGAAAATTCTAAGTTAGCATGTGACTGTAAAAAAAAATAAATACTATTATTGGCTATTAAATTGCCAGGCTTCTTTATGTAGTAAATTATTCCCACAGTTTGACATAATTCATGGAAAACTACTTTCCTCTTGATAAAATTTGCCTTTTCACAACATAATTTTGCCTTGCTTTCAAGTTCCACCTTGAAGGCATTGTAGTTGTGAGAGAATGCACAATGTGTCCTTTGTAATTTTTAGAGGAATTTAATTTCAGAGCTCCAGCCTGGAGCGGTGTAGAAGAAAAAGACCAGTGAAATGAGGCTTCCTTTCTGCCACACACTGTTTTTTCCTTCTCAGCTGAGTCTGAGTTCAGTCCATGGACTTTCAGGGCATGTTCATGTTCATGTGCTAGACACCATTTTAGCAGTTGTACCTGTTTTTCATTCTTTTGTCTCTAGGCCTGTCTTTTGACATAGCTTTGGTTGGATTGAAAGTGAAACAGATTTACTTTGGTTTTAGAGAAGAGCAAGTTTTGCTCTGTTTTTCTAAAGTCAAAGAATGGTTGGAGGCCATTGTGGAGATCTGAAATCCTTTCTCTGAAATATAAGGCTTGTAGTTTTGGCATGGGCTCCAAAACTGTGGTTGAACCCCACAAGAAGATTCACATTAAAACCTTCATATGCAATTGTGTGTGAAATCAACAGAAGCATAGGCTTTGAGTCAATTTATCCTCCCCATTTCTGTCACGTGTTTCCCCTTTCTGGCAAGATCTTCTGGTGAAATATTTTCTCCAATCTTGGTACATTCTAGAGTTCTCAAAGCAGAAGGCAGTGCAAGATGGTTGATGGCCAGAGCAGTTCAATTTCTTTTGTGACTCTTGCTTTGTGAGGCTAGGTTCTTAATTCAGATCAGGAACTGCTCTAATAGGATTGCTGTAATCACATCACTGAGGTTATTGCTTAGCTAAAAATTCTTTAGTGGAAATTAGTGCCTATGGTGGAGTGTGTAAATGATCATAGAACATGGAATACAATAACTCAGTTATTGTACATAACTTCCAGTTTTATGAGGAATTGCCTACAGTTTGTAGCCATAAAGCTAGAGAAAGAAAGCAAGTTTGAGATTTGCCTTAGAAGAAAGAGTCCTGGATTTTTTTAAGGATATTCTAGAACTCTTTTTTGAAAGAGTGTGAGGAGAGCTACATGAGCATTAGTATATAAGATACAGCAATATCTTAAAAGATACAACAATAATACAAAGATCGTTGGGTTTTGGTTTTTTTTAATGTGATGTAAATAACCTTTTTCAGATGAGGGTTAGTACCTGTTAGATAATGAAATTATCTAACACACTGAATGAACCTCGAACTTTTTAAGTCTAAAATTCACAGTAAGTGTATATTGAAAATTCAGACAAGGGATAGCATCTTTGGTCTATTTTCAGACATTATCTAAAATAAAATAATGAATATTCTTGACCTAGTTCTTCTTCAGAATTACAAAAATTAGACTAACTTTGCAAACATAGAAAGTCTTGAAATTTCAGCAATATGTACATGTATGGTTTAGGGTTTTTGTTAATGTAGATTTTTTTTATAAGCTCCAGAAAGGGTTCATATATCTGTTCAGGCCCCCAAACTTGGGGAAGTTGGTGTGTTTTTTTTTTTTTTTGGTTTTTTTTTTTTTTTTTTTTTTTTTTTTTTTTGTTTTTTGTTTTGTTTTGGGGTTTTTTTTTTTGGTTTTTTTTTTTTGGTTTTTTTTTTTTGTGTTTTTTTTTGTGTTTTTTTTTTTTGTTTTTTTTTTTTTTTTTTTTTTTTTTTTTGTTGTTTTTTTTTTTTTGTTTTTTTTTTTTTTTTTTTTTGTTTTTTTTTTTTTTTTATTTTTCGGGGGGTTTGTTTTTTTTTTTTTAAGGTCTCTGCTTTTGTCATTAAAGAAATGAGCTGTCTGCTTGACCAAATTCTTAGAGTACTTTGTGTGTATCAACCACTCAGGAACCTTATTTTTCTTTCCTTTCAGAATCAAAACATGAAGAGCAGACTCAAGACACAGGTATCTGTCTGTCTGTCTGTCTATCTATCTATCTACATGAAAAATATTTTAGGCAAACTTAATCTTGCTATTTATATATATTGAAGTACATAATCTGTGTGACCTTCATTTATGACGTGGCCAGTTATGGCAAAAGTTCATGACAGTCTTTATTATTATAAAGTTAGATTTTTGAATAGGACCTAGAAACCTTCTTTTAATATGCTGCTCTTGAGGATTCATCTTTAAGGTCTCAGGTGACACAGAGTGGGGTGTCTGAGGCTTTTAGTGGACAGCTGGACCACAGTAGTTCATCACAAACACTGCTTCTTGCAGTGAACACTGCTCATAACCTTGCAATCAGTGTGTAAAATCACTCAAAATTGTCAGTAGGCTGTCAGTACTAGCTCTGCTTTGATGCAGACTTCTTGCTGGTGCATTTGTCTAATTAGTAGAAGCAATTACAAATTGTTTATCTCCAATATTCTCTCTGGGTTCTATGTACTTTGTTGTCTTGAAATGCCAGCTCTTGTGAGAGTCATTTCAGACAGCTTACTGAAAAAAACACATAGTCATTTAGTTTAGAAGGAAGCCTAGAAGTTCTGTAGCGTAAATAAATTTTAAGTGTCTGTTTTGTCACCTTTGCTGCCATAATCTTAGAGGACAATCAAAGGAATTAGAAAGTGCCATATTAAGAGAAAACAAATATAAATAATTTTTTTCTGTTGAATCCATACTTTAAGTTGTAGAATTTCTTTGTCATGCTTCAAGAAGGAAATTAGGACTCACAAATTAATTGCATGTTCATCTAAATAAAAAGACTTTTAAACTTCATAGGTATGCATTTTTTTTGGTTGGTTTTCACTATGTCTACCAGATGGAGTTGATGCTGCAAAATATGAAAGCGGGAGTACTTCAAAGTATTTAGAAAGATTAAGAACTGGTTTTAAAATTTCAGTCATTGTGTCATAATCCAAAGAGCAGTTGTTGGAAAGGTACAATTTTGATATAACTAGCTGATGAATAGAAGAGCTATTTAGTGAAACAGTAAAGACTATTTAAGATGTATTTTTCCCCCTGAAATTTATCAAAGTGTCTGTTTGTTAATAGCAGGTAAACATGTCTATGTGCTAGCTATATTCTTTTGTGTAGCGTGTAAGTTCCGTCACTTGAGAGCTTGACTTCATTACTGCTCTGAATTGAATGTTTTCTTAGCTGAGAATCTTCCAAAGGGGGTGAATGAAGCCATGGGGCCAGATATATATTTTGTAATTGTGATCTTAGTGTTTTGATGAAATATATACATTTGAAAAACAGTAGTTAAAAAAATAAAAAGCAAGCTGATTGTACGCTTTTTCCCTTTTATCCTTATAGAGGAAATTAATGAAGATTTTGATATTGCTAAAGACCTCTCAGGTATGAAATTTTATCGTTTGTAAAAACTTTTTTTCGTCCATTTATATTTATTAATATAATTAAAAAGCAAACAGAAGAGAAAAAACAGCAGAGAATCATGGAACAGTTTGGGTTAGGGGATATTTAAAGATCATCTAGTTTAATCCCCCTGCCATGTCTGGGGACATCTTTTTCTTAGTCACCTTGCTCAGAGCTCTGTCCACCCTGACTTTAAACACTTCCAGGGATGGAGCATCCACTACTGCTCTGGGCAGCCTGTTCCAGTGCTCCACCACGCTCATCAGAAAAAGTTTCCCTCAGTCCAATCTCTGTCTCCTCTCTTTGACTTTAAAATCTGTTGTCCTGTTGCTAGAGGCATGAGTAAAAAATCTCTCTTCATCAATTTGTTTTGTTCACGAAGAATTTTAAATGAGTACTTGTTGAATGTAATTTGAAGATCTGCTCTAAGAAGATAAAAATGCTGTTAAAGAAGTTTTTCTCAAACATGATGTTGATTGAGTCAGCTAGAGCAAAGCAATCTAAGCCGTTTAGCCTGAGCAGTGTGTGTAGGATTTGATGCTTTATTTTTTTTAGGTTTTCTATTTGAAAAATGCATTTTTGTTTGATTAAAAGGGATAATATACATTGTTTCACTCAAACAACGATTGTAACTAGAATCTTTTTGGTGTGTGCAGTAGAAGTCCTACATCTAGTAGCTAAACCTTTGGATGTGAAATGCACTTATTACCCTTTTCTATTCTTCAGTTAACTGAACTTGCTAGTTTGTAATTTAAGTCTTCTTTTTTGTTTGATACTTATTCATCTGTGCTGGGAAATAAAATTATGAATGTAATGTGAATAACTTTCAACACTTACTTTCTATCTAGGAGTAGAAAGTAAGCAAACAGAAGATGATGTGGCCATTGAACAAGAGGAATCAGGTTTGTATATTGTGTTTTCCATGTGTTTGCTGCTTTAAAAAATTATAATTGGGAATGATAAATATTATGGAATAGAATTCTGTGCTGCAATAAAAACACATTCATAACTTTTCTGCAGCTGTTTTCTTTCAAGGACAAACATATCTGTGCTTTTGGAATCTTGGGCTTTTAATGACATATTTTAAACTCTTCAGTTTCAGAGGTTGAGAGTGCTCCCAGTTCAGAAAATCTTATATTGATAAAAATGACTGTATTTGGTTTTATGATGGAGCTGAAAATTTCTTTTCCATTTTCTGTTTTCCACTAGCCAGTCAGGAGTGCATACTGACTGAAGGGAGGGTATATGTAAGGAATAAATTGGAATGTCCCCTAAGCTTTGAGCTCTTTATTTATGGGTTTCCCAAATCAGAGAATATATTTCCCCTCTTCAGTTCTTCCTATTATCTACAGCCAGCATGCTGGCTATTGTGAAGTTTTTTCTGGTGAGCCTGACTTCTTCCAAGCATTTGTGCAGACTTCAGTCTATTAGCAGTAGTAGCACTTGATGATGTGTGACATGTCTAATTTAAACATACATATAGAAATAAAAGTAACTGAATTTTGAAGCCAGGTATTTCATACTTACAGCTGAAAGCATAATAGGTATATAGGAATGTTTTCTAAGCCCATACTGTAGTAGCATGTGAAACTGGGATTTGTGTGCTTTGAATAGTATAGTTTCACAAGTTTGAAGTATCGTTTTTGAAACTGTGCAATCCTACAATATACTCACTGACCTACTTAAGTATGAGTCTTTCTCTTGGAAAAATTCAGCTGAGGAAGAAATTTGCATCCCACTTCTGCAAAAGTAGCGTTACAGAGCAGTCTTAATAGGTCACTGCTTGTAATATAAGAGGAAAAAAAAAGAGGATTTTTGTAGATATTTGGGAAGCAATCCATTTTGAGTTATATTCTATTTTTTATTTACAGAAAAACCTATTAAAGCTGAAGATCATTCAAATGAAGTTCAAGTGGGTAAGTCAATCTTGGGCACTTATTTTTTTTCTAAAGAAGTGAAGCTGTAGCTACATGGAAATTAGTAACCAAATTATTTTGTGAAGGGATATTATTGTTGTCAAATTTGCTTCTTAGTTTAGAAGCAATAAACTTTCTGTTGTACTTGATAAATGCCAATGATAGTTACTGGGTTATATGAAAGCATTCCAAATAAACTGAGTAGTTTTAATTTAAAACTTAATTTTTAATGATTTCAGATAGAGCTGAATAATTTTGAAAAGGAAATACAACAATTTCAGGTCTCAGTATGTGTGTACTTCCTCTCCAGAGCAGATGTCAGGACAATGATAGTGTTACTTCTCTGTGTGTCAGTTGGATCTATTAGAATCTGACTGTGGCACATTCTTTGGGCACTGATCTGGAAATAGGGACTGCTTTGTCATGCCGTCACATTTTTCTTGGCATAACTGCTTTTAAGAACGAGAGCACTTCCAGTTCTTCCATCTGCTGCCTGACAGTAGTAGACGTGGATTTTACCAAAACTGGTTTTAGCATAGTTAAGTGGCTTCTAAGTTCAAGAACTGCATATTGTTACATTTTGTGGAGTTAACTATTACAATTTACTAGTTTTTCGTTGTACCAAACTAGTTGTGTTGACTGGGACACAGAGTTATATCTCAGGGCAGTACATCAGAGAAGCTGCAATCCAAGGCCTCTAACAGCTGTATTTTTGTTTTGTGCTGATTACCCTGGCCCCGTTTCTGGTTTAGTTAGTCTTTGTACTGTGCAGAAGCTCTTACAAGATGTGGTGCCCAGAGACTTTGGGGTTGTTTTTGTTTTCGTTACAGTATTTGTATTTGGTTCTTAGTCATGCCAAAAGCAGCCAGGGAATTGAAGAAAACACAGGAGGCCTTTTGTGGTTGTCCAGTACAGATTGGAGGCATGGTTTGGTTCATGTTTGAGTTTGTATGCTGAACCTTAGCTGAGGTGGTTTGAAATGCTCATATTGGTGCTTAACTGTTGTCTGTGAGGTCTTTCCAACCTGTTTATTACAACAGCCATGAGGTGTGTTGGAAAGTTTGAAGCCAGAGCTAATAATTAATAGATGCATTAGCTGAAAGTGTTTTGTTTCATATTGAATATGAAGTATTCTTAACCAAAGCTTATTTATAATCAGTGCAGGAACAAGCAGTAGTTATCTTTGACAGCATGGGCAAGAAGGTCAGCAAAGATAGTCTTCACTCAGTTTGTTATGCATGAAGTTGGAACTGGAGAAGAGGAAAAGATGTTTTCTCTCAGAAAAGGTTGCTGTTAAAAGTTAAAATAACAAAATGGCTCTTACAGAACGATTACAAAATTTCAATAGTAGATAATTCCACCATACAATGTCAGTTGAGGATATTGAGATGATTTCTTGACTTACAGATAGATACTATTTTAAAATTAAATTCAGAATAGAAGTGCCAACATGGAATTTTGGGATTGCAGACCATATTTCTATCAGTTTTTGCATTGTTATTTATGGCTCAGTCTTGCAGCTGTACATTTTTTTTCTACTTTCACAAAAAAAAAACCCCAAAAAAACCAACCCCAAAACAAAACAAAAAACCAAACCAAAACAAAAAACAAACAAACAAACAAACAAAAAAAAAACCAACCCCCCCCCAAAAAACCTTAGATGTTTTATATAGTAGTGGTGGATTTTGAAATACACCATTTTGAATCATAGCATCATTTAGATTGGAAAAAAACCCTTAAAGTGAAGTCCAGCTGTAGACCTAGCACTGGCAAGCCCACCATTAAACCATGTCTCCAAGCGTCATATCTACAAATCTTTTAAGTACCTCCAGGCTGGGGACTCCACCTCTTCCTTGGGCAGCCTGTTCCTATGCTTGACTACCCTTTTGAGGAAGAAATTTTTCTTCACCAACCCAATCTAAACTTCTCCTGGTGCAACTCAGTGCTGCTTTCTCAAACTATCTCTTGCTACTTGGCAGAAGAGACTGACCCTCACATGGCTACAACCCGCTTTCAGACATTTATGGAGAGAGCAGTAAGGTTCCTCCTGAGCCTCCTTGACTCCAGACTAAATAGTCCCAGCTCCCTCAGCTGCTTCTTATGAGACTTGTACTGCAGAGCCACCCCCAGCTCTGTCCTTCTTTGGACATGCTGCAGCACCCCAGTGTCCTTCTTGCAGTGAGGGGCCCAAAACTGAACACAGGATTCAAGATGCAGCCTCACCAGTGCCCAGTGGAGGGGAATGGTCACTCTTCTAATTGCACATGTATTTGCAAATAAGATGGTGGAATTGAACCTAGTTATCCACTCTCTTTTTGTGTTATTGTGATACCGAGAGAGTCCTTGCCATTTTCAAGCACTGCTAGAATGAGAAATAGCTTGTGTTACTTAGAAACGGTATGTATTTCTGAATAAATCTTTTAGATTTATTCTTCTTTTACCTGTGGGTGTTTTCAAAACTAGTGCAACACACTGTTTAAATCACAAAATTGCCTTGACATCTGTCCTGGCATAGCTTTTATAAACACATAATAGCAGCAGCCCTAGAAGGAATTATTTTCTTCTTCCATTCATACAAAAAAAGAGAGAATCAATCAAAATGCGTTTTAAAGACAGTTATTAAAGACACAAGTAATTATTAGATGTAGTATAATGTTCATGATCCTTTACTTCGGAAGTGGAAAATAAAAATAATTTCATCAGTACAAAATCTGAGCACTGAACTAACTTAAGAATCCTTATAATTTGTGTAGTTACATGGGAACCACTCTGAAGGAAGATGAACTAGTATTTATAACTTTTTCTAAAAATCTTATTATTCCATCACATTAAGTAAAATTAAGTAGAATCTTGGGAAACTGACAAAAGAAACATAGGACAAAAACTACTGACAATGAATAAAATTTTATTAAATTATTAGTTCTTGCTATTAAGTATATTTACCTGTCTTTTTTTAATGTAAATATTTCAGTTTGAAAACAACATTACTCTCAAATTTTCCTCTCAGATTATGACATTCATGTTTCCTGGGGTTTCTTCTATATCTTCTTTGTGATGGCAGATTCAGTATTTTGTACTCAGGAGTCTTTCTTTCTTTGTGATTTTATTTTATCAGTTGTTCGAAGCTAATATTTCCTGTTCTTTAAGCAGTAGCAAAAATAACTTTGGGCAGTGTAAAAGAAATTCAGAAATGTCACTATACATTCCTTATTCTTCGGTAGTTTAAATTCATGTAACTGCATTTGAAGCATGGTGGCACCAGTTTGTATGAGGTTTGGAGCAGTTGTTTGGTTTTTAGCTAAAACATAGGAAGTTAGTTTTTTGGAAAGAAAACAGGGATTGAATTTAGCTGTGAGTAACATTCTCACATCACCAGGGAAGACACTGGTTGTGTGATTTGAATATGCTGGAGTTAAGTCAAAAGTTGTTTGCTGACTTCAGGGCACATCACAAGAAAGTTCATACTAGTGAAGTACATGTTTAAGTATCTGTAAGTACTGCTTTCCAATTCTGAGTTAACTTTGAAATTATTGCCGGTATTCTTTTCCAGATGTGGGATACTTTAGCTGCAGTTGTAATGTGCACTTGTCTAGATCTAATGGCTTGATAAACTAGTGGTTTGATAAACTAGTTTGAAATATTACTGATTCAGGTTTTCTGGATAGTGCTGCTTTACATTGGCACATAAATTGCAGTGGTTGTAATAGAGTAGTACTTGTTGGACACATTTTTTAGGGGGATATTGTGGGTTTAGGGGATAACATTACTCTCGTATTTGGATTTTGATCCCTCTTGTATGCATTTAGATTTAAAATATCTACGAGTTACTCCACTCCTCCCCTTCACCTTGCCTCCTTGACATTTTTGTAACTCTACATTTATTTTACCAACAAATCCCTTATGTGTAAGAGAAGTTTCCACTTTAGAAGTTTAGAACCTTGACCCTTCCTCATTCCCTGGCTCCTCTTTTCCAGTTGTCTTTGACTTTAATAAATAAAACCCAAAACAAACCAACACAAAAACCCAAACCAAAACCGAAATCAAAATGTTTAAATGGATTTGTGGCATGGCCTATATATCCTTTACAAGGTAAAGAAGTGCCATATGGTAATAAAACATTTACTGTCTAGAAAAATATTTAAAAGTTTGTTTCCCACCTTATACAGCAACTTTGTGTATATTCATTAGAATTCTTAGAAATATAGCTTTTTTCATATTAACTAGTCTGATACAAAGTTGCGTTTTTTAGCATTTAAGATTTTTTTTGTTGTTGTTTTAGAGGAAGTTGTGTTTTGGTTGGTCCTTTAATATAGATTTCCCCTTATTTTTTCAGATACTTAAAGCTTCAAAAGAAAAGTCCCTACATCAGGAGGACCAGTCCTAACCATACGCTACAAAAGGGGAGCAGATGGTTGTAATAGACCTTACGATGTAATTACCAAGCAGTTCAGGGTTTGGGGAATGAACACTAAGATGTTGTAAATGGGTTTTAGCCAACTGTCATTTTAGTAAGCATTTTTAACACTTGGATGTTTAGTTTACATTCCTGTCTGATATTTTTTTTCCCTTGGTCAAGTTTAGTGAATTCATTATTTTTCTTCTGTGTTTGCGACAGAGGTACAACTTAGAGCTGCATTTCATGTACTGTTTAAGCAATTGTTAATATTCTATTTATAACATAGCAGCAAGTACATTTTTTCAGATTTTAATATATATCTTTTTTTGTGGATTCATACAGTATGTACAGAGCTGTTTGGTCAAATGAAACATATGATGTTATGAATTTTTAGATGTTTCATAACTGCTGATATAGCATATAGCCTAATTGCATTTTATTAAAAAACACTAATCAGGCACACACTATGCTGTGAAGTTTGACTTATATCTCTTTGCACTGATGTTATGTCAACAGTTAATGACATGAATTTCAGGTGATTTTTAAAACACCCTAAAAAGGTATAAAATGTGTGTTTAATTCATACTAGTAAAAGGCCAGATTACAAAATTACAGGTTTCAAAAACCCTTTATGTATGAATTAACACTTTTTATTTATGCTCATCTGATATTTCAAGCAAAAATGTCTACAGACTATATGCTAGCCTGACAGGAGTCAGTGGAGATTGCAACAAGACTGAGTTGCTGGAATCAGGTTGAATTCAGTAGAATTATTCCATTTTGGTTTGCCTACCACTATAATGATCTCAAAGCTTTATGTTCAGTAAATTATTTTAATAGTCAAATTTGCATAAACACTTGATTTGCAAATTTTATTTTTGAAAAATCTTTGGAAAAGAAAAATGCAATTTAAGAAGAATACAGTGTCAAAATTTAAGACCTACAGTTATGGATGCTCTTAAAAATGGTACATCTGAAATTTAGGTACTGTGAGTGGTTTAGAATTTTGATATAACAGGTGTGCTTTTTACCTGTTCTGTGCTGCTGTTCCACAATTACAAAGACATATTTTATTCTTTGATATCTTGCATGTGTTCCTTTTTGGCTCAGGAATAATTGCTGTGATTTTAGGAAGTTGCCAAGCCTGTTATGGGAGCTTAGGAAAAATAAAGTAAGATAAACTTATAAAAAGAAAAATCAATTTGGTAACCCTAATGGTTGGTTGCCTTTTGGTTTACAGGGAGACTTTGAATTTCTGTAACATTGTTTTGAAGACAGAGTTTTAGATGCTTACATTTGTAGTGAAAGGAGCATCATATATGCTTGCCATTTTTTGGGGGCTGGGATGTCAGTGAGACTCCACGTGAGTGTTACATCCGATCAACAAATACAGATGTCCCAAAGTGATTTCTTTAGACTTTTTAGGAAAGCAATAATACTCTTAGACTGTGATGTGTTTTGGGATGGGATATTCTAGTAAAATTACCTGTGATTGTGAATTGCAGAGCAATAATTTTTACAAAGCCATATTTTGTGAGGAATGTTGGGAATTATTTTAGGATGGTGAATGGAGAACTTTTTATATAACAGTGGCAGCCTATTTGTAGAATGATGGGACTGTGAGAGTATATTACGCTGTGATTGAATTTTAAGTATTTTGTAACTGGGTATGTGATTTTACGTGCTTCATGTTTACAAAAATATGCCAAGCTGAGCAAGGTCAAGTGGACTATTAAAAGTATGTATATTTAATCCATTTTAATGTTTGGCTGCAATAAAACACAGAGGAATATATTTGTCTTTCTAGTGTCATTATTTGTTCCTAAATGTATTAGATATTAGCTATAGGGATAAATGTTTGACATAATCACTAATTAATATTATATTTTTAATTGCGAATTTGAATATTAAAAATATATATTTGAAAGTGTTGTTTACAAGGAGGAAGTAGTAAGTGAAATAAAATAATTTTATTTCTGGCTGCTGTTATATGAAGGAAATGGGCAGTATGCTAAGGTCTGTATCTTCTATAATTGTGTTGTGATTGTGCTTTTGGAGTATTAACATTCTGCAAACAGTTAGGCCTGAATTTTTTTCATGAAACGTAATTTCTGTTTGTAATTTATAATGGAGGAGATAGCACTTCTTAACAAATGCAAATGTCTGGGGAAAGTGATATATCTGCTTTGCATACAGAACATTATGATTATGGCCTATAGTTTGAATCAGAAATCTAGTAAGGTCCACATTTCACTTCTCTGAAAGCAGAAATCTTCCTTGATCTGGTATTGCTGAATAGTAGTTTAAGAAGAAGTCAGAAGATCATGTTTTTCTTTATATTTTCACATTGCTAGAGAGCCTCTTGTTATATGTCAGTGAATCTATGAAATCTTGGGTTCAGTTGGTTTTTTTTTTTGGAAATCACAGGAAGAAATACCAGCAAGCAAAGAGTAGAATACTAAAGTGATATTTTAATACTGCGAATTTACAGTCACAATTTAAGTGACTTTCTAATATTCTCTGTAATTGAAAAAATACCATATCATGGCACTTTCCTAAGAAGTAAAGAAAATGGCTAAGAGTTGATATAGGAAAGATACTGAAAAATGTAATAATTTTGTTGAATGTCATTTGTAATTTTACATATTCCAAAAATTGCATATCTGTAAATAAGTTGTATTGTGCATTTATAGTGTTGATTGAGATTCATGTAAAATCTACAAGGTCTGAAACACATTTTTAATTGTGATTTGTGTCATTCTCATATGCCATCAAACATTTAGTTGTATTGTAATGTGAAAAATAAATTCATTCTTCCTGGTAGAAACCTTCTTGGGAATCACTTGTGCTTTCGTTATATAGCGATAGCAGTCCAAGCCTATAGAAATTAGCTAAAGCTGTTTTGTCAGTGATTTTCATCTTGAATCATTTTGCTGGAAATTAAGACATTGAGTAAAGGATGGGAGTAGTTTGAAGAGCCAAGATTTTTTTGTTTACTTCCTTGAGCTACAATTGGTTTAAGTTGATGAAAAAATGGTCTCAAGATTTATTACAATATTCCTGTCTTTGAGAGAGCGCATTTTTAAGCCTTTGTCAGAAATAGCATAATTAAAATCTTTTGCACCACTGAAATACGCTAGGGATCAGTGTGGAAGGAACAAAACAATATGTGCTGAATATGATGCTGAATATGATGCTGAAGTGAATTCTTAGTGAAGTGTGAATTCTTAGTTTCAGAGCTAACAAGATCAAGTTGTGATAAATTTCAAAAGCAGCTACCTAGAAGGAGAAGTGGAAGTATTTAAAGATCATTGGAGAGGTTTTGGTGAAGTCAATGGCAACTAATTGAGCAGAATACAGGCTGAAAAATAGTCTGAAAGTTTGGAGAACTGATTCTAATGCATAAATAGGTATAGAGGGCTGTACACGCGGTTATACATTGCATGAGTCTCAGGAATAAAGAAATGTGAAGCCAGACAAGAAATGGGAGATAGGAACTGGCTTTAGAGTGTGGAGGTCATGCATGGTTCTTCCTGTGGTGGCAAAGAAGTTGCAGAAGTAACATGAATGTCCAAGATGAGTGGAAGTGGGTTATCCAGTGACCTAGAATGAAGTAGAGAGAAAAGGCTAGGTGAGAATCTCAAGTGTTGCTGGTAAAGAAGGGGATGCATGGAAAGTGGGTTGCCAGCTACCATGATGCATCGTGGTAATGGGAGGTGGTAAAAATAGAAATGTGAGTATATAAATGGGTTTGTGTGAAAACTGTACAATGAAACTATAGTTTCATCTGGAGCTGCATTATTGCACTTTTTGAAATGTAGTGTTTTGGATGACATACAACCATTTTACTGATTGTATGGTATGTGCAAAAAAAAATACAGAAGCCAGGGTTTTAGGAAGTACTGCAAAATGCTATCATTTTTACTGCTACAGTAAAAATTGTCCCTACTATGTAATTGACTCTATAGATCGTTTGTCATTTCTTACAATTTAATTGACAATCTAGATCACGTGATGTAATTGAAGAGGTGAATGACTTTCAGTATGATCATATTTATTTAATTTACCCTATAATCAAGTTGATGCTTGTTCTGCCTTGTACTGAATATAAATTAGAGTTATAGTGTCCATACATTCAGGAATAGCAGTTGTCAGCCTATAGTAAAAGGTGAAATTAGTGTTAAAAATTTTGATTTCATGTGCGTGCATAATTCAATTTCTTAATGAAAAAATGCAATGTTTTCCTGCATTATTAAATGTATTCACACTATAATGCTTTTGAGCAGTCAGTTTAAAAAGCAATGAAGACTGAGTATTCAGACAAGGTGTCTCTAAATTACTTGGAAATTAAAGAAAAGATTTTTATATACATAAGAATACCTCAAAATTATATATGTGTATATATGTATTAAAGTATATGTTAAAGAGTACAGTGACTAGCTAAAAAGGCAACCGACCTCCCCATTTAGTGTTCTCTAAGTTTATTAGGAGGAAATATTGAAAGCTTATTGGGAAAAAATTGGAATTGGAAACAAAATAACACTGTTGGAATGGTGAGGCAAGATGCTTTATATGTTATAGAGTAGGGCAGGATCTGAAAGTGTTTAGAGTGGGGGAAAAGATCTTTGTGTTTCTACCACCTTCATGAAATACACATACATGATTTTTGTCCAGGATTTAGTTTGCCTTTGCTACAGACTGTCTTCATCCTTGCTTAACATCTATCTCTCCAGTCACATGTTTTCAAAACACCTGTTACATTAATGTAGAAGTTGAAAAAAGACAAAAGCTTCCAAGTTCCCAGGTCACTTCTGAAAATGAGACTTATGTTCTCAGTTGATCTTGTTTTTCACATTTTAACTGAATGTATGTATTAAACTAGTGTTTCCAATAGCTTTTAATTAGTGAACAGATTTTCATTCTTGCAAAATAGCTTGCATTGTAAGTGAATATCAAAATATATTAAATATCTAGAGGAGAAATTCTGTGAAATGTTTTGTGATGGAAGCAAAATTGTAATATTCGAACCATCTTCAAGGGAAGACCTTTTAGGTAACTATATAGTTCAGAAAATAATCTATGGTTAATTTAAACAATAAAAATGAAACAAAGTCCTGTTGACTTAATTATGTTTTGAGTATAAATTGTAATTTTCTTGTATCTCTTTCTTATTGTAAAATGTTAACATAAATTTATTTCAATGAAATTATATGTTTAATGTTCTAGGGAAAAGTGAAGAAGAAACTGAACAAGACAAAGCAGAAAAAGGTAAGTCAGAAAATAACATTTTGTTCTGAGATTCAAAACCATGCTTTCTGGGAGGATTGATTAAATCAGATTAAAGAGTAGTGAAGCTTCGCTTCTGTATATCTTATGTAGGTAAACCACAGTTGAATAAACATCCAGAGAGCATGTGCTTTTATAGGCAAACACTTGGTTGTTTCCAAGGCTGGCATCAATTTATGTCAATCAATCTTACCTGGTCACAGAATGGAATGATAGAATTGTTCAGGTTGGAAAAGACCTTTAAGGTCATCTGTAGGAGGAGGGAATATGGGTGACCTCGCCCCTGATGAGTCATAGCTATATCTACTAAAGATGAGTGTGATAAAAGGGAGTGGGTTAGCTGGTGAGGAGAGGATCATCATGGAGGAGGAACTTGAGAATGATGAAGAAGAAGGAGACTGGGGAGAGAAAATAACTGCTGTGATTTTCTGGATCTGCAGTTAAAGCTTGGTTGTTGGAACCTACAGTCACAGTCTATCGAGGTAAAAGGCTGCAGTCAGAGTCTGCAAACCAATACATGCAGTCACAGTTTGGCAGGAAATAACCAGCAGTCAGAGGCTGTAAGGGAAACCTACAGTAGGAGATTGCTGCAACCAGAGTCAGTGAATGGTTGGAGTCAGGGTGCTAAACTGCAAAGAGGAGTAAACCAGGACCCTTTTCATGCCGTGATGAACAAGAAGTCTGTGTCTCAGCTCATTTCTACCCTCTAACAAGAGGGCTGCTGCAACAGTCATCGAGTCCAACTCGTAACCTAACACTGAACTGTGTCCCTAAGTAACACATCTTTTAAATGTGTCCACCAGGACAGCCTGGGCAACCCTTTCAGTGAAAAAATTTTTCCTAATGTCTAATCTGAACCTGTTCAGGAGCAACTTGAGGCCATGGCTTCTTGTCCTGTCCCTTGTTACCTGGGGGAAGAGACCAACCCCGATCTCACTCCAGCCTCCTTTCAGGGTGCTGTAGAGAGCAATAAGCTCCCACCTGAGCTTCCTTTTCTCCAGGCTAAACACCCCAAACACTCCCAGCTGCCTCATCAGATTTTTGCTCAAGACCCTTCACCAGCTCTGTTTCCCTTCTCTGGACACACTCCAGGACCTCATTGTCTTTCTTGTAGTGAGGGGCCCAAAACTGACCCCAGGATTTGGGTGCAGCCTCACCAGTGCTGAGTACAGGAGGACAATCACTGCCCTGGTCCTGATGGCCACACTAATGCTGATGCAGACCAGGATGCCTTTGGCTTTCTTGGCCACCTGGGTACAGGCTGGCTCATGTTCAGCCAGCTGTTGATCAGCACCCCCAGGTGCTTTTCCAAAGGCCAGCTTTCCAGCCACTCTGTCCCAGGCCTGTACCCCTGCACTGAGTCATGGAATGGTTGTGACAACTGCTGCTATTCCAGGACTAAAATATTCAGTGTCATACTCCTAGTTTAGTATTCTGGAGGTCAGAGTTCCACCAAGCTCTTTCTGCATCAGAGGGCAAGAGGCAAGTTAGGCTGCCTGGCCCCTGGAGCTGGATTCAGCACTGCCATCTGTGCTAAGTGTGAAGAGACAGATGACATGAAAATCAGTCCTTGTCAACACCATGATTGCCTAGTCTGTCTTAGGCTAGGTAGGAGGGTGCAGAGACAGATTAGATGGAAAAGAAGTGAGATTTTGCTGAAGAGCACTGTGAATCTGCTCCCTGTGCAATGACATTTGTTCTGGCCCCATGCATTCCCTGTCACTGCACAAAGCTTGCATAATGTCCTTCACTGAGGTCGTGGCTGGTTGCTGACAATGCCCAGAAACCTCAGGGCCTGTGCCAGGGGATTCAGTAGCTCTACTCTTTTTTCATTCTGTTTCCATTTTTTGTGTGGCTGCTACTTTATATTTGAGTACTTCGGAATGCTGCTTTTCCAATATTTTGGTATGGTTTATTTGGTTTGGTTTTGTATATTGGTATTTTAAACATGAGTTTCTAGGACTGGCAAACTTCAAACACTTTATTTAAGTGTTAAATATGTCACATGTAAGCATTACATATAGAAAATAAAACAACCAAAACAACTTGGAAAGCTTGGCAATTAGGCCTACATCTCAATTTATTGGCAGGGAATATCTTACTACAATGAATTTATATAATGTGACATTAGGAAAAAACTCACCATTATGTGCTGTTTTCACTGACCTGTTGGACCAGTGTGATAAAATGGTATACAAGAGCCATCCAGTGTGGGTAAAAAGCAGTCATAGGTAAAAATGCCAGCCTGTGTAAGAAACTATTATGCAATGTTATTCATCAGTGCCTGTAAAAGACATGGAAGTATGACGAAGTGGAGCTACTTTCCTTTTCTACCCTAGGGCTTTGTGGTTGTTTTCTTTTTAAACAGCAATTAAATAAATGCCACTGCAGATTACAGGATTTCTATAGGGTGGAAAAAGGGATGGGTTTGTTTTCCAGGTTAAATTGATAGAATTTTTCATCCTACAGGAAAAAACAACCCTGCATGTTTTTAATGAACTTTGTTTATAGCTACACTGCTTGTGTGATTTTCATCCAAGTTGAATTCTGTTGAAGTTTTCTCATAGTTTGAACTGTTTTAGGTTTCCACTTTCAGTAAAAGTGTTTAGCTATAGATGTCTTAGTCACAGAAAATGGTATAAGGTACAATTAATTTGTTTTACATTAAATTACCCTAATAGGATGCAGCAATAAATTGATAAGAGATGTATTATAAAATATACTGTACCGTGACTGGTATATGTAGGAAACTTGGAAATCTAAGGAGTTAGGAAACTGAAACTTCGTGTTTGGCCTGGGTTTAGGGTTTCTTCTGATTCTGAGAGTACATTCTGATGTGCAAGTCTGCATTTGTTTTGTGGTATTTGGACATACAAGCTCCAAAGAGCCTTCTGTGCAGAAAGTATTTGGAGCTTTGAGTAGCTCTTAGAACATAAATATTTTTTTACTGCGACAGCCTTCATAGTACTCTTTAGCAAAGTGTCCTAATAATTGTATAAATTTCAGTATTCAATAGAAATTCATCAGGTGTATTGAAAGTCCTACTGAAAATTCTTTGCTATAAACAAAATTCCCCTCTGGAAAGTCCTCTAAAGAAACAAAAATGAAAATAAACCTGTTTCTAATATAAAGTTGCTTCAAAGTTTCTCTGTTACTGAGAATTGAGGTGGATTCTTCGTCTTCTCCATAAAAATGTAATCAGACTTTATATGTAATCAAGTTATTAAAATGGAATGGGTATTTTGATCACACAGACTAAAAAAAAAAAATTAAGAAGCCTAATTTCTCTACTTTGATTTATATTTGGTATATATTAAATGTTAATTTACATTGGTGAACCGGTATAAAAACTGAAAAAATAATTTTCAGCTATGAACATGTTTGTTTCATAGAGTGAACTTCAGCATAGGTACTATTTTTATAAATAATAATTTTCCCTTTTCAAAACTGATAAAGCATGACAGTAAAAATAAATGCTATTTGGCTGGAGCACTCCAGCTGCATTGTGGTAGGAACAGAAGTACAGGTAAGCCAGGTTTAGGGCAATGTCCTTCCACAAGTGGCCCTGCCATTTGGTCTCATTTTGATAACGGGTCGGCATTCACCACTGTTTACTCGAGGGATTTACCTTTGCAGATATGTAGGATTCCACAGTGATACCAGTAGAGAGGCTAAAGTGCTGTTATTCTGACTAAATGTAGGGGTTTGCTGCAGGGTAAGATCAGTTATCCCCTAAATTCCACTGGGAACCTTCATCAGAGTTCTGTTGTCTCGAGAAAGAGCTTACATGGTTAGCTCATCTTGAGCATTGCCTCCTCAAGTTAGGTGGGCTGAGTTCCACCCTTGCAAGCTCTGCTTTTCAGAGAATACTTAGTACCTATTGATTTGCAAATTTGATACAGGCTACAGTTAAATATCTGTGAGCTGTGTGCAGAATGACCAACACAGAAGTGCAGTTGTCAAAGTCCAAAACTGCCGCATTACACCATTCTGAGCTAAATGTATAGGACATTAGAATGTTACAGTGTGTTTTTGAATAGAAAGTCAGTGCAGAAATTTCTTTCTGGTTTTGTTAAAAGAGTGCTTTGAGTGAAGCCAGATGTCTTAATGGTAAGAAGTGAATGATAGAAATACATGCCAAAACAAAAATTATCATTCTGTTGTTGTTTCTTATGATCAACATCTACGCAACCAACCAGCCATAATTTCATACAGGAAGCCCTGTAGAATACTTTTTGCTGCAAGGGAAATTGTTCTGAAATAACTGCAGCTAAAGATTTATTATAGTAATTAGATTCCAGCTTTATTAATCCCTAAAATGCCTCGGTTTTTATTGTCTGATTACTTCCCCAGATATGTTTATTATAGTGGTTTTTGCCTGTTCTATCGATACAGTTTAGAAACATCTTTTAATTATTGTAGTGCTCCTGGCTTTAAATTGTCTAGATGAAGTTTACTTGGTTTTATACCTTCTGAGTTATCATCTATAGAAGCCTATAAAACAAGTAGATAGCTTACACTCTGTGTATCTACCTAATGAGCTTCCCAAACAACAGGACAATGACAGTTTTTCATCATCATCAAATTCTCATTCAAGTACCCACTGAGAGGCAGCACAATTTCCAAAACTAATTTGGGTAATGATATGGGGCTAGTATCAGGAGGGAGGACAATTACTTGAGCAAATTTTGAGCTCCAAGTCAAAGTCTACTAATATACGTGTATGTTCTTCAGAACATAATTGAAACTTTGAACTAGGAAGGTGTAGTATTGGTGATGGGTGCTGAAGGGAATTAGTAAAACAAAAGGTCATGAAATTAGTTGGAAAACAACTGCCAGACCATGATCATCAGTATCTACTTGTCATTGTCCCACACTCAGAAGTTGCCATTGACAAGTTGCCAAGAGCATTATTATTGAATTTGTATCACAGCAGGGATGGGAGGGTGTTTAGAAAACAAAGCCTATTACCCTCGCTGGAAATTGCTTCCTTAGTTTTTCAAAGTTTAAGACAGAGAACTGACAGGAGGAGCCTTTGCTGCAAGTGACTTACGAGACTGCATCACATGATGGGTTTTTTATTTCAGATTAGCTATAGAGATGACATAACATAAGGAGACGTAACTATATAGTTATAGCCTGTACAATTAAATAATTCTAACTTCTATTAAAACTTTATTTAAGGCTTAAATCATAAAATTATAGGACAGTTTGGATTGGAAAGGACCTTTAAAGGCCATTTTGTCCAACCCCTGCAGTTGAGGTAATTCAATTTTCTGGCTAGCAGTAAGCACAACATATAGTCAGTGGAGCAGAATTGTTGCAGTGTGCTTTTCAAGTCAGAAACTTGGGACCATGTGTCCTCAAGGTGGCTGTAAAGACCAGCCTTTATCTTGAATCACTTATAAAGTAATAAAACTTGGAGTCCTAACTCCTCTCTTTTTTGCATGTGAGTAATAGCAGATGTAAGATCAAGGAAGCCACCAGGAATGCTCCCTTGACATTATAATGACAATATAAATGAATGAATAAGTGAATAAAAAATGTAATTACAAGAACCAAACCACATTTACAAGGTGGTTTGTTAGATAGGGAGTAGTGTCTTTCCATCCTCATGTTTTCTCCCCCAGGTCCACAGAGGGATTGTAATGTTATTGTCTCGCCATTTCTGAGGAAATAGAAATTTCATTAAAGACATGTTTAACAAGAAATACTTATGCTAATATGTAATATGGACTCTCATAATCACAGAGCAGGCCCCTCTCAATTGACTCTAAATCTTACAGCATTATTTTGCAAAGGCTGAAGCAAGACTCTTTATCCTGTGTGGAAGGCAACGTTCCCCCCAAAATTCCAAGTCAGGCCAGCCAGGCTGTCACTTATTGCTCTCAGTGAACAGACCAGGTTCAGAATGTCAGATCCAGCACTGGAGGTAAGCCTGCCCTCCCGCCTCAACAATTTTTCTAGGCTATAAATATAAGAAAGGGAGTAGAAGGCTTAGGAAGGGAATTATTAGTACTTAAAGCAAGAGGGAGGAGGAGAAAAGGGCAGCAAGTGGAAAACTGAGGTAGTTCCAGTGGAGATTTTGTCGTGGTTGCGCATCAGCTAACAAGCTCTCTGAGGTATCCTTCCTGGCATATCTGTTGGGTCAGAATAAAATCACAGAATTGTAGAATATCTGCTCGCAATATTTTACAAGAGAGATGTAAAGAGATGAGAGATTATTTGTGTTAAGTGTATGGAAGTGCATACTGGTTTTTAGATTGAAACACTATTAGAACACTAATTGTTCTGGAAGTGTTAATAGCAGCATGAGGTTATCTCCTACCTACTTTGCTCAGGAAGAAAACCATACATGTATATCCTTTGATCAGAGGCTCAGAGTAGTCAGCAAAGACAAAACAGTTCCTGGTATGTGTTGTGGTACAGATACCCCATCTTTTAAATTATCCTTTCAGGAAACAAGAAGTTGAAGCCTTTGCAAGGTAGAAAATAACTTCACCCACTTAAATTTGCTATGTGTTAATAAATGCCGAGTGTCTGGCATCTCTCTAGGTAAAAGAAGTGTATTAACTGTGAAAGATAATCATGATAGCATTCAATATTTTTGGCCAATTCTGGCTAATGATGTTAACTGGTTTGATTGTACCAGGCTGATATCTAATCAGGCAGGTCATCAGTGTTTTCTCTCTTAGGAGAATGAGGTTTTCCTTTGCCTGGATGATGGTGTTATATTTCAGATGAAAATATGAAATGGAGAGATTTCACACACACAACCATTTCCACTTCTCTGGAAGCTAGAGAGGATTAATTTACTCCATTATAAAAGTGATATTACTAGTTATTTGTGACATTGCTATGAGTTTTTTCTCTATTGCCATGTACTTGGGATCATACACAATCAATTTTTTTTGCCGTGACTAGTTATCTCTTTTTTTTTCCTTCCTATCCATGTAATTGCCTTAACATAATTGTCTATTTGGTGTTTTATACTGGTTTCCAACCTTGGCCTCTGCTCAGTTATACAGGAATTTACAGGCATTTGATCATATGAGGGCGTTTGTCTGGAAATTTGAGAAAGTTTTGATTTTGGATATCTTCAGGCAGCTTTTCACATTAAAAGTTATTCAAGTATCAAGAAATAGAATTCTGTGAATAAATCAAAGGTTTGCAAAATTATTTTTCTGCTGCTATTTGGACAGTTACTTAAGGTTAAAAAATATCTGCTTCAGATGAAGATTTACAGAATTTGATTTTTTAAATGTTATTAGTATTTTATTTTTACAGAAAAAGCTAATAGGAGCAGTGGTAATTGAGATTGCTTTCTATTGCAAAACTTTTTTTAGTCATGGCTTTTCTGAAATTATAGCACTGAGGTGAAATTTTTCCTTGGGAAAAGTTTTGGAGCTTCAATATTCTATTGTTGGCATCAGACTAGGAGGAATCTCCACTACTGTGATGACTGGCACAGTGAGCTTCTGTGGGGATTTCTTTGGTTGTCAGATGAGAGAGTGGAAGTTACCTGTGAAATTACAGTGTTGGCACTAAGGCACATTGACATGTAATAGTATATTACAGAAATTGTAGAACATATGACTAAGTGAGGCTCTAAAGCTTACTTTGTCTCTTTAATTGACCGAAGGCCCTATCAGCTGTGTGCATTGTTCTTGGCAGATGCTTACGCATCTTGTTATGGCAAATTTTCAGTAATTAGAATTCCACAACTGCCCTCAGCAACCTGTTCTACTGTGCTTGCTCAGAGACAGTAGTTCCAGATGTTCAAGTCAAATTTCCTGTTACAGCCATTTTAAGCCTTCTCTTCCTTATCCTGACTATGATGATGCAGAAAATAATTTATTCTTTTAATCTCTGTAGCTATATTTTACAGGGTAGTATGTACCCATCTTCTCATGGCAAACTCTTTATTACTGCCTTTTTACCATTTGTTCTTGCTTATTGTTACTCCCCTCCCCACCCCAATTAAGGGCAAAATACTTTTAAGCCAGTCTTCAGGAGTGGCTCAGTTATGTTGAATAATTTGGTTACTTTTCCGTAATTTTGATATGATTTGTGGTCTGAAGAGTATCTAGCAGTGTGTTCATTATTATTCAAAAAGAATTTCTCTTTCTCTTGTAGAAGTAAGGCTGCTTTTGGTGATGACAGGGTGCTTTTCAACATAAAACCAAAGTATGCCTGGTATTTTAGTTTTCATATGCCAAAACAGTTATATGAAATATTTCATCAGATTTCAATGGATGATAATGACAGGCTATTAAGTTTACTTTACATTTAATGTAATACATTGTAATACATTTCTACTTCTATTTTTTAAAAAATTCTGTATCTTGATAAGTGAGATATGAGATTGCTTGTCATCACTGGTAGTTATTTATTCTCCAGCACAAGAACTAGCGTAGAGTTTCTTATAAGACTTCTTCCTTATAAGACTTCTTCCTCACTTGCTGCTTTTTCAGCGGAAACTGTTTTCTCTAAGGAAGTCTTCAGGAATCCTATGACAGCAGTCCTAGATAGAATGCCTATTCTTACATCCAAGGCTATTATTGAAAATCCTCAGTAGTATTCCTGAAAGTCCACCGTATGATACGTAAAAGGATTATTACCATTTCAATGCTTAACCTGATTTAGATACAAACCAACCAAGCAGATCACGCATGATTTCAGTGTCATTTGTCATTGAAGAAAAATTACGTATATTTTCCTCTGAAAACAGATAAGTTAACTTCTTTGTATCATTGAATTTAATATATTGGGTCACATCTGCTAAAGGATTATTGCACTAGAAGGAGGCAATGGATAATTTATTAAAATACCCCTGCAGGGAGATAGCAGGCTATCTGGTTAATATAGAGGAATGCCTGATGGTTACACTGAAAGCTCCCTGGTGAATCCTTTAACGTAGGAATAGAGCAGGAGATGAAAATGATTGCTCGTTATATAATGTTTACTGTGTTACATTGGTGCCCAGCAGATGAATAATATTTATGTTAACAGCTCCTTTCCAGCTTTTTATATTTGATCTCATGCTGGTCTAGGGCTGATATATAACTGTGCTGAAATTGGGAGATAATACCTTTTTTTCGTAATAGAGGGTGGCAAATAGGTTCTTCCAACACATCACCCAAGTTGGATATGAAAGGAAAGATACCATATCTTTGTGCCACAGACTTGTAAGATTTTAATTTGCCTTTTTTTTTTTTTTTTTTTTTTTTTTTTTTTTTTTTTTTTTTTTCCTCCTGAGCTGTTTTTCATCTCCTTGTAAACTTAAACTGCGGAGAGTGTCCCACAGGCAGTGGGAGTTTCTTGGTGGGTGGGAATGCTTCTTTCCTCTGCCTCAAAGGAACCTCACTGTTGCCATGCTTACTGATTTTGAGGACCAAATGACTCTGTCTTTCCATGAATGCTGGAAGCTAAAAAGGTGATAAATGGCTGTCTCACTGAGACATAGTTCTTGTGTATCTGGCTAACCTTAGATAAAGATTTAATTCATGCCTTAAGAACTGAGAACTAACATTTTAGTTGCAGTTTATCTTACTTAGAGAACAGAAACTAAACCAAGTGTTTGGTGGCGATATCCCATTGGAAGCTCCCCAGATACTGTACCCAGAGGAACTGACATGCTTCAGTTTTCTTGCTAACAACAAAAGATAGTTTCACATGGCAGCTAAGAGCAAAATGAGCCTAAAAAGTCCTCAAGGTCACTTGTTTCATTGGTTCCTTGGGTTGATCTTTCTGAGTTCTTCCACTCCTGCTGTTAAACAAGCCAGGCCTTAGAAATAGCAATGGTTTCTTAAAACTGACATATTTTTTAAAAAGAAAAAGCAAAACTCAAAACCCAACAAACATTTTGCATGTTATAGGTTGTTCCTTCCAGTCCCATTGACATTGTGTGAGAAACTTCTCACCATATCTGTCAGTCACTGGACTGAAGGTGTGGAGTGGGGGGATTCTTGCACTTGTAATAAGAGCTGTTTCTGTGAATTTTACTGGATTCAAGGGATGTGAACACTTGGAAGAGAGCCAGTGCTCTGCTCCTTAACCATTATTATCATTAAATGCATGAAAAAGCAGTAAAGACATTGCTTTCCCATGAAATGGAGGACAGCAAAGTAAAACAGAGAAAGGCTGAGATCAGCAACAGTTTGGAAAGCATTTCTTCTACATCATCTATGGAAAATAACAAAAGGCATTAAAAACATCTATACTATTAAGAAAAATGCCATACTTCTCTTTAGTCAGTGCATGCAGTTATCCCTGATAACTTAAGAGCACTACTGTGTGCTCCACTATAAGTTCTTGATTTCAAATTAGATTACAATAAAAAGCTTGGAAGTGTTTAGGGAAACAAAACCAACACATTAAACTATACTATTTCTGAGTATATCCTGTAAAATGTGTAAACTCCTAAATGTCAGACAATTTTGTTCTGGGTTTGTTTGTTTGTTGTGGGGTTTTTGTTTGTTTGTTTTTGGTTTTGTTTTTCTTCTTCTTGGTAGCTAATGTCATGAAAAGTTACAGTCCTTACTACTATGAGAGGACTCAACAGAGGTACTAGTGCATTGCTGCTTTATTACCTTTTATTTATAAATCTTAAAATTTTTTATATTTAAAGCTTCATACAACCTGTGTGAATAAAAAGTTGGAATTTAGTTGGATAGCTTAAATTCTGTTCCTTTCCTCTCCTGAAAAAGCAATGGCATCTATTCAACTGTACATACCAACACTGCAGAAGAGTTTAAAAAGGTAGTGTAAGAAAAACTCCACACAGAGCTGTCCAAGTTCAGCATTGAAAAGAACAGTAAAGAGAAACAGTAAAGTCTTACACAGAAAGAAAAAGAAGTCAAGGATGGTTATTTTTCAATCTATGCAGAAGAAGTTCAGACTTATGACATCCTCTAATGATTGGGTGGACTTAGTAAGGGTTGAACATTACCCAAAGCATTGGTCTTTCTCTGAGGTTTAACACAGAAGTGATTTATCTGCCGAAAACTCTGTATAGGATCAGAGTCTCTGAGAGACGGTGTCATTTAAGGAATTGTGAGCACAGCTTCCAGTAGCTGTGGTGGCTCTTCATTCCTGAACGGTGCACCTGAGGACTTGGGAAGCAGAATATAATGTGGCTACTTACTATAACTTGTTATCCAAAATACTTGCTGCAGCATTGCTGCAGATGATGTTGAACAGTAGGATGTTTGATTTAAACTTTACACGTACCAGTTACAGCATTCCCTATTTAAATTTCTACAAAGACAATAGTAATTTTACTTTTTTTCCTGCTATTAATGACCCACTTTCTGTAGAGGGGGAAAAGCAGTAGTGCATAATTAAAGCAAAAAATATGTACTGCTAATTACAGATGTACATAACTAGTCATTCTATAAGACAATATGTATTTCCTCTACATGTGTCAGACAAGGTGGAATCTTTATTTCTAATGAAGTGCAAATGCAGAGTTAAGCTGTAGCAAATGTAGAAGAAACCAGTTACCTGCTGTCATATCCTTTCAGTAGCATACTTGCATTTTTTTAACCACTAGTATACTTAATGTAACCAGGTAGACATTTTTTAGGATTAAACTACTAAAAGAAGTAAATAGCCGTTTAAATTGACACCATTTACTTACATTTGCTTCAAATGCAGTTTACTTTACACAATTTATTTCAAGACTGATTTACTACTGATTTGCTGCTGCTCTACTGCTGTGTGATAGCTTGCTAAACTGTAGAAACTTGATCACTTAAAGGGGTCTTAACCTGACATTTCAGTGTTGAATTTGTTTTCATCGAAAGGTCAAGTACTTGACTTTTTGGGTCCCTCCTAACTTGAGTAACTATGATTTCTATGAATTTATCTAATCACAGAATGAGTAAGGTTTGAAGAGACTACAGTGGATCGTCTGGTCCAACCTTCCCACTCAAGCAGGGTCATCCTATGGCACATGGCACAGGATTGTGTCCAGACAGTTCTTGAATATCTCCAGTGAGGGAGATTCTACAGTGTCTCTGGGCAATCTGTTCCAGTGCTTGGTGATCTGCACAGCAAAGGAGTTCTTCCTCGTGTTCAGGTGGAACTCCCCATGCTTTAGTTTCTGCCTGTTTCCTCTTGTCCAATTGCTTGGCAGCACTGAGAAGAGCCTGGCTCCATCCTCTTGTCACCTACTCTTAAAATATTTGTACACATTAATGAGGTCCCCTCTCAGTAATCTCTTCTTGAGGCTGAACAGGCCCAGCTCTCTCAGCCTGTTCTCAAAAGAAATGCTCCAGTCCCTTAATCATCTTTATTGCCCTCCACTGGACCCACTCCAACTCCATGTCTCTCTTGTCCTGAGGAGCCCAGACCTGCACACAGCACTCCAGATGCAGCCTCAGCAATTGCTCTAGGCAAAGCAGACATATATAATCATAACTTTTGGAAATTACTAGTATGCCCTGATGATCGTATTTTCATGATACCATAAATGTAGAATAACAGTTCCCTTTGCTCTTCCATGTCAATTGAACCACTTGGAGAAAAAAAAAATCCTTTACTGTAATGTGATGAAAAATGCTTTATTGTAAGCTTAAATGCCAAGTTACTCAATTGGAATGACTGAAGTTTGCTTTTTTTCATTTAGGAGTTTGTGATTGTAATAAGTAAGAAATCAGTTTCTTTTCAGTGTAATTTGAAACTGCTTTGCTTGAAAATGATGCACTTTGCCAGCACAGTCCCTAGCGAAGTGTTACTCCAGACAATTGAAATACGAAAGAAGTAATGAACTGTGTGTTTGTTAAATCTTCTAGCTAAAAAGAAGAAGAAGCCAAAGCTTTTAAACAAGTTTGATAAGACCATTAAAGCTGAACTTGATGCTGCAGAAAAACTACGCAAAAAAGTAAGTTTTAAATGTTTCACTCAGGCCCATAGGCAGTGGACAAAAAAAAAGAATAAATTAAACCTTGGAAAAAAGGAAAATGGATTTTAGACTACTTTTTGTGAAATTACCCTTTTGAAACATTCAGACATTGAAATATTCAAAGATTAGAAATATTTATCCTTCAAGTTTAATTTCTGCTGGATAGTTTATCTTAATTTTTTTAAAGCTGTAAGCATATGTCTGTTCATGTGTGTTTGCTCACTGTTAACCTTGAAGATATGTAGCTTAATCATAGAATTTGTGCTTAAATGGATTGCATAGAACAGGGTTAGTTCTGTTCTGTCACTCTTGTCCAGTTGACTACTGAAGTCAGAGAACAGAGAACTACAGAACTTTGTGTGTGTTAGCAGGGATCTCTCAGTAAGTGTTCTGATCCCTTGTGAGCATTAGGTGCAGATCACTGATGTAGGTATTGTTTCTGTTGAGATTTTGTGTCCTGGGAGTGCCTCTGCTGCTGTACAGCTGCTTAGAGGACAAAACAGATGTTCCTGCTTCTCACCAGGGGCAGCAAGACCTTAACAACAATCAGTCAGGTTGGGTAGTTCTGAATTTAATAACTTGACCATGAAAAACAAACAAAAAAACCCTCAAGCTCTTCAGTCATCTCCCATTATAGCTTCCAATTTTATACTTTTATTTGAATATTTCAGAAAAGACTACCTTTGCAAAGATGTCCCTTTTCCAGATGGGAGATTAAATAGTAAAGCTGTTAAAAAATGGCTGTTAAAAATTACATACTTTTAAGTTTTTTGAATGTAGTTCTGGTTAAAACTCTGATATGTCTCACAGACAGTCCTAGCACATAAAGAACAACTGCAGGTCTCTGTTGTACCTTCATTTGAGGTGGATAAGCAGTGAGGTATACTATTCTCAGTGTAGTAAAATATAAACCAATTTGATCATTGCAGATGCAGGATTATTCTTGATTTTTCAAGACATACTGTGCAGTTTTGACTTTATCTTGCCATCTGTGCAGCCCCAAAGTTCTGGTAGGTCTGTGATGGACTGGAGGGCCATTGCATAGGGAGCAGTAACCTCTGGCTACAACTGCTGCTGTTCCTCCCTAGAAGCTTCCTTTATATGTTAGAATACATTTTAAAAAAAAGGAATTTTCGTACTTCTTGTTACTTGAGCAATTGGCTAATCAGGAATGATGACTCTCTTTTCCTGCTGTATCTCTTGGTAAGTCCCAGATAGCCATGCATGTCATGTAAGAATCAGGATTAATTTAGAAACAAATCAGACGTGTATAATAGTTGAAGATAGCAAGGCAGTTGTGTATAATTTATACACATATAATTCATATTTATAAAGCTGTAAAGAGGTGGGAGTGGCAGCAAGGTCTATTGCCAAATATTGCCAAGCTGTACTTAGCACCTGTTTAACAGCGGGGCTGGTTCTTCTCAGCTTCCATTTGTACTTGTCAGCCAATGTCCATCACAAGGTCCATCATGAGAATACAAGTTACATTTGTACTTGTGTGACATGTCCTGAGGGATGTTGTCATGCAAAAAACTTGGAGGAAACAGCCAAATATTATCAATGAGTCTACATGATTTCCCTTAGAAGAACAGTAGCTATGATACTGTTCATCATGAGAGGTATGCAGAGGGAAAACTTCCACCTATGTCTGGAGTTTTCTTCCTATTCTCTCTTATTTCTGGTCTGGAATTTTTTTTATTAGCAGTAAGATCTTTACTTTTTTATGCCGACAAATTATTTTCATCTAAGCATTTTATCCAGTCAACAAAGGGAAAGTGAGTAACATATGAAAAACCAAGTTATTAATTTTAACCATGGAAAGTAGATTATATTGTTTTGTACATAATGACAACTAATTTCTCTTAAAAAGGCGATCCCAACAAAAGTATGAGGAAAAACTGTTGATTCAGTCTGCATTGTTTTGTGTTTGTTCTTTAATTGTGAAACTGATGTGTTATTAGGTCCTGCAGTCCTGCACACTTCAGCATTTTTATTACATAGAATTGCTGATAAATATCTCTGCTTTTCAGGGAAAAGTTGAAGAAGCTCTAAGGGCCTTTGAAGCATTAGTGAATCAATATCCACAAAGTCCTCGAGCAAGATACGGGAAAGCACAGGTACTTAGAAAACAAAGTGATAGGTGCTGAAAAAAGCTAAAATAAACACTTTGTTTTACCAATTGAGTACCAGTTGGAATTAATTTATTAATTTGTGGAAGTTTCCTAGGTAAAAAAAGAATCTTGTGATCTGTCATATTGTATTGCTTTTATTCAACTGTCCTTCCCCAATTACTCTGGCAGCTTTTGTGGAACTTCAGTGGGAAATACTGTAAATTACAAAAAAATAAGATACATCCTGTAGATCTCAGGAGAGCTGTCAGGTGAATGGCAAGAGATAAAGACCAACTACTGGCCCAGTGCAGGAGCAACAGGCAGAATCTACTGTTACATACTATTTGCTGTAGCTGGTAATCAACATGTCTGTCAGCCTGGGATAAATGCTGCTTTTTGCTCTAGTTGGAATAGAGAAGAGGATTTGGAGTATTTAGAGAGAAAGAGTTAAAGGATAAAGAACACAAATTCTCAGGCAAGGAGGCTTGATTAGTTTTACTTGTGGAGTGAGTTATGTTTCAAGTGTTTCCCTTCAAAAAAAAACCCCCAAAACCCGGAAGGCATCAGAAAATAATCTCTGCATTTATAATAGTTCTAGACAGTGTTGAGATGTCTCAAAAGGGAATAATCTTTGAATTTTCCTAAATAGTAGAATAATCCTGCTGCACTAGGAGTAACAAAAATACTCCTTGAACTCATGTTAATCAGGATGAGCAATGTGAAGCCCTCACTGTAGGAAGGAATGGTGCTGTTAGACGATCAATGCAGACCTTGGAGTCACAACCAGTGTCCACTTGGTTAATAATAGTCATGCTAAAACCAAAGCTGTGATTATCCAAAAATCTATCACACAAGCACTTGATACACAGCAGATCTAATCCTTCAGTCCTCTCTGTGGTGACAGTCTGCTGAACTCTTTGTCTCTTTATGGTAAGAGACTACTTCGTTCATACACGTGATGAACTTATTTCTGTTAAGTTATACTTCAAATATTTACCAACTTTTACAGATCTACTCATTATACTAATAGAATATGCTTCCTAACTCTCAGTGGCTTTAGGGAGAAGGTCAGATCACTGCAGCCATTGTGAAATTTATTCTCATTCAGAATTCCCATCTCAGTGACCCAACTTCATTTGTCCATTTCCTGCAATTTGTAGTTGCTTACTACTACTTTAGGAATCTGTGAAAGGTCAATATAGACCAAGATCTCAAGAAAAAATTACATGCATTTTGTGGGAGTGTATAAAAACAATGATAGATTCATTTTCTGTGGCCACTGAAGGTTCATACTAGTCATTTTACTGAACAGTTATATTCATATTACCAGTGACAATTTTATTGAACCCAGTATGTGTAAGTTAAAGCTGTATGAAGGAATAGGAAAATCATGGGCATCAGACGGATGAATTATTAAGATTAGCAATGTAACACAGTATTATTTTTAAATGTGTATTCATACCAACAAAACTCAATTACATTTGCTATTTCTCATCACTATCTAAAACTGCAAAGGATAAGGTTAAAGATCTTGAAGGTTAAAGGTAAAGAAGGTTAGGAATTCACCACAAAAGTGTACTTCTCCATTCCTTTGAAGCAGGAACCAACATTACATGCTAATTTTGTAGATTCAATTTTTATTTAAGACAGGAGGATTGATTGTTTTTTTCTGTACCTTTCAATGGCTTTAAAAGGCCACTGTTCTCAAAAAAAATTCTGCAAAATATTTCATTATTGGTGTGTTTTTCAGAAATATGAGTAATTCTTTATTTGATGTCTGAATTACACTTGAGCCAGATAAAATTTTGCTGTACAGAATTCACTAATATATTTACAGCTGAAAAGGACAATAGATAGGTTTTTAATCTCCTTAAGATTTATACTGGTGAAGTTATGCAGACTTTATGCTGACAGTTTTTGCTTCTTTGTTATATATCTTTAATATTCTTTGCCCTGTGTGAGGATTGACTGACACATTCTCTAATCTTGGACAGTCCTGCAATTCTTTTGAAAAAAGGAGAAATAAATGTCATAGTGAATTTACATTAAAAAAAAAAAGTTATTGCTTAAAACTGATTTCTGAAGTTGTCTCTGAATGCTTCTTGATGTGCTGTTTGGCTGAGTAACCATATTTTTTCGTATTTCCAATACTAAGGTTAAAACAACTCAAGGAAAAAAATTAAAGGACAGAAGTGCAAAAAGATTTCATATTCTCGTTATGACATATACAGATAACACAGTTGCAGCAATTTAATTTAATGTGTCTTTGATTCAGCAGTGAATTTAAATAGACCAACAACAGCTTCTGCACCATCATGCTTTGATACATCTGCCATAGCTCTTGTCTTTAAGAAAGAACATAAGCCAATAAATATAGAAGTTTTGAGAAAAATGCATTAAGCATGGGAAAATGTGTGCATTTATATAAACAATTCTAAGTAAGCTTTTAAAAATTCTGCATTTGAGACAGTCTTTTTCAGCTATGGGAGCAAAGATTGAACATGCCTTACCACAGGTGAGGTCAGTCATAGCTTCTGTTAGATTCATTGAAGCTATAATTTAACTGTGGGGAGCTCATATGCCCTTTGGTCTGCTTCTGAATTTGATGAACAAGTTTAAGTTTTGAAGGAGTTGTAGGGTACATATTCTATCAACATATGCATGACAAAAGGCAATTCCTAATTCATTTTGCAATAAAGAGTGTAAATAAATTTGTCAGAATAGATGAAAATGTTTGTTGGTGTTTTTTGATCTGTGTATTACTTCCAGAGTTAGGCTTAGTATAGGCAAAATTTTGCCTTTCTTCTGTGTTATTAAAACAGAGTGCTTCATCTGCTTTTGAAAGCAGAAATTATGAATTCTACAAATATTAATCAAAAATCTGTGTTAATGTATGTTTTAGGTGTAAATTTTCTCATACTTCTCCTTTCAAACAGTTTGTATGTAACAAGATTTTTCCCATAAAGCTCAGGCCATAGTCTAACAATTGCATAGTTTGCCTGGTAAGTAAATAGTTTTAAGACTAAGGGATTATTAGGTGTTCTAGTAATGGTTTTGTTATTCTTTCTAGTCTGAAGATGACTTAGCTGAGAAAATGAGAAGCAATGAGATGCTGCAACAAGCCATCAACACTTATGATGAGGTGGTTAGTCTGCCAAATGTCCCTTCAGACCTGATAAAATTGAGCTTGAAGCGAGAAGCAGACAGGCAGCAGTTCCTTGGTAAGTTTTGAGGATGGTACAAAAAACACAGAAGTTGTCTGAGCAAAGATTTTCAAGCATCACTACGGATTTAAAAGTGGCAATTGCGTTAGATTTTTGGTTGGACTTGTCTTTCTGGTATCTTAAGTGAAAACCATTTTTATATTATTTAAATTTTTTCTAGGGAACTAGTTCTATTATTTAGGATAATGTTGCCTGTAGGAAGATACAGTAGGTGCTATGAGCAGCTATGATGGTAAGTAGTCAAAAATTTTTATTGACCGACAAAAAAGAAACTTTTCTTTTTCTACTGAAGCTGAAGAAAATCAAGAGGAAGTTACTGGCATAAGCAGAGTGAACATACTCAGAATAAGCCTTCAGTAAACACACAGAAGAATGGAATTGAACATGGGGAAAACAGCCCCAAGATTTAGGTTTAGATTCTAGTTTTAGATCTCAATTCTGTGATGCATGAGAAGTGATGATTAGAATATGAGGCACAATCAAGAGTTCTGTTCCCATGAGTTGGATTTTTCATATCAAGTTGTTTTGATCTTTCTTTTCCTTAGCAAGATTTCATTTAGGAAGTCAAGGGACATGCTTAATTTTAAGCAGATAAAGCATGATAAACTTCATGATGGAAGTAGAGTAGAGCTATTACTTAACACTAGAAATTAATTTAGTTTACTTACTTAAGGTGAAGTTTATATATTTACTTAGTTTTGTCCAGTGCTTTGCTATCTGTGTATGATAGACCAACCAAAGCTTAAATAATGTTACTTCTGCACTGTGAAGGGTTCTCCACAAGAGGCTGCCATAACACTGTGTGATTGCAGTGATTCCCTGAAATATTCCTGGTACAGCTACACCCACAGAGACAGCCAGGCAGCTCAATGTGCTCATGTCTGCACAAGTTTTTCCAGGTTCTCCTTCTTGATTGTCAGTGAAAGTGGACCACTTGCTTCTGATTTTTGTTTCCTTAGATGTTGTGTAAATGTCTTGCTACTGTTTCTAATATCTGTGCTTGTAATTAAGTCTTGTTCAATCTAATCAGGTCGCATGAGAGGTTCCCTGGTTACTCTACAGAAATTAGTCCAGCTGTTTCCTGGTGAGACTTCATTCAAGAATGACCTTGGTGTTGGTTACCTCTTGATAGGAGATAACAGCAATGCTAAGAAGGTGTACGAAGAGGTAAGTTTCCATTCCAGCCAAGGAAAATTATTGCTTACATTCCTATGTTCATTTTGAAGATTGATTGATTTAAACTTTCTAAATGGTTAAATATGTCGCATGTGAGATTTTGAAGGGTTAATATAGATACAATTTTTTTTCTAGTGCAGTTATCTTCTAATTTTCATTTATATTTTCTGATATTGTCATGCTAAGTTTTTCCTCATGGACAGAGGAATGCTGATTATTTCCATATGCTTAATAATAATTTAGCTCTTCTACCTTCTGGTAATTAGGTTTGGAATATATTGACAGCACATCTAGATATGTTGTATGTAACATGTAATACATAATGCATGCTATAAAAAAGGATAAGCAGTCTTCAAGACAAGGAAAGCAGAAGTAAGCCAGTTTCTTCACAGAAGCAGTATCTCTAACCATGTGAGCAAGTAGATCTGTACTTACAAAGCTATTTAACCTTACTTTTTTCACCTTTTTATAAGGAACTTAAAATCTGTTTTTCTTTCATGATGTTTGTAGTGTGGATAATTCATTGGATTTATATTTCTGTCGTATGCTATGGTTAGCTGCCTGGGAAAACTTTGCTGCCAGGAAAAGCCACTCTGCTCCTGTGATCTAGAGACCCTGGTAACATCTGGAAACTGTCTGACAGATGTGGAGTCTGACATCATTGGTAGTGCACAAATTGTCACACCTGACCAGGAATGGTCTTGTTGATGTTGGCACACTCATGGTGCTTGTGTAGGACAGGCTTGGTAATTGTCTGGTTATGGAGGCTGGAAAGGGATCAGCAGGATTAGTGCCACCTCCTGAGAATAAAGGCCTGATTTTCCATCCCTCACATCTGGGAGGCTGAAGAGATTCTCATCTCTGATAGCTTCTCAAAGAGAAGGAGGATGTTCAACCACATGGTTTGAAGCTGAACTGAAACACTAGTAATACCATTTTTTTTCCCTCAAGCTCCTCTGGTAGTCTCAGATGTAGCCAGAATAATGTTTGCTTTGCTACTTTGGCTACTTTTTAGGCCCTTCCATAAAACATTTCTGTCTGATGATTTTTGGCTTGCTGTCAACATTTCTCAGAGGATTGGAAATATTGGCTTTTAAAAATAGAGTTTATTAAGCAAACCTGGTACTCATGCTGAAAAGAATTTGAGACAATATAAACATACTCCTTTTGGGCAAGATTTTCCTGTGCAATTATTCGGTGTTTTGTTGCAAACAACATAATTGTTAAAATTTCTCAATAAATGCAGGGATTTTTATACATGGAGGAAGAGCATGAATTTGCTATATAATTATTTGATACCGAGTTTTATAGACTTCAGAAGAAATATATAGGGCTCTGATTAAGAACAGATATACAACTGGTGTGGTTTTAACATATTGTTTTCCATTCTTCTTTATCCAGTGTAATTACTCTATTTTGCAGTTCACCAACACTGAAATAGAATAGAGCATAGTGAAGTTCTGTCATTGTAATAATTTTTTTAAAAGACTTGGATTAATTATTTTAAAAGTCATGGTGGAATTGTCCATATTTTAGGTATTACTCAGGCTGAATTCAAATACAATAATGTAATTTTTTTGTTGTAATTCAGGATAAATTTACCCTAAGGGTTTTAAGAAAGAGTACCTAAAAAAGCAGGGAGAATCTCATGTGTACCTGCTTTGGTTCTTGGTTCTGCTGAAGGCTTCTTGCATGATTTTGGGCAGATTGCTTAGGGCTACGTTCTGGAGTACTTGGCTCAGCTGTTGTGATGCATATTTAGAAAGTGTTTGGTCTTGGGCTCCTACCATAGATTTCAGGTTGTTTGCATGGTAGAGAAAGGAGCAAACTGAATTGTGGTTCTGAGAGCCTCAAGGAGGTGTCTTGCTCTTCGCATTGTTTTTGAAAAAACTGGGAAACCTCGGAAGTGTGACTAAGTCCTTCTCACTTGTGTAATCTTTTGATACAAAAATGTTAAAAGAGCACAGTCAAGGGCATGAACTCAGTGCTGCAAAGTAGGTACCTCCAATATTTATGAATCTTGTATTCTGTTTCTCACTGTAAGAATGTTCCTGCATTTTATTCAAGTGTTCTTTAATGCAGAAAGCACAGGCATCTTAGAGTTCAGTGCACATCCTCAAGAGAACATACTCCTTATTCAACTTAAAGTCTCCACTTTTTGTTGCTTTCTCTCTAGCCGTATTCATGGTTGTCTAAGTTCCTGTGTCTATGGTACTTGTGTCTGCTGCTCAGAAAGATTCCCAAGTAGTTAAACACTCTTCTCTGTGGAGGAATTTAAACTCCAAATTTCCCATTTCCTGGGAATCTGCTAGATTCATGGGAAAAATCTTCACTTCCTGCTGTAACAATTCAATCTCAATTCAGTGTTACTGACCTATGTTAAGCATGCACTACTGAGCACGTGCAACCAAATGAATCCTTCACAGGCACTGTTCCCTACATGGATCACAGTACACACCATTTCAGACCAGACTAACCCAAGCTTGCATCATCTCCAAGGAATTGAATAGAAGCCCAGGGAATCCTAGTGGACGAAAACTTTCTGCTTTTGCTCTACATTTAATAGCCAGTTTACTTATTTTCCAGCCAATTCTTATTTTTCTTTCCGAATTTGTTACATTTTAGCATCTTATTTTAAAAGTCTTTAATATATGTTTCTTCTTTTAGCTACAGAAGCAATGTGTATAAACACTGAACTTCAGATGCAAGAGCGTTTTTTGCTTCCAACTGTAGTGTGGTATAACTTGCCCAAAATATAGTTTTCTAGTTTGTGTTTACCAGAAATTTTTCTGAACCACAGATGGAAAATGGGGTCCAGCTGGAGAGGATTTCAGTTTTGCCTCTAATATTAAATAATTTTTTCTTAATATTGCACTTAGGGACATGAAAACATAACGTTAAGGGTAATCTTAGTAGAATTCAGAGCTATTTGTATTTTCAAAGAAAACATAACTTTAAAAGTAGTCCTGGTAGAATTAGAACTATTTTTGGCTCAAACATCCACAGATTATAAAAAAAAAAATACAGTGGAAGAGAACTTTGTAAGACTGGTTATTACTCAGCTAATAGCACTTTTTCTGCCTCCTTGCTGAGGCATGTGTGCATGGTTCAGTGCAGCATTATAGAGACACTCACAAGGCAGTTCTGATTGAGCTATCTCAGGTACCAAAACCAGAATATCCACATGAACACAGTACTCTGCCCTGGCTAATTAGCCACTGATAGCCCCAGAGGTTAATTTCTATATTCATGATTAGTATTTAATGGGCTATGAGCACTTCTGTAAAACTTATTTCTAAACATAATTAATATTGCATGCAGCAACAGCAACAGAGTAATACAATTTACATTAAATACTTCCAGTGTAATTTCTGCTGATTGTATCTCTTCGCTTCTCTTTAGGGGCTCTGAATGTAGATCATTCCTTAATGCAACTCGGCATAGTTTAAATGAACCGTAATACAGAAAATTCTATTCTGTCTTAATTAATCAGATAGCTTTATCCTATAGTTAAAGAAACTGTAACGAAATTATGTGGCTAATAAATATTTCTGTCAGTCATTTCATTTCACCCTGCAGGTACAGATTCTTGGATCAAAATAATTATACACAGAATGCTGTAGTCAAAAGGCATAAGATGCAGAAGGTCGTGGTGTATTCTTATACTAGGGATTAAGCTTATCCTTACTGTGGTGCTTTTTCCTAATAATGTCCCATACTATGGATTTCCAAGAGATTCTCAAATTGTTTGTTCCTGCATAATAAGTCTTTTCTGTGAAAAGAAGTAAAATTATTGACTATTATTGACTTGTAACATTTTGTACCCGCATAGCTGTAATTTTTGGTTTTACTTTGATGTGCATAAGAAAAGAGAGAAATTGGTCCAGAAAACTTCTTATGATTTTGCTGGTAATTATTTTGATTGAAAAGCGATGCCAGACAGTGACTGGAAAAGGCAGAGGGAAATAACTATAATGTATACAGGCATTTTATCCATGGCATAAGTTTAGTAACTTCTAAAATGGATTGAGGCAAGAGAAATTGCTCATCTGTCTGTTGTTTTGTATTTAGCAGCTGTCTAGACATTCGGTGGATATCAGCCTCTGTAATTCCACTGCCTGTCAGGCTCCTGTGATGATCCTCACAGACTGAGGGTCTATCCTGATAAGACTGTCCACCCTTATTTTAAGGAGAGGAGAGGTGTAAAAACAGATTAACTTAACCATGTAATTGATATTGCACAGAGCTACAAATTATATTGAATATGTACATCATAGAAATGCAGAGCTGAAAAGTAGATCAAGACATTCTCTCTAATTTTTCCCCTGGTTGAGGCAGACCAAATGCACTTTAATTGTCTTACTGGTGTTGGGGGTGCACATTACACAGTTCAGGTTGGCAGCATCACACCTCCTTCCCCAAAACACTATCCCATACTCTGATCCTTTCCAACACCTGTCCCTGTACTCACACATCCTTCTCTTCCACAGTCCCCATGAAATATCCATCTCGGGACATTTGTCCATGTGTTTCTTTGTTCTGCAAAATTAAGCCAGTTTAAAACTCTGACGTGGTCTGAATCTTGTTGAGGGTACAAAATCTTTTATCTGAATTTAGCATGCTTGGTCTTGGTCAAAGTGTGCAGCACACAACTATACAAGAATAATTTATCCTTCGCCTTGTAGTGTGAAAGCACATTGAGTCACTACTGCAGCAGACTTTTAATCACCTTCTTTCTCATGGCCAGAAAAGTGCACACTGTTGCAGAGAGTGCTGCAGTTCACCATTATGCCCTCATGTATTTTCTCTTGCAAAAACTACTTTGCCACCATTGGAAATCTATCTAATTTAAAACTATTTCAGGTATGTTTCTGCTGCAGATTTTTTTTTTTTTTTAAGAGTAGCTGCTTTCCCTCAGATTAGTCAAACCTAGAATAAGTAACTTAACGGTTAACAGTGGGTTTAATTCTGTAATGTAGCATGCTATACCTCAAGAAAGAAATGTAGAAAATGAAAGACCAGTGAAAAATAAAGCCATTTCTGTTGAAGCAATTTTACTTCTGAGACTTCAAAGTTTGGCTTGTCTGGAGAAAGCACATAAGTGAATAAGGAAAAGAAAGCACAGACAAGCCAAGAGTTTATCTGAGAATCAGTAATGAAAGAAAATACCATTGCATTACTAAATAGTATTATGTGCACAGGTTTGTTAATTTGCATCGATTCATACAGGTGTATTTAATTCATTTTCTCTCAAACAGGTTCTAAGTCTGGCTCCAAATGATGGCTTTGCCAAAGTACATTATGGCTTCATCCTGAAGGCAGAAAACAAGATAGCAGAGAGCATACCTTATCTACAGGTACTTTTTCACCCACTGTAAATGTTTTACCAGCAAAAAGTAGAATTAGAATGCATAAAATGTGTCAGACTAGAAATGTACTAATTAAAAATCACTGCTTAAGCTATTTGTTGGAGTTATACTGGTGTATCACTGCTTATGAACTTGAACAAACTTGTACATTGAAAACCGTCAATTCTTAAACATCAAGTATTTGTTTTATTAATGGTTAACCCAAAGAGCTCTGAGCCTCAAAGTTTTTTGAGGTTGGTAGTATGCTGCAAATCTAATGTTCTTGAAAGATCCAGAGAAGCCTTACGTATACTTCTGAGTGTTTGGGAAGAAATACTACAAAAAAACCTTGATCCAGCTTTATAAAATGCTTGTGTGTATGTTTATAGGGTCAGGGGCAAATATCCATCTCTGAATATGCCTCTTTCTTGGAAAGACTGAGGGGACAAGCTGTGGGATTTGGAAAACGGGTAGCATTTCTCAATGATTTCTACTGACATATTATATTCATTCCCCTTAAGCTGCAGGTTAACCTGGTGGTTACATTTCCTACCTAATTTCATAGCCAATCTCTTGTATAGGATTGATAGACTATTTACAGCAATCAAATTAACTCTATTAGAAGTCTTATTGAAGTTTTCTTATACCTTTTATTTTTATTTATTTATTTAATTTTTAGGAGGGACTGGAGTCTGGTGACCCTGGCACAGATGATGGACGTTTTTATTTTCACCTGGGTGATGCATTACAGAGAATGGGAGACAAAGAGGTACACGCTTAACATGTTCTTGCTTTAAAATCTAAATGTGAGTGGCTGCAGAATCCAGAAAAGCATTTAATGATGGGCTTAATGTTGAAAACAAGAGTATACTGATTGCAACAACAATCCATCATGCGTGTGTAGAAGTCAAGATGATCCCCAGCAAAAAATCGGTTGTAGCCATTACAGTACAATTTCTTAGCATCTCTTGCTTTAGATTTAGCTTTAAATGTTTAAGCTGGCATAGGGAAACTTGAAGCAAGGGACTAAAAATTTACAAGAATTTTAAATGTCTCTACAATCTGTTTTCTGATTATATAACTTACAACACAGATCTTAATGAGTTAAAAGAACCAGTTATGTGTATATTACTGTATAGAAGTTTTGTATAACAGTGTTTTGTAAGTCTTCCTTTCTTTCCAAGGAGAAGGCACCTATGAGTATGTGATAAAAGAGGATCGTGAGAGGACTGAATGTGTGGGCTGAGATAAGAACTTCTTTCAATAACTAAATTAACCAAATCAATCAGGAAAACAGAAATTTGTACTATGTATCTGTTGAGTGGCCAACAAAAACAAGCATCACTGTGGAAGCCATAAGAGCTTCTATTTTGTTTATTTGAAATCAAATTATACTTAAAAGCAAAATTTAAATGTATAAATTATCACTAGGATCATGATAGGGAAGCAAAGGACCTTTTTTGAAGACTCTGATTAGTCATGAACTTTAATATGGGCATGAATTTAAAAACAACAGGAAAAAAAAGAAAAATATTCCAATTCCTAGATGGGAAATATGAAAAGAGTAAGCATTAAAAATCAGAGTAGAAATAGCCATGAAAATCACTGCTTTTTAATTACTTAGCTAGTAATATGTGCAATAATTATTCCTAAAAAACTATAAAAAATGCTGACCTCTAGTACTGTGGCCCAGTCAGTAGGTGGTTCTCCAGTATGAACTGTGGCAAAGGCTCTGTATGTGAACTTTCTCAAGCCTGGCTCATCAGGTTAGCTTTTTTTTTTTTTTTAATAACTTTCATTACAGTACCTTATACATACTACTGATCTAGAACAGTGAAATATAATATTTGAATTTTAAGTTATATAGCCTTCCCTGCAATCCTCTTCCAATGAGATTTTTTAAATTGTCATTTAGAATGAGAATTAGTTACCTAATTTTACTTAGAAACACATGCATACACAGATCCACGCACACAGTCTGCTTTCACACTCTATCTGTCTCCTTCTCTCAAATCCCTGTCCATTTCCATGGGACATTCTGAGTTGAGTTGCTGAGCTTAGAACATCCCATTGCTATGTTTGACTAAAGATACCACACAGATGTAATTAAGGTACATCATCTCTAACCCCAGGATAATTATGTATTGATGTTTATGGAGTTAATAGCCAAATCTGCTGTAGAAAAAGTTTAATTAATGACAAAGGAACTTCTTGGGATGGAGGACACTTCCAAATTTATCAGTGGAAAGATCATTGTTCAGCTAAATTTTTCTCACTGACCTTGCTAGACTTGCTGAATTTCCAGATTTAATCAAGGAAACAGATCAATATTTAAGTTGCATGTGAAATTGCTATCACTGAAGGTTTGTTGAAGGGAGATACTCATCTATTAGAGCTAAATTAGGAGTTATGAATGTGGCCTTGGGAAGTGTTAGGGAAACAGTATTGAGTATGCCTTTTCTAACTATAATTTGATAAAATGCAATATTGGCTTAAGAAAAGAAAAATTAAAACCATGGAAGTTATTACAAAACAAAGCACTCTTCGTACAGTATATACAATGTATAAACTGAGTGCATCTCTAACAATTTCTGTCCTGGAAAAGAGCTACACTGTTGTAGCTGTCCATGTTCCACTGCCAAGAACTGCAGAAGAAAAATATTCCTCACAGAGTCTTGGGAATGGAATGAGTGAGGCAGCCTAACTCTACTCCATCAGGGTAAAGGCAACTTCCATAGCACAATTCTTCTAATAAATAAATATTAACTGTATTATACATGGTAATTATAGCTGATGTATCTTAAAGAGCAGCAACATTCATACCATCACTCAGAGGCTGAATCAAGTAATTCATTCCCCTTATCATTTGGGCTAACTCCAGACATTGTAAATAGATGCAGACAGTCAGCATGAACAATCTATTGATATCTCACTGGTTTTGCAACTTTTGGAAACAAATGTTATAAATCCTAATTCTTCCATTTAACCAAGATAACACCAGATTTTAAAGACATACTGTGTATTACCTTTGGGTAAGTGTTTTTTTGACCCATGCACAATTTTACTGAGCTTCTCTAGGGAGAAAAAGAGAAGACAGTTTATATATGGTCTGTTAGTCTGCTCATCTACACTACTTTTGTGTATTTTAAATAATACTGTAAGTCAACAATGTATTGCAGACTTTCCTCCATACTTTAGGAGAGTTATAAAGATCAGAGTACCACATTTTTTTAAAAACTTGAAGAAAACTTATAGACTCTCAACGAGGACTTTGGCCAGTTTCTATTCAAGGCAGGGATTGCTGTCTGCTTCAGTCCCTGTGCTCTGGGATTATTATTCTCATATTTCCCTACTTAACTGTCCGGGTTTTTTTTCTAGTTTGTGGTGGTTTGGGGGGGTGGGGGTGGTGTTTATTTGTTTGTTTGGGGATTTTTAAAAATTGTGTTGTCTGAAATCTTGCAGCTGTAGCAGCAATGCTGGGCAGGAAGGAGGCAGCTCTGTATAACCTTCTCTGCATATGGTTTGTCACAATACTACAAATGCTGGATCTTTTCTTTCCAAGCATCTCTTTTTCTTTCTTTGGTTTTGTTTGCTGCTATGCAGGGGTAAAACAAGTTGTGCAAAGGGAGAGTAAAGACAATCAAAGGTCCAGTATTAACTTCAGTGGATTTCTGTCATGTGATTAGTTTTGGTGTAATGAAAAATATTTCAAGAAACTCCAGTGCATTGAAGTATTAGATAATTAACACTTTAGATCAGCAATTTTCATCATCACAGCATCTCCACTGGCAGCAGAAGACAGTAATCTTTAATTTGTAGGTAGAGGATTGAAACAGAGAAAATTAAATTGACCAAGATGAGAAAAAATTGGATATTCCAAGGACAAGGCATGAATTACTGGCCCATATTTGATGTGAATGGTTGTGAGGAGATTATCCTGTTTTGCTAATGTTGGACTGGACTCTCTTGGCCAACTGATCTATTTTGTTATTTGGGGTTTTTTGTTTGTTTGTGGTTTTTTTGTCCCTTAAGTATTCATTGGTACGTTTTATTAATAGAATAACCCAAACATCCCAAAGAGACAGTCTGCTACCTTGCCAGAAAGTGTTAATTTTTTTCCTGTAGGAGCTTGGCCGATGTGAATTTGGTTAACACTGTTAACAACTACAATGTTTTAGGCATACAAGTGGTATGAACTTGGATACCAAAGAGGTCACTTTGCATCAGTTTGGCAGCGCTCCCTTTATAATGTCAAGGGACTGAAAGCTCAGCCTTGGTGGACAGCAAGGGAAACTGGATATACAGAACTGGTGAAGGTAAGGCTGCATTATACTTTCATTTTTATTAAAATTGCAGCGATAATTTCAGTTATTGAGCAGAGAAAATGCTAAGCAATAAGATCAAAACGACTGACTTTGAATTCCAGACACCACTGTCAGACTAAGCACAAGACTTAAGTAAGATACTATAAAATAAACTTAGACATTTTCAAATTTGAGAATGGGGACAGGATGGCTGAAATTATTAATAAATACAAAATTTGCATGGTAGACAAATGCAACAACTCAAGTGGAAAATGACAGCACAATTCGGTAATGTCTGGAACACCCATTGTGAATTTTTAATTAGTCAGGAAAGGCTGTGCTTTTGAGCCCTTGTGTAATATTTAGTGACTTTAGAATCTTTTAATTGCACGAGAGAAACGAGTGTGGATTCCCAGTGATGGATTTAACAAAAGATAATAGTTCAGAATTTAAATTCTCTGAAAGGTTTTTTATTTATTTAATGCAAGACAAGTAAAGTGGTAATTGTTCATAACAATAGCTTTTATTTCCCGAATTGCATTTTTTAAATTAATTTATTATGATTCTAATAATTATTTCTAAAAAGAATTAAAAATTAGGAAGAGCAGTTTCAATTATTGGCATGTGGTTTAGAGAAATCATTATGAATAACTAATTCTTGAGGTATGTGTAGGAATGGATGCTTCTTGCCATAAAAGATCTGGAGAAACTGGGAACTCCTTAATATGTTTCTGTCAAACAAAAAGGAAACATATTATTTGTTTGGTGTTTTAGAGCTATATGCAGTGTTGGTTTACAGTTCCTTACATGTAAACTTTTCAAATTCCTATGTCACTGAAGGTAATGATCCATTCACCCTTGGCATGAGTCAGCTTTGAAGGGTGAAATAATTCAGCTGATGTTATAAAATGGCCAGAGCTTCACGTTGAAGGAGTTTTTTTCAGATGAATCAGGCTGTATATGGAGGCCTTGGTTTGGGTCAGCATTTTGAGTGGCTCCTAGAGCTGCTCAGGAAACCACCTGTGACCTCCACAGTACAACTGCCTCTCTGGAATTCAATAATACCTTTTCATTCCAATCATTTGGTGGTATATGTTTTAGCTGTTTTATTAGCAATGTCAGTGAATCTAGATTAAATTGTGTCTGGTAATATACTTGCACAGGTATCGTAATTTGGGAGCAGTAAGATTTACATTCTTTAAGATAACACTCACAGTTTAATGTATAAAGCCACAATGTAGTTATATGCATCAAAACAAATATTTGTATTGGTTTTTTGTAACTCAAGAAATTACTTTTGAAGGAGAGCAAGTTTGATTCTAATTATGTACAATGCTGCAAGCAAGACTAGAAGTAGTAGTAGTCTTCAGGAGTAGCATAAAATTATTGATGTTGGTTTTCTAGTTTCTGAGGTGTTCCAACTTCTGTACATGATTTAGTTTAAAAAAATTATTTCCCCTTCTCACAGAGTAAAAACCAATCAACAAGTATTTCCTACTGCTTCGCTTCATTACTCTCCTCTTATGTCTGTATGGGAAGTGTGGAGAATGCTTCCTAATCACACTGGTAAAATTAAACATGGTACATGTATACCGTACACAGCGCTGGAGGCCCTGACCCTCCTTCTGAGTTTCACTGCTTGTTAAATGGGAATGAACTATTTTCAATAACTTGGTATCTTAATAATGCTAACTGAGCATTTGTTTGGGGCTGGGGCAGTAGTAAAACTGAACTCTCTTTGGTTCATTCCATTGACCAGCACAGCTGTGGTCAGTGGCATCTTATAGCACAGGCCTGGCTTGATTTTCTTTTTAAAGGTCATATAGTTTGTTTGGCCTAGAGATGGAGATATGAATTTTGACATTGCCTTGCTTTTCCCACAGAAAGCCTAAAGAGAAAATAGGGTTTTTTCAGTATTCTCAGTTTAATAACTTGGTTCTGAGGGGCATTCAGCTTAACTGGCTGTAATCATATGGACAGGAGACATTCTGTCCGTGCTAGTGGCCTTGTTTGCAAGTGAAAAAAAAGGGATATTTCCACAGGATGATTGATTTTTACAATGCTAAATAACTGTCTAAGCATGGCATATCTGCTTTTCTGGTGTTAACTGTCCTACTGCTTTACTTCAAAAATGGGTCCTGATGCTTAACTTCCTGATGGGTAAGGTTAAAAAAAGACAATCTCATATTTTACGTATTTTAATATTACCTGCTTGCCTGTATGTCTTTAGGGAGAAGGTTTTGGGTTGGGTCTTTTTTGGGGGGCAGGGAGGTGAGGAAGACTGAGAATATTTCAGTAAGACTTCTCAGAATATGGTCTATCTAAATTAGTGGAACTGTGCTGAAGGGAAGTGGGTTTTTGAATCTCTCTGCAGCTCACTGGGCTTAATGTTTTTCCTTGAAAGAATGGAGAGGCACCTGATTTCTCAGGAAGAAGAAAATACAAACCTTTATATTAGGAAGTGTATGCTGTGTGATTTATGTAGAGATGTTCTGCTAACATCTCTGACTTACAGTATTTTAGGCCTTTGGATCTGGGAATTCAAGAAATTATCTTCCTCTTTTGTTCTCAGCTGAAAGGAAGCCTTACTACTCTCATCTTTGAAAACCCATCCTTTTCCCTCAGGACGATTAGCTTTCCTCAGCCAGTCATACTGAGTCATTGCATCTTTCTCCAGTACCTTCTGTAGAACCTCATTTATAGCATATTATTCTATTTGGGTGCTCATTTAAAAATAATAAAAGATATACAATGGTGTTGGGTCCTAGAGACTTTTCACTGGTTTGAAAGTAATATATAGTCAATGACTTAAGTAACTTTGTCCTTTCTGCATGTTGTGTCCTTTGACTTTTGGAAAGGATGCAGACAATGCTTTGTCAATAATTTACTACAGTGAATAGCAGATTGATTAAAGTAGATCTTGTATTGTTGCTTTCTTTTGATGGCTTAGATGTTATTAATTAAAGTTTAAAGTGCAGCAAGGAAAGTGCAGAAAGACAATGAAAGTATTGGCAACAGCACATATCTTTATAGTTTTCCATAGCTTGACAGGTGTGCCTTAATGGTTTAGGTAATAATTACTAAACGTTCATAGACAAGGGAGGAGTTAACTTGAAATGTGTATTTGAAGTGTGGTTGGAAACTTTAGGGGAGACTTTTGTTGAAAAGAGCAAAGATGGTGCATGCAAGTGCTGACGTTTAAGCTCTGTGAGTGATTGGATGGGTGCAAGGAATCTGTTTTGAACAGTTTAAACACTGCCCCTTGCTTGGAGGTTATCAGCACTAGCCAGTGGAGATGTGGTAGCTGATTGTGAATGCTTTCCTATTCTGTGTCAATAACAAAGTGAAGTACATTAAACTCCTCACCACAATCGTATTTTACAGTTCAGTGGATTAAAATGGATGTGTGGGCAGTAGTTATGCCTCACATGAAGGGTAGCAACCTCTTAATCTCTTCCTGTGTCATTTATAACCACACATTGAAAGGGTTTGACAGCACAGAGAAAGGACATTTTCAATATAATAGTCTTACATAAAAACATCTGATATTAAAAAATCCCTATTTAAATAAAATCTACATTATTGCCAGATGTACAGCAACTGTAAGCTTCAGTTGTTACTAGGAACTGTATTTAAAAAGCCATATGGAGGTTTATGGGAATCAGCTGCTAGCAAACAAGTACATATGCTCCCAGTGCTGGTTGCCTCCTGATTTTTCACTTGTAATCAGGATACTGCACCAAATATAATATGAATTTTTTGCTCGAACCTGGAGCTTGAATCCTTATGTATCACAGAGGCATAAGTGTATTTAACTTTTTTTCTGCAGATACCAACTCTTGGACCCGGAGCTGTAAGTCCAAGTCCTGGACTTAATCATTATGCTTTAATGGGTTTTGTTTTCTTACTGTTCAAGGTATCACTGAGAGTCTGTTATATCAGGCTTGGGAGACCAAGGCTGGGTGCCATTGGAACTCCCCACTTTATTTCTCTCTAGGAGCTGTCTTTTGGTCATTATAAAGCACTATCTGTGTGTTTTACAGGTGGGGTCTATGGGGGTTTCAGGACAGAAACCCTATTGATTTCTGAGCAATTTATGTCTAAAACCATTAAGGTTTAGTTCAAAACCGATTAGATGTATTCAAATAAATTTGTATCTAACATGTTGGGGAGGGAGCCTTTAAACACAAGGACAAACACTGGCCTTTATAGGTTAACCTTCAACCTGTGGCACTTGAGAGGGGGTAGAGGGGTCAGAGCAGCTGCTGCCTACAATGCCTTGGACCACCAGTGCTCTTCATGTGTCATCTTGTCTGCAGGGATGAATGCTCCCTCTTACCTTTTTTCAGCTGAGGGAGTGGGAGGAGTTTGAGGAAGTACAGAAGAACCTGTAGTATCTTTTAAAGGTTTCCAGTTTAGTTTTTTGCTCTATATCAATTTAAATTGAGGCTAGTGTGAGTGTAGGTTATTCTTTTCTTTCTCTTCTCCAGCCAGTGCAAAACCAGGTACTCAAGCTGGCATTTCCTTTTGTAGATAGCATAGTGCTAAATAAGTAGCAGCACTGTTCTTGTATACATCTCTGATTAGATGGAAATTTTCAATCTTTTTTTGTACCCTACATTTTGGAAAAGTCAGTTTCCTGTTATGCTCATGTATGCCCACAGTTTTCCAAAGATATTGTAAAAAAACCAAACCAAAACCAAACCAAAACCACCAAACAACAACAACAAAAACCACCCCAAAAGAACTCTGTTTTTACTTAATGCCAGCTGTTAAATTAGTGTTATAGAAACCATCAATGAGGGAGAATAACATGAATGCACCAGGAAAAATAAGTGTTCTTCCCCATTTTTTGATAGATGAGAGAAAAAACCAATTTGTTATGATAGAGATTGCTATAATAAGAGAAGTGAAATCCATATCTTCATACATTTTTGCTTAGTTAAAATTGTTCTAGTGGGAGAAAGTTGCTGTATTATAGACAATGTGTTCTAGCCAAAATTTGCTTTGTTAAACCTTTTATGATCTAGCCATATAAACCTATTTTGTCAGATCAGCTTTTCCTTTAAGTAAAAAAAAAAAAAACAACCTCAGGTGGAAAATGCAACTGTTTAATTTACATGAGGAGGGCTAATAATCATACGAAGTTTTAAGACTAAAAGGGGGCACTTACATCACCTAGTCTGCTCTGTGCTATAGAGACTTTTGAGTTTTGCTCATCATAAAAGGAGGTAGTGTGGGAACATACCGGAGCTTATTTCAGTGTGAAATGGATTGAAAATGACTTACAGAAATGCATTGTTCAAGAGCACAAAGGAAAAATGAAAACTATTCACCCAAAATAAGGTTTAGTCAGAAAAGTAAGCTGCTGGGGAATTGAAGTTACTTTTTATCCAGATCCATTGTTATACTGTGGGTTTTCCATTTATATTGCTGTAACATTAAAATGACTTCTTATTGGTAGAATGAAAGGTTTTCTAAGCTATCTGATTTCTCCAAATATAATGTCCTAAGGCAGCAGAGAAGAGAAATTTTAATTGTGCTATTTTGTGGGTGTTTATGTATGAAGTGCAAGGCAACTCACACGTTCTTAATGGTTGTGTCCATAAATGACCACCTGGCATTTCAAGTTGTATACAACTTTTTTCAATAGCATCAACACATGCAAGTGAATCTCAGCAAGCCTTTCTGAAGGTTTAAATCATAAATTTCAATTCAAGTGGTGTGTTTAAATTTGGTCTCTTTAGTCTCTAATATTCTGCCAACACCTGGAGTTTCAGGTTATGTGAGTGGTTTTCCAGTTGCAGGAATGGTTCCATGTCATATGCACAGCATTTAGGAAGATCAATACATTTAGCTTGCAATGGAAAATGATCACTTAAAGAGCCCTTAAACTCATCAAAAAGCAAGTCAAAGTGAGGCCTCATCTGCAAAGAGACTGGCTGTTGTTGAAATCTTACAATCCCAATGTAATTGAAACTGAAGAATGGTGTGGAAGTTATTTTTCCTGCCTTAATATGTCAGAAGGGAATTGAATTTAAAGCAATTTGATAATAACAACAAACACTTTCTTTTATTGCTTTTAAATAAAGTTAATAATGGCAGGAAAAAATAAAAATGGTACTAAAGCCAAGCACAGTAATTTTTCAGTGCAGTAACATGGCTCTCACAACAGTCCTTAGAGAAAAACTGGAAGCTCATTCGGGATGAGGGTCTTGCTGTGATGGATAAAAAAAGAAACCTCTTCCTGCCTGAAGATGAGAACCTACGGGAAAAAGGAGACTGGAGCCAGTTTACCTTATGGCAACAAGGTAAAACATTCTGTATTTCTTCTCTTACCTCAATTTCATGATCTTAGATTAACATAGTGTAATTAGGAGTAGCAACACAGCTTTTCCTAGAACTGTTTATCAGGAAGGAACCTGATAAAACAATGTTTGGGATGCCTGTGACAATGAACAGGAGTTCTTTATTCTAAACCATGTTGTTCCCAAATACTTCTAAGGGTCCCTTGAGGATGGTAACTGTTCAGTGAGTGCACTCCTCTTCTGGCAAGGCTGCCAACTCTTTATCTGCATAGTACAGATCAGCCTAAGGGAAGATGGGGACCTAGGAGAAGGCACATCCTCAGTTCTGTGTTGCCAGTCTGTCATTCAGAAATGGTATGAGCAAAAGAATATGACTTTAATAAGCCTGCTGCCCTGTCCCTGAGCTGTGCACTGGGAGGCTCAATTCTTGGAATGACCTTAAATTCTTATAAAACTCCACAAATGAAATAGTACTGCAAAATAAAACATTAAAAGCAATTTATATCAAAATGTAATCTGGTGTTGAAATGTTATGATACTGGAGGCATTTTAAATCTTTTTTTTTTCCCTATGCATCCACATTAGTGATTATACATTTAAAATAACACTTTTTTAGATGTATAAAGCCTGGTGTTCACAAATAATGTAAAAGTAAAATGCGTAGGCTGCTATGATATTACAACATGGAGGTACTTGATACTACAGCATGGAGGTTGCACAGTGTGTAAAAATGGGAATAATAATATTTACCTGTCTCTCAGTGTCAGATCTTTGGAAGCTTTGTTGCTCTTCCTTAAAGCAGAAAATGGAAATGTTCATTCATTGCCCTTACCAATGTTCTATCCGTTATTTTCACTAGGAAGAAAAAATGAGAATTCTTGTAAAAGTGTTCCAAAAACATGTGCTTTATTGGAAAGATTTCCGGAAGCTACTGGCTGCAGAAGAGGGCAGGTACCTGGCAAACTTCTTCATTTTTGCGAATTCATAATGCTGTGAACAGGTGATTTTGTGGAAATTGGCTTCCTTGTGGGAGCCAAAGAGTGCTGCCACATGCTTCTTTCCTGAAGGTAAAAGAAAGAAATTTTACATCCATGAGTGTGAGTGCCAACAAAATTTGTTTCAAGTGCCTACAATGACTATTCAGCTATCAGTTAACCTCATTTAATCATGCAGTATAGACCTGCAGGGGTCAATACACATGCAGTGGCTCTGTAGGACGTAAGGTTTCAATTTTTTTTTCTGAGTAATTATATTTTGTCTGCAGTGACTATATAAGAATATCCTTCAGGTGGCAAAATTAAGGATGCAAAAGTTGAAAAGCAGAGTGCTAATGTAGCCCTAATTCAGACCCTTGAGTGTATGTGTTCATCTTTTTGACCAGTCCCTTGCTTTTGATTTGCAGAACCACACTGTGTGGCTACTGTTGTGGGAATGAACAAGGCTGTTGTTTCATTGATTGGTTGCAGAGGCTGGTTATAGTGAATATAACTGATGAGAAGTCATCACACTCAATGTGGCTACAAGAAAACTGCTCTCAGTCATGTCCAGAGCCAAGGTGGATCTGTCCCTGAGAGCAGATTCTCTTTGAGAGCTACTGTTTTGTTCATAATGTTTTGGTGCCCTACATGTTATCACCATGATATGGTTTGTGGAAATGTTGTATATTTACAGCTGTAGCTGTAGTCACATATTTTGAACATATAAGAGTACAATAATCTGAAAAGCTGTGCTCTAGGAGTCTAAAGTTTTACATTCACTATTATGAGATGCCTAGGGCAATTTTAGTTTTATGCTAGCCAAGACTTGGATGCTACTGCTAAAATAAACTTAAAATATCAGCTGGTCTATTCACATAGGGAAGCACTCGTAACCAATGGGAACAAACACAATCAGGAGATAAGGAATTCTGTGGTGGATAGGCTATTTGGATGCTTTGGTCACCTCATGTAGTGACAAAGATAAATGTAAAAAAATCAACTACCTGCTCAGTGCTGCTGAGACACTGTACAGAACAATAGGAAGTGATCAAAATTATAACATTCTTCTTAAAAATAGCAGTAAACTAAAAGTATCACAGCTGGTTTTAATTCTGGACATTTCTTACATTGCAGCCATAGTACAAGTCATTGGTAGTTTAGAACCATTTATCTACAGCACCTGAGCACAGCACACAGATGTAATTCACAGACATATCCAGACTGATCTGCATGGACAGATAATGTGATAATTACATGACAGTAATCAGTCTACAATGCTGGCATATTTGCATTACAGAAATTGTTTATCTCAGATGTTGGTAAGAATCCTGCATCACCAGTTGTTTGCACTGTGATGGGGTCTAACACATCATGGTGTAACAGAGTTGGGTGTGAGGATCTGTGTTCACCACGGCCACTGGAGCACATCAATTGCTGTCATAAGAAACCGCCAGTAAGCTGAAACCTCAGACAGCAAGAATGACTGAAGCAAGAGGCACGTGCTGTCTTCTGCTGGTTTTGTTAGCAGCTGGAGAGCATGCAACACCTTAATCTGTAAGATTTATCAAAACTACTCTGTCCCAGCCAAATGTGCAGATTTCTCAGTTGAAAAGGTGCTTCTCACCACTGTCATACATTATTCACACTTCCTGTTATCTGAGTTGCTGTAGAATGAAACAAAAAGGTTGAGGTGAAAAGGGACATCTGGTGATTACTTAGTCCAGCCCCTTGCTCAAAGGATGATGAATTAGAGCAGGTTGCTGTGTCCAGCCAGGTTTTGAGTGCCCCTAAGGATAGAGACTCTACAGCCTCTCTGGGCAACCTGTTCCTGTGTACAATAAAAGAGGTGTTTCCTTACACTTAAATGGCATTTCCTTTGTTTCAATCTGTGTCAATTGCTTCTTTGCCTTTCACTGGAGGCCATTGAGAAGAGCCTGCCTCTGCCTTCTTCACTCTTCTCATCAGGTATTTATGTATGACAAGATCCTTCCTTGAACCTTATGTTCTCCAGGCTGAACAGTCCCAACTACCTCAGTTTCCCCTTGTATGTTACATTCTCCCATCCCTTAATCCCCTTTATACCCCTTCACCTGCTCCAGTGTGTCCATGTCACAATAGGTAGCGCAGAACTGGGTCCAGCATTTAAGATGTCTCACCAGCTCTGAGGGGCAGGATAACCTCCTCCAACAGCCTGCCAGAGCTCCCCATAGTGCAGCCCTGCAAGCTGTTGGTGGCTTTGCTGCAAAGCTGGCTCCTGTTTAATTTGGACCCCAGAGTCTCCTTCTAGAAAGTTGCTTTCCAGACAGTTGTCCGCCAGCCTGTATTGGTGCATGCCTCCCTAGTGCAGAACTTTATGCTTCTTTCTGTCAAATATTTTAAGATTTGTGATTCCTCCTTTCTCCATCCTGCCAAGGTCTTTATGAAAGGCAGAAAAAACAGCAACAACAAAGTAGTGTATTGGCCCTTCCTATTCAATTTTCTATCATCGGCTGAGGGGGATGCACTCTGTCCTATCTTTTGAGTCATTGTGAAGCTCTTAAAGAGTGCTGGACCCAGTACTGAGCCCTGGGATGCATCTCTGATGAGTGGCCTTCAGATGGGCTTTATGCCTCTGATCATAACTTGTTGAGCAGGATTGAACAGGTTTCAATCCTCTTCACTGGGAACTTGTCCAGATTCTATTTCCTTACTTTGTTGGATAGGATATTTATGGCAGACTGTTCAAAGACTAATGTTGAGGTAAACAATATCCACCAAGCTAGAAACCTCACCCTAGAAAGCTGGCAAAGTAGAGAATCCCCTTCATAAACCCATACTGACTGCACCCAGGTATACTTACTTACGTGTTTGAAAATTGTTTCCAGGTTACTTGCTCCATCACCTTTCCAAGGGTTCAGGTGAGGCTGACTAGACAGTAGTTCCTCAGACCATCCTACTTACCCTTCTTGGAGATAGGAACAATGTTTCCTTTCTACCAGTTCTCAGGGACCTCTCAGTGACCTTTCAGAGGTTGTGTGGATTATGTATGGATTCATATCATCCATTTCCCTCAGGCCTCATGAGTGGATCCCATCAGGACCATGAACCACGTTGTTGAGTTTGTTTAAATGTTCCCAAGCCCGATCCTTCTCCAGAGAAGATAAATCATCTGTGCTCCAGTCTATTTCACTGGTCTCAGGTGCCTGGCACTCCTGAAAGTCCTTCAGTCAAGACTGAGGCAAAGAAGACATGTAGTGCCTCAGCCTTTTCCATGTCCTTTGTTGTCAAATATTCTGTCATGTTTAGTAGCTGGGCATGTTTTCCCTAGAATTCCTTTTATTGCTGAGATACTTGTAGGAATCTCTCCTGTTAACCCTTCAGATCCATCTCCAGATTCAGCACCGGGAGAGGTTTGACTTTCCTACCCTCATCCCTGCCCGTGCAGAAAGTCTCTGCAGTCTTCCTGGTTGACCTGACCCTGCTTCCACTTCCTATATACTTCCTTTTTGTGTTTCAATTTTTTCTGGGTTGCTTTGCTTCCTTCACATAGGAATCACTGAGTTTGGACAAGGTGCTACTTAAAATTCAACCAGCTGTCCCAGACTCCTCTTCTCTCATGGGATTTTTTCCCAGCAGATCGCTTAGTAAGACCAGATCTGCTCTCCTGAAGCTGTGGGTAGTAATACTGCATTTTTTTTCTTTCTCCATCCTCTCATGATCTTGAACTCCACCCTCTCATGGTTGCTACAGCCAAGACTGACAGTGACCTCCACAGACATGTCATCTGAGAGGGGCTGGCCATTCTGGTGAACACAAGAGTTGTGTCTCCTATTGTCCATCCTTTTAAGCCTTTCCATAGGAAAAAAGGTATTTTTTCTGATTGTAGACAGAAGATCATTATTTTCAGCTTGAAATGTGAATACTGGTTATTTTATTTAAAATTAAAACTGTGCGCTTTCACACACAAACACACCCCTTATCTCATACACCACGAAAACATATGTTTTGTAGTATTAAATGCCTTTAGGCTATGAGAGAGAATTGCTGCTGAAACTCAAACAAAAGATGGCATTACACTTTTCACCCATCACCAAAGATGAGACTAAATGAAGTCCTGAACTCCCAGCAGCACGGTTGTGAAATGGAATGTGTGAAAGATGTGCCTTTCTCTTCTTGCAGATCAAATATTCTATCATGCACCCAGGAACTCATGTCTGGCCCCACACGGGACCCACCAATTGTCGGCTGAGGATGCATTTGGGCTTGGTGGTCCCTAAGGAAGGCTGCAGAATACGGTGTGCCCAAGAGAACAGGTAGGGTTACAGTGTTGAAGGGGAGTTCTTGTTTTGAGGGGAGGGGGGTTGCTTGCTTGCCTGGTTGTCTTTTTGGTTTGGGTTGGGTTTTTTTCACTGTCCTCGAGACTGAAGAAGAGATGGGACTGCATGTAGTTAAAAGAAGAAAAAAAAGGGGTGATGACCAAGATGTGTAATATATTTCATTAAAGAGGCAAGTTTGCACTCTGACTCATGGTACAAACTTATTGCCAGGAGAACCTGAGACAAACCTGCTCTTCTCTGCTATGGCATGGAAAAAACAGTGGGTTTGGTCAATGGGGTCTCTGTTTACTTTTTCAATGCCAACCTAATATTGCTGCCAACAGAGCTCCTGTATTTATTTTAGTTTTGGGGAAAGCTAGAATTTGTTGTAAGACTAATATACCTACAAGCTAATATACCTATAAGCTAAGACTAATATATCTACATTTTCACTACTGTGACAAAGCACCATGGTACTCCTGCAGAAGCCTCTTTGTATTATTTGTTATAATTCAATTGAAATATTCCACTTGAAGTTGATCTAAGGACGAAGCCATCTGTGAAGTTTTAGGCCCAATGAATTACACACATGGCTTTTTTTTCTTTTTTAAGTGTGCTTTAAGTGAAATTTCTTACCCATTAGGGAAAAATTATACTAAATTTCAAGTCAGTTTTATCTCAGTCCAAAATGAAATTAAATGCAATAGCTTATACATTTACAATCAGGGCATATACTCCCCTTAGAAATATGGGAAAATGTGCTAAGTTTTTTGTACTTTATTATTAAACACAGAAAGAAAAATGTAGTGTTAACTATACTGCTTATTGCTTATAGGATTAATTTGCCAAGACTGAAGTGAAATTCTCATGATGCTTAGTATCTGTACATGTATTTTGAAAGACTCTTACATTGTCTGCAGCTTCTGAGGGCAACAAGTGTTAATTTTGAATTATTTTCAATGTAATAATGTAATTAATGTTAGAAATATAATTAATTTGATATTGAGAAATGAAATGCACTCTTGTCTACATGACTGCAATATATAGCAAAAGAGGGTTTTTTGATTTGAAAACAACCACAACCGGAAATCTTTGGAATTTTTGAGGATAGAAGTATCCAGCTGTTAATAACAAAAATTGTTCTTGCTATACTCTCTTGACAACATGTAGCTAAGAGTCAGTGTAACAACCTACACTACCGACATCTAGGAAATGATGGACATTTTTTTTTCCATCATTCCAATCCAATATTCAAAACAAGTTGAGTGGAGGAAGAGGTGCTAATTGCCTTATAGGACTGACATAGAGGCGTGGAGTCTTTTCACTTCAGGACATTAATGTGAGTTCAGATTGGTGGTGACTGAATGGTGTCACCATTACATGGCTGTTTAGTAGCTGGTGTAACCAAAATAGTGGTTTTGCTCTGGTGCCAGGAGCGCCAGGTGTCCACAGCTCACCACCTGTTACAAGGCTGCCACCCTTCTTTGTCTTAACCTGGACAGAAGGGATAATCCTGTGGGGAATGAACTTAACTACCTCCCTGGTAGCAGTGCTCCCTGAAAGAGCAGAAAAATGTCTGTTGCTGCAGGGAGAACATAGAGCATGCCAGTGTCCACGTTCCAGAACCTGGGTCAATCTTATGCACCAGACATACTCATTTTGCATGTAAAACACTCATGAGCTGACTACAACTTCTGCTGAAATGTGTTAAGATCAGTTGCTTACAGCAAGAGCCGTGCATTCGGAAACAAGGAGATTTTCCCTGGAAGCAAAGTGTCTGCTGCTGGTAGTGAAAGGGCTTTTATATGTCCTTCCCCTTTGGCAGAGGAGGTGTGTGAACTACTCTCAAAGGGAATGGTGCCAGGAGGAAGATTTACCTTGAGCAATTTCCATTCCTTTCCTCCTGGTGGTTCAGAGCAGAGCTAAACTGCTGGGATTTCCAATAGGAGAACAGGCTGGAAAGGAAGTTAGCATCATGCCTTTTCTGGCCTCCTGTGCCGCTGCTGTGTGCACCAGAGAGCAAACAGAAACAATGAGAATTTCATGCTTGGTTACCTCTGTGCCACCCACCATGGATGTTCAGAGGGTTACAATGCAACTCATCATTTGATGGACAGGCAAATCAGCACTGTGTAGTGCTGCTTTTTACTCCTTCACTTGCAGAAGAGTTTTTTGTAGCTGTTTGGAGTTGATATAGATGATCAGAGGGCTGAAACACCTCTGCTATGAGGAAAGGCTGAGAGATCTGGGATTGTTTTGGTTTTGAGAAAGCTTCAGAGAGACCTCATGATGTCCTTTAGGTACTTTAAGGAAACTTTTAGGAAAGATTGGGACAGTTTGAATCATATGGGTTGCAACAGGACAAGGCTTTTAAACCAAAAGAGGGTAAATTTAGATTATATTTAAGGCAGAAGCGTTTTATAGAGAGTGTGGTGAGACACTGGAACAGATTGCCCACAGGGTTTATAGATGTTCCATCCATGGAAACGTTCAAGGTCAGACTGGACAGAGCTATGAGCAACCTGATTGAAAGAATCTTTAAAAGCAAAACCTGCTGTGAGCAGGGACTCTATTCAACCTAAACTATTATGATTGTATGTTTCTTCTTCTGTAGAGCATTGGTCATTTTAGGTCACTTGGCATTTTGAAGTCCCAGCTCTGTAAAGTGTAGGGTATAATGCAGGAAAGTGGTAGGTAAATAGTATCCAGTTATCATAATGCAACATTGCTGTCAAGGAAGGTAACCTTATGTTAAAATGAAGGTGAAGGTACAGCCATTATGCAGAAGCCAGTCTGAGATTTCACCTTTAACAGGTGACACTAGAGCTGATATGGAAAATTATCTGGAAACTACCCCAAAGTGGCTCAGCACCAGACCAGAACAATATGGTCCCTGTGTTACCACTGAGAAATGTTTCTCACACCATCAGGCTTCTTGAAAATATTTATTTGCATGCTAATAGTGGGGTTTGTAGCCTTTTCAAAAGGGGCTAATAGTCCTGTCAGCTTTATGACTTTTTCTTTGTTGTGCAAAACAGCCAATCCCATTATGATGCAAATAATAGATCCTGGGTTTTAACCTCTGAAGCTACTTCATCTGGGTGCTTGGGTTTTTATTGTCCTCAACTGAGTTGCACTTTCAGGCTATTTAGAGCAGTTCTTTTCAGGCTTGATTTAATTACAAAAAAAAAAAAAAAAACCAACAACCACAACAACAACCGAAATCCGCCCCCTCCCCCCCCCCCCAAAAAAAAAAAAAAACAGAGACAAAAAATCCTAAAAAAATCCAAACAGAAAAAAACACCCCAAAATAAACCAACCAAAAAAACTCCTAAACCAAACCTTGAATTTTTTTACCACATTACAGCATTGCAAGTGGTTTACTCCCATGGACTGTATTAGAACCAATGTAATTTTAGTGCAGTAGCAGTAACTCAAGGCTTGAGTGACATACAACATTTTTGTTACCAGATAACTGATGTGGTATCAAAAACCCCACATGATCATATCTGAAACTTGCAAAAGGCTGTTTATCTGGGCCTTTAAGGCATGTACACATTAGTGTGATGATTTTTTTTTAGTATGTTATGCTTTCTGGTTTGTCTACTCTTGTTTAAATTATGTTTAGCTAATTATTTCAATTGATCCTATTTCAATTTCTCTTCAAATATTATAGCACAACCCCATAAATTTAGATGGTTAGTTTTTCTTTTTGTTAAATTGAAAATACAGAGATGAATTGAAAGTATGAACCTAGTTTTCCCTGTTTTTGAAAAAGGAAAATTGTTTTCTCTGTAAATGAATACAGCTGAATGAGATTAAGCAATGCATTTTCATCTTTGGCTGGAAAAGGCCTTTGTTTCTTTACCATTGTTACTGTTTACAGTGCTTACTTCCCTCTGAAGGCATCCATCCTCTTGGATTGCTTCAGCTCCTGAGGGACCCTGTTAAAAAATTGAGTGTGTGTTCATGGTAGAGTGGCTTTAGGGAAGGAATGTTTCTGTGACCATTGTTACCTTGACTGTTATTCATCCAGTCTCACCTGGAGGTGTATAATCAGGTGTTAAACTTCTTTTCAAAATTATGAATCCAGGTCTCAGCAGGCTGGAGAAGCTGCCAGCTGAAACGTGATGAAGTTCAACAAAGGCAAATACAAAGCCCTGCAGCTGATAACAGATAAACACCTTGCAGCTGTAGTGGCTGGGTGATGACTGCCTAGAAAACAGCTTTGCAGAAAAGGGCTTTAAGGACCTTAGGGGCCAAGTTGAACATGTATTCTTTTGTATTGATGAAGTCTAGCTGGGTACTGGACTGTGTTAGTAAATTTGTAGGAAGCAGTTTGAGCAGAACAATTTTTTTTCCTGTCTCTTCTACAGTCAAGACACTGCCTCTGGAGTACTAGTCCAGTTTGCCACACTTTAGTACAAAAAAAGTTATAAACTAGAGGGACTCCAGTGGAGGAAGAATAAAATTATTAGGGGGAAAAACCTAACAAACTGTTTTGGAGTCTGGAAACCAGAAGGCTAAAGAGTAGCCTAGTTGCAGTCTTAACTACTAATGGGTGACTGTGAGGAAGGCAGAGACAGACTCATTTCAGAGAGTTGCAGTTGTAGAATGAGGGGTAATGAACACAAGTATCAGTGAAGGAACGTTCATCTAGGTGAAAGGGAGATTTCACAGGAAGAAGGTGTGGTGGTTTGAAAGCAAAACAAGTGACAGCCTCCAAGTCAGAAATACAATTTAATAGGAAGAAAGGGGGGGAAAAAAGTAAAATAAAATAAATGCAATAATACAAAAGACCACTGATAAAGTCAGACTACAACCTGAGCAGGGTGATGGAAGCAGTCCAGGTGAGGTGGTCTTCCTGAAGCAGTGATTCCATAGAAAGGACTGGTAGCTCTGGTCCTCTAGGAGTCCAGTGGGTAAGGGCTGCCTGTACTGTCCCAAATCCCAGCTTATATCCAGGTGAGAATGCTTGACTCCTCCCTGTGGGGGGAGCATCTCACAGTGGGATGATGAGTCATACAGGGGGTCCTTGATGGCCCATTAAAGAGAGATAGCTCCTGGATGGAGTTATCTATGAGTCATGCACAAGGCATTGATGGGCCATTAACAGAAGGCACCCCAGAGGAAGGGGGCCTGGGAAAACACTGCCCCACCTGGATTCAACAGTTCATGAAGATGGTGATAGAATACTTTGGGCATATCCTACACTACAACCCAGGACAGATGGTAGAGTGCCCGTGGTTGCAGATATCTGAGGTTCTTCACTAGTGGATATTTAAATATTTCATCTAACCTCAAAGTTGGATCTAACTTTGCAGTGAGTCCTTCTGTGAGCAGAGGCTGGACCACATGACCTTTCAAAGGCATTGTTCTGATTTTTAGAAAAAGTAATTTCTTTTTGAACTGTATGACCATGTTACTAGTCATTCCCCCACTTATGTACATCACTTATGTATCTGATTATAAATGAAGAAAAGTGGATTATCACACCAGTATTATACCTACTCCCTGCTTAATGAACTCAAGTAATTAAAAGTATAATAAATAACATATGTCTGAATGTGTTTGTGACCATAACTGCAGAATGAGGGGAAAGGATCCCTCAATATGTAGGTCCATTAGACTGATCTTTCTGTAGTTTATTTAAAGCTCTCATACTCCAGTCTCTCTGGATTAGGCAGTGAAATCTTGATTATGCAATCTGTACTGTTTAAATCTTCCTTGTGTGTCAAAGAGCATCTTCAGAGCTGATCTGTAGCTTACCTGCTCCATAGCACTTCAAGTACTACACTAAAGTATGTTCTTTTTTGTTTTACAGAGACTGGGAAGAAGGGAAAGTTCTTATTTTTGATGACTCTTTTGAGCATGAAGTATGGCAGGACGCTGAAAGTTATCGCCTGATATTCATTGTGGATGTGTGGCACCCCGAGTTAACAGCCCAACAGAGACGTACCCTTCCTGCCATTTAGGGGGTTTCTTCTGAGGTGTGGAGCAGGGGAGTATTAACTCCTTTGGAGTATGAAAATAAGATTGATTTATCCAGCATACAAAATATACAATCATTTTAAGGGTAAGAAAAGATAAGGATGATGTTCTACAATCAGAGTGGACTTGGTTTAAAAAAAAAAAAAAGAAGCCATTTTTTGTTTCATACTGATACAGCACTGATGTGTATTGTTTTTCTGGCTGCAAGTCTGAAAGCACAAGTCTTGTCAGCCAAAAAGCAATAGATCTGGATTTTCAAACTGAGGAATGTGCAGATGTTTTTGCCATGCCTGTATTTTCTTTACAAAACCAGTCAGTCAGTGACCTGCTGGACTATGTTCAGGCACAAGATTTATAAATTTGCATCTAGGGAATACATCCTGGCCTTCTGTCTGGAAAGCAACATGTAAGATATTTGCAAACATGCACACAATCAACTTTGAAAGTCAGTATGCAGGTGTATTGTTAGCTGCTTTAGGCATAGAACATGTTCCTATGTTATCACTGTAGATAATGTGAATGGATTATGTGTGTTTTGTACTTTTTCTACCTTAGTAACTGTATTTTTCTAGCTTAATTATGAACAAATCTTCCTTAATTAACCACTATTTTTTAAAAAGTGAGATATATATATATACACACAAATGTGTCTCTAGCTATCAGCAGAAGGAAAACACTGTTTATGAACAAATTCCATTTTTGCCAAGTGTGGCCTTCTTTTGCCTTCCTGGAAATGTAAACAGAAACTTGCATAATAGCTGCCTAGTGAAGCTTCTGTTCTTCTAAAACAGAATAGTTCTCTGAGTTAGCAGGTGACCTTCAGTTTGACAATGTGATTTTGGAAAATGTTGAACAAATCTGACATTTTTAAGCTCAGATCTTAAAATACTTGACAGTTCTTAGGATTATATAGTGAGCTGCTGTTTCTCCTATCATTACAAAAGCTTCTGGTGTGATATCCTGTTTCTACCTAGTGAGGGTTTGGGGCCCCTCCTTCCAGAGGCTCCTCCTTGGCTGCCCTTGGGTGCTCATTCAGCAGAAAAAAAAAAAAAAAATCTATGAAGAATTTCTTGTGCTTTGGGCAGAAGGACAAGGTCCAACTTGGCTTCCTGCCAGAATGCAGAGGAGACAAAGAGCTTCAGGTTATTAACTCATATTAACTTTCACTGCCAGCATCCTACAGAGAGCTAGAATGGTCCTCTAATTGACCTAATGGTGTTTTCCTTGTCTTGAAATATGTGACATAATGCTGAAGTAGCCTGATCCCGGTACTGTTTACAGTATGTTCTGTATTTGCCAAACAGAATTTACTATATGGTAAAAAGACCTATTTTCAGGAAAGAAAACTAGTTAAATGCTTAGGCAGTTGGCAGATCTTTTGAGTCTGTACTGTTTAATGGGAGATACAGAGCGCAGGACTCTCCACTTTTAATTTGTAAGAACACTAAGAGCAGAGAGAGAGAGCAGAGATTGCACTGCTCATGTTTATGGCTGGCTGTTGTCTCCTCGCCCACAGCACCAGCTGGGTGTGGACAGGTGTGCTAGGATGCTCTGGGCATCGTTACTGAGGGTTGTGAGTGACAAACACTAAGCAAGGAGACACTGAGGTTACATAGTCTCTGCAGCTTTGACTTAGTTGTCCAAAAGACACAGAACAGTTTTGATTTGTGTAGTACTCAGTGGTTTATTACTGCAGAGTCTACATCACGGCATTGGAGTATCATGACCTGAATGTCACATTTGCTGAAGCAAACTGCAGATAAGAGCTTTGCATTCCCATAAACTGAATGCTTTTCAGGTTTTTGTATTTTACAAGGTAATTAAATTTTGTAATGCCATATAACACATGGTGACTGCACCATAAATTAGTGTAACCAGTTTCTGGAAGTGTGCACTTTAATTTCCTTTTTTGAATATTAAACTGATAAACCCTGTCTTATCAAGAGTCACTTTTAGACAGCTAAGATAATTAGGTTTTAACATGTTGTCCATATCAAAAATAATTATGCAACTATACACAATGTACAAGAAAGTAACAGTTCTCAGTTAAAAATATTAAAAACTGTAAAGATTTATAAGTTTCACACTTTGGAAAATATAAAAATTCTTCTGGAGATCATTTGGAGAATCATGCAAAACTGTAAATAAGGTACTTCTTATTGTGGGGAGTAAAAGAGTAAAACTGTTTTTTAATATCCTGTTAGCTGTCAAGTCAGGGCCTATATTTTATATCTTTTGAAGTGATCAAGCAGTACAAATTATAAGGTAATTCTCTAAAATAAGACAGTGCATGTAAAGAAAAAATCAAGAACATTTAAAACAAAAATTGATGGTTTAGGAGTATTTTTATTGACATTGCATTTTAGTTTTTATAGCTCAGAGTAAATGCTAAAGGAGTGATAAAAGCTTTGGAGCTTTATTTATGAAAATCCATGCTGTCCTTCAGATTATTTCATTGTTCCTTTGAAGGCTCATACTTTATGTTGTCCAATTGCAATTGGTGAATGGATAAAATTGGCAAATAGATAAAAGTAATCTCCCCAAGATGTGTGTGTGCCAGAGTAGCGCTGTTTATTAGATTGTGTAGTGATACACTGGCCATTTAAAAATTTTAAGTGCCTCAAATAAGACAAGGTCTTCCTGCAACACTGAAGTGAATCTATTCTATGCCCACCTGGCAGGGAGCAGAGTGTGGATAATTTCGTTAGGTACAGTTTCTGGATTAGCTCTATATGTGGGGAGGATACATAGAGCAGACTGCAGAAATTATGCAGTGAATTACTGGCATATTGTTTTAGGTGTTCCTGTTTACCAGGTGGTATTCTGTCTTGAAAAAGCTTTTCAACATTGGAAATGCCAAGAGAAGAAATGAATGGAAGTGGTTTTTTCAATGGAAATCCATTGCAATTTGCATTTTTTTGGTTAGATTTATTTGCAGAAGGAAATGGCAGACAAGGGCAATATAGTTTGTAACACAGTATGTACTCAACACGATGTTAGGAGGTGGGTTCCACCCTGCCTCTGTTATCTTGCTTGCACAAAATCAATGTAAGGGCCTATGGTTAAATGCAGGCTTCATACAGTTATATACAAGGCATCATATGTATTTATTCATATCACAGTTAAAGAAAGTAAATAATTTATCCTTTGCAAGGTTTGATCCTCAAGATTTCAGTGGTATTTGCACTTCTTGGGCAGGACAAGACCCACTTTAATGAATAGTGATTGTAACAGATCATCATAAAGATTCAATGGCAGTGGGGGTAAGTGCATTAACAGAGAAAAATCACAAACCAAAGTATTTCTTCCTCAATGCTGCAGTATAATGGCAAATGTCTGTCTTTTTTTTTTTTTTTTTTTTTTTTTTTCAGTTTTTACTTTCTGCTTTAAGCACATTCTCTTTGACAAATCCAAATGCCTTTTAGTCTCTGTGAGCCCACGGAAGAGAAAGGAGCTCCTACCAGGACTTGACATCCTTGTTTCCTGTAATAGGTGGTGATGATGTCAGGTGGGGGGGAAATGAAAGAAACCCAAAAGATAAATAGGCTCAGTCGTCTTATTTTTTTAATGTTCCTGCAAGCTTCTGCTTCTTTTTCTGATTCCTGTGTTGCCTTGCTGGGACCATCCACTGCCTTAAAGACTGGCTCTCTATCATGGAAGTCAGGCTTTGTATCAATGACATGTTGCTGCACTAAGAGGTTAGTCTGAGTGAGGTTATTCTGTACACAAACTAGTGGGTAAATCCCAGGTATGTTGATAGGATCTGGCAGGATGTCTTTTCTGCTCTGTGCAGGCATAAAATGTTGTTGTAGATAAAGGCAGTATTTTGTTAGTCCATCTGTTAGGGCTAGCCATGTCCACTTGAACTATATCATCGCTTCAGCCTAACACTTGAGAATTCAGTGGGTGTTCCAGTGCACATTAAAAACCCTTGTGCCCATTATCATCTCATTTTGTATGTATGGTTTACACTGCTACCTTTGATATATGGTTGCCAACTGCTTGTTCTAGTAAATTGTCAATGTATGGCAATTTAATTGAAGATTTAAAGTGTGTACAGTGATTTGTGACTGTTTTAGAAAATAAAGTCACTGCACATGCAATTTGATAATGATTTTTCTTTTATTTCCTTTATCTGGTTTCCATTTCAATGAAGGGATGGTACTCTCTTTGCAGCTAGAGCAAACAGAGATATAACAAACTGGTCTTTGGCATTTCAGTTCTTCTATTCTTCAGCATTTCCTTCCAGCAGAAACTTGTACTGAATAATTAATTCTAAGTTTTCTTTCTCATTTTAACCATGGCCTGCATCTGCAATCAACATACCTTTCTGGCTACACTTTTCCCTGACTGCAGGGTAAATGGCTCTGCAGAGCTCTCATTTGCTGTTGTGACCTAAATGAAACAATTTGGATTGAACCATTAATCACTGCTGAATTTGTCCAGTGTGTCTCTCTGGAACCACTTGCTTCACATGTGCACACACATGCACACGCACATGTCTTACGGGCTCCTGTGTTGCCTGTGGAAATTTTAATCATTATTGAAATCAAGTAATTGCATTTCAAATTGTGTGTGTCTACTGGTCACACAGCTCATTCCACTTAGCTGACATTTTTAGAAGGGCTTCAAAAGTTATCAATTTTTGCTAGATACCGAAATGTGACCCCTGTACAAGTTGCATGGATGAGGCAGTCACAAAGGGTCATGTTGAATGGCATTATGCTGGCACTGGGGTTCATTTTTAAATGCAAAATCCTTCTGTAAAACTCAAGTACTCTATAGATGCTGATGATTCTGCCCTCTAACCCAGATTACACTTGCTGATTACAGTGTAAAGTTTAAATTTGAGATGGTTTTCTTTAAAACTCTTACAACCTTCACTGCTATAAAATGAACATCCCTGATGGAGTCTTCAGGAGCGCTATTAAAACACCCTGGTTTCTTTAAACAGAGAATGCAATCCCACCATTTCCAATATTTTAATGTCATGAGTCAAAGAGGAAAAAAAAAATCCCATTCTTTGTATATGTGCAGACTGCAGTGTCAGTAGAGGTTTCTCAGTTCCTCAGCAGGCCGCACGGACAGATGGCTGGTGACAGTTGTTGCTTGCTCAGGAAAACACGAAGGATTGTTATCAAGCGGAACACGTGTGTGCGTGCGTGTCTGTGTGTGGTGTGCTCTGTGGGGTTCTGGTGTGGTGGACGTCTGTTCATGGGTCTCTGCTGGACACGTGAGAGCTCAGTCCAGAGCCAGCAGTGGCTGGGTGTTCTCACTTTCCCCCTGGTCTTCGTGTTTCAGCGTGCCGGCTTCCACCACAGACTGGGACCTGAATGCAGAAAAACACACATGCTAGCAATGACTGCTGCAGAAGCACTCACCTCCTTGAGGTCCTTGTGCTTCTTTTTATCATCTTTGCTTGAGTCCATTTTCATCTTTATAGCCTTTTTAATTCTTTCCTGTGAAAGCATAAGGAATTTGGGAAACACTCCTTTAAATATAAGCAGGGAAGAGAGTTGTTGAAGATCTCAAGTGCTTTCAAAATATTTAGTGCCTACCTACTATCCCTAGTGCTGAATGTGCTCAGCAACATAAAGACCTGGACTTGCAATACCTCAAGTTCTGTTGGTGCTCAATGCCTTTAAAGGCAAAGCTACATGTACAGCTGCTCACTGGAAGGCCAAGTCATTTGCACAGGTGCTTGCAGGAGTGAGTCACAGCTTGCACTTGTTGAAATCTCAAATCTTGAGAAATACAAGTAAATCACATTTTCCTGAGGTAAGGCTTTACAGGACAGATTTTCCAGGAGGCACACAAGACCAATAAAGAAGACAAAGTTAATGTGACAGTGAGGGAGCTTCTGGTGTGCCCAGACCTGCAGTTTGTCTCCCTGTCTACACCCATGAAGGATAACATTATTCAGGGTTAGTGCATTTTAAATTCGTTCCTGTCTTCCAGGTGGGAAGCATATCCTTTTATTCTTTGTTGTTAATGAACTAAAAAAATCCAAACACAGAAAAAATGGGTAAACACTAGAGAAAGAGGAGCAGTGATTTCTTGCAGTAACAAAAGTTGAATAGGCTCAAAATTGTGGGAAAATTCAAGACTTTCATTTTCTGAGGTCTGTGTAATGTAATTTTGCTTGCTGAGCTATGGAAGGAGGATCTGATTAATTTATTGTTACAGAGATTCATTATCCTCCATATTCTCTGTTTTGGGCTAGGAGTTGCCTCCCAGTTTGGAGCAGACAGTGAGCTTCAGAGCAAGATAACTGAGTGAATCTGGAACCTTTAGAAAGGGAACTTTCTCATAAGGAGGGATAGAGTCATCCAGACCAGGCATTCACATAGTGCATAGTACTGTTAGAAAGAGACAGTTTTCTCATGGATAGCTTTAGAATTAGGAGTAGCTCTCATTCCATACATGATGCATTTGTAGTTCCCAATTGTTCATTTATGCTTTAGCTGTTTTGTGATATTAGATGTCACCTCTCTTTTGATAAGAATCCTTAATAAATTGCATCCTTTGGTACTGCAGGGTTGACTACTGTGACTGTGAATAACTTGTATGATAATTATTCTTATTCTTATGCTTGAAGCTTTCATTAAAGCATAATAAAAAAATTTCATTTAAAAAATCTCCAAAGAAAGATAACAAAACCTGGATGCTCAGTGGGAAGACTTTATGACATAATTTTCAAATAAATTATGTTTACCCAAATGTTTTCACTGCATATTCTTTACAGATATGTGACATGAATAGTGATTTGTGATTGCATTTTAATATAGAAAAGCAACTGATTTGGGAGATTATGCTAAATGGCAATTTACATATTTCTAGTATGAGGCAGCAAAAAGAATGATGTGGCTTTCAAACAGTTACAGGATTGAAATGGCAACATCATCAAGTTTTTGTTTTCTTTTTGACTACCAGAACAAATTATTATTAAATATTACCTGATTAATACTCATCAGCTGTGTATTGTTTCTGACCCACTGCCCTTCAATGGATATAAAAAAAATTGTGTATTCTTTGCAGCATTTCCCAACACACAGCTGAAAGTTTCTACCTTAAGTCAACTGTGAAAAATCTGAAATTTTTTCCTTTTGTGATCACTGCTGATCAGCTCTGATCTCATGTCATTACACACTCAAAAATTCTTGCATCCTGTAACAGCAAGATACCAGGTTCTCCACCATACTGGTACTTGGATGCACACCACCTTGGGAGCAGCATAATCCCAAATTCTGTGGGCAGGTCCTATGCTGTTTCTTTCTACACAAAAGCAAAACAGCCAGAGCACTGAGTAAATATCTTGTAACCTACCTGACCTTCAAATTCTAAAAGCCAAAGATTCAAATGCTCTTCCCAGCCCTTTTGAATAATGTGGAGAGGGATCCAGATAAGGTTTCTGTATCTACCAAGCTCTGCAGCAACAATTTCTTTTCTGTATCTGCTAAAAGCTGCTTAGGTTACTATCCTAAAATAAGAAATTCTGATATCTATCAGTAGGGGACAATCATGGTTTGAACAATCATTGCTATTTTCTAAGACCACAAAAAAAGTATTTGTGTTTGGATTTCCATTTTCCAAATACATCAGTTTTTTTTTTTTTTTTTTTTTTTTTTTTTTTTTTTTTTCTGAAAAATGTTTCCAGTTTTGTTTCAAATTTATTTTTTATGTAGAAAATAAAAGAATCAGTCAATTCTGAAAAAGATTCCAAAATACTTTTTTCCCATATTCTTCATTTATGGTATTAAAATATATTAAAAATGTAGATGGTCAGGAAAGGATTTTTGACAATATGAATCAATGCAGCTCACAATCTAATGCAACAACTTAGCTGAGATATATATTTCACTAGTCTGAAACATCCTGAATGCATTCTATAGCTATACTTTAGTTAATGACAGAGAAAAGATGATTTGCAGTAGGCTACTGTTGCAGAAAGCATTTTCAGTTGACCAGTAACCAGAATCACAAAATATGCTGAGTTGGAAGGGACCCATCAGGATCACTGAGTCCAACTTCTGACAGACACCCCAGGAGTCACACTGTGTGCCTAAGAGCGTTGTCCAAATGCTTCTTGAACTCTGTCAGGCTGGTGCTGTAACCACTTCCCTGGGGAGCCTGTTCTAGTGCCCAGCTATTCTCTGGGTGAAGAACCTTTTCCTAACACTCAAAATAAACCTCCCCTGACTCAGCTTTGTGCTGAGTCATTTCCTCACATCCTGCCACTGGTTAGGAGAATAAAAATATCAGTACCTGCCCTTCCACTTCCCCTCATAAGGATGCTGAAGACCACAATGAGGTCTCCCCATCTCCTCCAGGCTGAAAAACCAAGTGACCTCAGCTGACCATCCTCATTCCTCCTTTGGACACACATTAATAGCTTAATAGCTTTATATTATGGCACCCAAAACTGCACACAGGACTTGAGGTGAGCCCCCCCCCCCCAGTGCAGAGCAAGACAATCCCTTCCCTTGCCCAGCTGGCCATACTGTGCCTGATGCCCTCCTGGACAGGGTTGGCCCTCCTGGCTGCCAGGGCACTGCTGACTCATATTCCACTTGCCACTGACCAGGATCCCCAGGTCCCTTTCCACAGCACTTGTCTTCAAGCTCTTGTTCCCTACACTATTCACACAACCAGGGTTACCCCATGCCAGGTGCAGAATCCTTGTTAAACTCCATATGTTGACTCCCTGCCTTCAAAGGAATCAACAGCTCCTCCCATTTATTGTTGTATGTATTCCTTCAAGTCCTGCATCCACATTGTTAATGAAGCTGTTGAAGAGCACAGGGCTGAGGATGGAGCCCTGCAGAGCACCACTAGTGACAGGTCACCAGTCTGATGTCACCCCATTCACTGAAACCCTTTGTGCCTGACCTGTGAGCCAGTTGCTCACCCATCACATGGTGTGTTTATTCAGCACGGTGTTGGATATGAAGGATACCGTGATAGACAGCATCAAAAGCTTTTTTTTTCTGAAATGATTTCATTAACAGGCTTTCCTAGATCAGGTATGTGGGTTGCTCCATGACAGAAGGAAATTTGGTTTGACAAGCAAGACCTTCTCCTCATCACTGTGTTGAATGTGACAAATGAATGCATTATCCTCCAGGTGTTTTTCAATCTCCCAGAATAATTTTTTCCATGATTCTACCAGGCACTGAGGGGAGACAAACAGCCTTGTAGTTTCCAGGGTCCTCCTTGAAAACTGTGACTTTTGCCAGTTTTCAGTCATCTGGGACTTCTCCAGATCACCAAGACCACTCAAAAATCATCCAGAGAGGTGTTGCAGTGATGTCACATAACTCTTTGAGGATTCTCAGATTAATCCCATCAGGCCCCGTAGATTAGCAGGGATCCAGCTGGAGCAGCAGATCCTGCACAAGTTCAGGGTCAGCTGGGATTTGATCATTCTCACAGTCATGGTCCTTCAGCTCTGGGCACTGAGATCACCTGTATATTTTGGCTGTAGAAATTAACATAAGGCAAATACTTTGGAAGAAGTACGCTACCCTTGATTTCACCCGGCTTTTGTGTATCTAGCACACATGTTTAGTTCAAGGAAAGCAGTCATATTTTAGGTATGTGCAAATTTACACATTATTTAGGGGGGTTTGTATGCTCTAGCACTGAGCCTAGGACTAAGACTAGTTCTTGTTTTAAAAGTTCTGCTACCTGTTTTAGCTGCTTTAACATTTTATTAAGAGGACTTCACAACCACATTTCAATTTTTTAAGACAATCTGCTCATAGTTTTCGAAAAGATGTGTGTATATCTAGTTGCACCTTAACCTCCTATTGAAAAATAAATTGCAGTAAGGCACCAAAGGATCTTTGCCCTGACAAGTCTTTGTAAATTGCAACTATCTTTGCTTTCAAAGTGCTGTCTTGTGCAACAGTTTAAGCCATTTTGATTTAAAATGGTAAATGGGCAGTACAAAACTTCCCTTGTTTGGCAAGCAGGATTTAAGCTTTGGCCCTCTCAATGCAGTGAATACTGTTCTGGTGGTATCCCATGGCCAGCAGAACTTGTTCATGGCACCAGACAAAAGCATTTCTGTTTTGCTGTCTTTCCATATCAATATGTTCAAATATCTGAGGGGGTGGAGTAGTAGAACACAAAAGAATCATCTCAGTGATATTCAGTGACAGAAGAGGCAACAGACATAGATGGAAATAGAGGAACTTGCATTTGTTTACTGGGGAATGCTTAAACACTGAAACAAATAGCTCAGAGTGGTTGCAGAGTCTTTGTGCTCAGAGATATTCAAAATCCAGATGGACACAATCCTGGACAACCTGCTCTAGCTGACCCTGCACTGAGCAGGGGATTGGGTAGAAGATCTCCACAGGTTTTTCCTCAACCTTTTTGTGATTCTGTGCCCACAGAAATACCAATTTTCTGAACCATCCCAATTAATCTTTCTCTATCCTGACAGGGCAACTATTTTCTTTACAAGTCAATTATGCCTTTGGGGCGTCAGCCTTGACAGGGTGGATGACATTCAGCTGCTAAACATAGATTTCCACGGCCATTTAAGACACTGTAGGATATCCAAAACAACTGATTAGATAACTGAAGGTTATGGCTCTCAGTTTTATGAAAGACTTGTAGAGGACTCATGTCCTTCTGGAGTAACAGATGGAGGCTGGGAGGCCATCATACTGCCTAAAACCATTTAATTATACTTTGCAGGATGAATGTAGCTACTTTGTAATGATCAAGAAATGTCCAAGTCATTTTGACCTGAGCTAGATATGAACTAATCATCTAAGCAGGAAAAAGGAATTGCACTGGCCTTCTCCTGTCAATACATTTTAGTCACATGTGTTTTGATTCATCTCATCATCAGACATCTATGGTCATTCTGTGCTATAAATGGCAAAAAAATAAGCATTCTCAGGGTGCTATTCATCTGTCTTGTTCTAAACATATGGTATAAACATATGATTAATGGGTTACCTACATTCAAGTCCCTGCTCTGATGTGTTCTCATCTATTAAAATCAGGGAGAACAGATTTCATGACTTATGATGCAATGTTTCCTACATATAGCCGCAACTGCCTTATACCTTCCATATTCACCTTCACTATATTACCTTCAGTACTCACCAGAAATGTGACACTTGTCTTATGTGTTCTGCAACTCTGGAATTATAAATGAATATACTGAATTCAAAACCACCTGGTTTCCTTCCTTTCTCAGCTAAAAATTCTGAGTAACCAGTTTGAAAGATACTTGGCTATGGAGGATCTGGTTGACTTAAATTTTAACACAAGTAGACAATTGTTTGTATCACACAGATAGGGTCACTGCCCTCAGCTGGCAGACACTGTGCCTGTCTTTCTTTAACATGATCCCTGTGGGAGACTTAGCTCCTGTAAGGGTACATGATCACAGAGGACTAGGAGCTAAATCTGAAGTAATTAAAAGAAAAGTCAATGCCCACAGAATTTACTAATCTAGATTCCAAGGCTAGGTGACCTTGCTTAGGAGAACAAAACGTAAATAGAAAGAGAAATGAATTCTCAGTCTCACTTCTGAACCCTAGGTACCATTTGAGTGTGGTCCATTTAAAGCGTCAATCAACCCCCTATGGTTGTTTTACTGTTCAGTAAGAATATTTGGAAGTCTGGAAAATCAACAATACCCAGCTGTTTCTCCAGCAGGCTGGCCATATATTTCAAATGACAGCACTGCATAGGTATGTACATCAGTGTCTAAGAGAACAGATGGCTTTATGTGTGTGGCCATTTTTATGCAACTCTCTCCAATTCAGTCAAAAACCATGTAAGAAGACTGGATGAAGGCCTCCTAGCTGTGCTGTTTTCAGAAGGCTCTTCTCAGAGTTTAGCTGCAGTCAGTCAGCTCACAGGAACTGATGTTTGTTTGGTATCAGTTTTGTTTCCTATAAAAATACAGTGCAAAATCCTGGGCTGAACTAACAGTTAAGTGCCAGTGTATCACAGCATGTTTGTCTTAAGAGACCTCTACCAATTCTCTGATCCCTCATTTTATGCTCTTCTTCACAGGAATGCTGATGTGCTACAGCCGACAGGAGTGAGGCTGTCTTTGTGCTGGGCTTCCTTTCAGGGGGTTTGTCAAGGAAAGAGGAGGGTGGAATGTTTTCTTCTCTAAATTCAGGAGGTTTCAAGCTCTCAGAGTGATACGATGCAGATGACACTGAGTGACTCTGTTTTCTACCTCTTGCTGCCCATCTGCTCATTTCCCTTAAATTCCATTCAGATTTCACCAGTACCTTAGGGCTGTTCATCTCCCAATTACTCATTCCCCTTACGGAACATTGTAAGTATTTTTTAAAATCACACTAGTGAATGTTTGTGCTGACAAAGGCCTGAGGGACATGTCTTTCTCTGCCTTCCTCCCTCCATCACACTGTAGAAGGGGGTGCAGCACCTCAAATATGTTGCTCTGCAACACACCTCACTCAAGTGAATGGCTTCACTGGGTGGAAAAAACAAGGCTTTCTCCTTGGCATCACAGAAACAGTGCAGATGTACAGGTGTGAAGCAGTTGTGGCAAAAGGTACCCTTCTGTTATTGAAAGTTCTTGGAAAGGAAATATTCCCCAGGTGGTGTGGGCAGATGAAGCAAGCCCTGCTCAGCAGTGCACAACTCCAGTGCAGCAGCCAGGGCAGGCATGAGATTCTCTGGCCAGGCTCACAAGCCCTGCTCAATTCCCTTGCCAATGCAATTTTATAGCTTCTACCCTGGTGTTGGCTCACTCTCTCTACTCACAGCAGAGTACTGTGCCACGGAGCCCTGCCCAGAGGGGCAGCTTTGGTACACCAACCGCAGCACTGCAAAGAGACGCAGCAGCACAGTGTCTGGGGCCCGGGTGGGCTGGGAATGATCCACTGGCATGATGAGTCAGGGGCAAGAGCAGTATGAAAACTCTGGCATAATCTCGCTGCCAAGTCTCAGCCCTCCACACAGTGGTGCCAGCAGTGACCATCTTTCTCCCTGGTGGTGAGCACACCCTAGTGAGAGGTCTTGGAGTAGTTGCCTCATTAAAAAGGCAACTGCTGCAAAGCAAACCCCAGCACAAGACCCCTCATCCTTCCCATGCCTGCCATTTCTCACCATTCCCCTTTGTTCCTGAGAGCTGGCCACAGCTGCTTCTCTCCACCACAAACCCTGAGCACAGCTCTCTGCAGGGTGTGCACACAAAGGGATGGGGATGATACCCCACCACATTTGACTGTAACCATGGCCTGGCTGTCTGAGCACCCAGTCCTGACCCATACCTTAGCCTACACTACTCTCCAACGATGCAGTGTGCATTCTTTGGCACTTGCTGTAGAAACAGGTTTCTGATGGGCTATGACAAGTTCTCAGCTTATTGCAGGGACTCTGAATTGTATAAACATAGAGAAATGTTTAAGTATGTGACACAGCACATACAGTCTCATACCTTCAGGCCACTGAGACCCAGATGGAACCAGAGCACAAGCAGGGCAAATGCAGCCAGATTCCTCTGGCAGGGCCTATCCCTGAGTAATGCAGACAGGAGTTGGTTTGTGCCATCAGCCTTGGAATTAGGGTGTACATCTCTCTTTTTTTTCATCAGTGTGGATTTGCCTGGTATCTCCTGCTCCTAAGTGGTCTGAGCTTCTGTGTCAAGATCCTGCCTCAATCCAGGGGAAAGACATGGGTCGGAGCTTTTCCTGTCCATTTCCTTTCTCTGCTATTGACTGAGTTTTCCACATACATTTTTTTTCCTCATAGAAGGAATAGGAGCACCTATTCAGATGGGAGTTCCTGGAAGACCCTTAGTCTTCTGGAGTCCAAGATGTCACTTATCACATGGTAAACCTAGTTAAAGGATCAAAGACAGCACTGCAGCAGCAAACACCAATTTGAATCAGATTCAGCAGAGCTATTATGGAATGTGCGGAATTTGATATCTAAAAAATGAATTTCAGGACAGGTAATGTAAAAAATTTCTTCTCACGCTTTATGAATATTTACACATGAACACAAATGCACTTGTCATAACCACTCGTGCTTTTCCTGTTTAGCCCCATTTCCTTGCCCAGCAAGCTCTCTGGCTAGCCCAACAGTTCAGGCAATCCAATCCTCTACTCCTGCCTCATCTTTTAGTCTGCCTTTTTAGCTCTCATTCCAGTGACTCCAATTCTCAACATCTTAACCAGATCTGCCACTGAGTCATGGTCTCTTCACTGCTGTGTGGCAATAACAGGGAGGAGAGAACACTGAGAGCAAAGGGGGGATCAGTCTTTCTACTTCCCCATCATACATCAAAAGATTCCTGTCCTTCAGGAACAGCACTACTGCATGAAAGCAACCCTGCAGATGTACTATTTGGAGTGAAAAGTCAAGCACCACAGTGTGAAAAGCCAAAATGTAGGTTGTGGGAGCAGCAGTCACTTGGCCAGGTGTGTGTGGGTGTTGAGACCTGTGCACTGCACCCTGGTCCCAGGAGCACACTCTGTTCTTACTCCGAGGGCTCTTTCCTCCCTCAGTGCTCAGCATACACAGTGCTGTGCTAGTAAGTGGCTTTTTATATTGCTTTCTTGTGGTGATTTGCCGTGTGGCTCTGTGACACATTTGCTACGTATTGCAGCAAAAGCATTGCAGGTCCAAGCCTGCTCTGAAGATAGCCTTTTTAATTCCCTCCTGAGCTCTTCTGTGGAATTTATCAATGCAGTACTTGTGTACCTCTTAAATGCTAATTCATTTACTGCCATGACATGACTGTGAGAGTCAGTTTTCTTTTAATTTTCATTTTGCATGTGGAGAGCTGAAATGCAGTGAGATTAGGGTACAAGTATTCCTCTAATGGAGTGCCGAATACTGAGGGCCTGATTTTGCAGAGCCCTCAGTCTTAAGTGGCAACTTGTGTGTTCAAAGCACATGTCCCATGGATTTCTGTTGTAGGCAAGTGTATTTCTGGAAATTAGACCCCAAAGTCTATAGCTTGACAGGTTGAAAATAAACAATGTGCAATCTCACCATCTGTGTGAAGTTCAGCTTAAGCTACTTGCCAGGCTGACACAGGGGCTCAGGGGGAGAGGGAGAGCAGGATCTGCTTCTCAAAGGCTGCACCCAACAGACTGAACCTGGTCTCCATCAGCCATTTGCTTGCCCACCAAGTGCGTGTCCTAGCCCACCTGCTTCCAGTCCTTTGTGCCTACCTCATCTATCTGTCTGCCTTGTGGCTCCCATCCCAGTGACCCACCACTAAATCCTCCTCTCTCCAATTCTCCTGCCAACAGCAGGGAGGATGAAGCCCTGAGAGCCTAAGTCGTCAGTCTTCCAAATCCTGACTCCATGTTTTGCCACAGATGGCCTAGTGCAGGGACGATTGTGATCACAAGTAACAGTTGTAATTACTAAAGCCATTTACTCCCCATGGCCTAGGCAGGAGATGCACATTGTGGGCATTGAACCATCAACTCAAGCTGAACAAGTTTATTTATGTAGGGAGGCCAAGCTAAAGCATGAGGCAATCCGTGGGGCCATTAAATGCTAAAATTAAATATGTCTCTACAGGGCATGTGTGAATTGCCCTTTCAAAGGCTTGTAACTCAGCCAGATGTAGGCGGATTTTTCACAGGACAGCAAAAGACATAAGCAGTGTAAAACCATTTGTTTTATTAAGTGTCATGTCTCTAATCTAAACTGCTAAACTTTTGGCAAATTTATAGCCAGTTGAAGACATAACTTACAACACAATATTTTAGGCAGCCTGAACAGCACTGGTTCTGCCATTCCCACCTCTAACCTGTGTTTGTGCACCCATGCTCTGGGAATTGTGTGCTGCAAACAGATGAAATGAAACCCACACTGTCAATGCCCTCAGAGGGCAACTGATTTCCTCCTTGCCCCAGGCCATCCTCAGCACCAAGCTACCCATCCCTCCTGTCCTTGGTTCAGCTGTGGCTTTGCAACTCACTTGGCTTTTCTCTCTAGGGGTTCCTGAGGATATTCTTCAACATGTCCCCTGTGGCCTCCCTAGGACCTGCTAATGTGCCAGATCCACCAGTTGCTCTTTTTTTGTCATTTCTTCCTGATGTATTCGCTGGATTCTGTTTAAAAGTTATAAAACTGTTTAACAGCTAACACTCTGTATTACTAGAGAATGCATGCATTGGATGATATGCATGTCCCTGGGATACTTGCTTTACTACCACTCTGTGTCTAATTCATCATCTGTGTATGGGGGAAGCATTTCTGCAGAAGCATTCAGAAATTCTCCTTTGTTTGAAATCATTTATAATAAAATAGTGAATGTAAGCTCTGCATTGTAGGTCTCAAGTATTATAGAGCTATTTTGTCACAAGTTTTTCACTTTTCCCTCAACACAAGTAGAAATGCACCCCAACTACCAGCAGAGCAGCCCAGGTGCCATCCATGGGCAGTGGGAAGTGTTCACACGTTCTCATACTGATTTTTATTTGCTGGTATTTTACTACTTCTGCAGTAAATTGGTGCTGACTGTGAACCAGCATAAAACATGACCCATAAAAGCAGAAACATATGGTGAAGGAACATTAAGGTCACACTAAGGATAACAACTAGAAAGGTCTGCCTTGCACAGCCCAGTTGGGCATATGGAGAAACAAGTCTGAATAAATAAAAACCTTACATAAGTCACCCCCATGAACGGCCCCTTTTGGTTCTAAAACTGTTCCAGTCGGCATTAGTGTAGACCCGTTGTAATATCCTTCTTTCTAGAAGCAGGATCCCATTTCTGAGAAACAGCAATTAGTTTCACCAGTGAATTCATTTGAATATCAGGGCTTTTGAAAACACACACATCAGGAAGCAATAATGCCTAACCCTCATCTGTACTTTAAAATCCTTTCACTCTAATCTGGGACATAAAAATCCACATGCTCTAACTCAACATCATGGGGCAATGGGGAAATGCATTTCACCAGCCTTTTTTCAGGCATTTTCAAAATGCATAAAATGGGGGGCTTTTGATGAACCATTGAGTCTTTGGGTGCTCAAGTTCTTTAGGAAACAGCCTCAAATTGTGCCAGGAGAGTTTTAAATTAGATATTAGGAAAAAAAATTTCTTTACTGAAGGGGTTGTAAACATTGGAACGGGCTTCCCAGGGAAGCGGTGGAGACGCCATTCCCTGGAGGCATTGAAAAGATGTGTAGACGTGGTGCTTAAGCACAAGTGGTGGACTTGGATATTGGACTTGATGATCCTAAAGTTCCTTTCCAACCTAAACTATTCTACAATTCTAAGATCCTTCAGGTTTTTATTTTACAGCAGAGAACCATAATGGTGTCTTAATGCACAGAGTGTACATGATCATAATTAGTGTGCTTGGCTCTACTTTAAAAGTTTTACCCTAACTTGAGTTTACAGAATCTCTGATAAGCTTGACTCAGTGATAGTAATGTTCTTGCAACCCATGTTATCCTAAGAATAATTTTCAACTCCAAATTTGAATAAAGTTTTCATTAATTAAATTTTGATTAAATAAGCTTGACTAAACAACCCAGTTTTTTTAGCCTTTTTAGTTGTTGGGTAAAATTTTCTTTGCAAGGCAATTTTAAATTGCAGTAGCTTTTCAAATCTGTTTGCACTGGCAGCAGGTAAAAAGCTCTTTTGATGCCTAGGAGGGCAGGGAAGGAACATTCAGCTCCCAGGCTGTGCTTGGTGGCTGTGCAGGGAAGTGACCCAGATGCAGCTGAAGAAGGGCAGTTCAGAAAAGTGAGTCACAGAGAGGGGACATGCTGTTGCAGCTTACTTGTTGCTGCTGGACCCGAGTGTAAGAGCAAGGTGACACTGATGAATAAAGGAAACTTCAAAGAACAGAGCTCTTTCACATCTTCCCCAGCCACTGAATTCATCCCTTCACCTGGGGATGCTCACCCACTGCCTTTAGGTACCCAAATAGCTACAAACGTGGATCTCTTACTGTTGGGAGAATGGGGCTAAAAAATGTGCCCTATTGGCACAGTGATATGCTGAGAGCAGTCTCTGACTCTTAACTGCTAGACTTTACCATCCACCATAACTACTCGTTAAACTGCACACCCAGATAAAACCTCCAGCTGTTCCTAAAAATAACACCTCATCAACAAAAGCCATCAGAAATGCCTCAGGCAAATGCTTTGCTTTTGTGTGAGCTCCCTGCTGACTAAAGGCCCCTTTCTGACCATCAGAGATCACAGAAAACTTGGCCACAGCTGAAAGAGACGTGATATTCTTCCCTGTGCTCCAAATTTTTTGCACCATTTACCATTGCTCTGAAATCCCAAAGCTCTTAAGTGACAGGATTCCTGGATGGATGCAGACCCTTCAAAAGAGATGGCCCAAGGTAAGGGAAGGGTCTGTTGCCATTGCTGCTCCCAGGACTGTCTAATGCATGCAGCCAGGCTCTCAGATTAAACCAAGTTTGCTGTATTAAACATGCTGGTTTGCATGTTTACTGCCTTGCCCATTTCAGACTTCACTGAGCTAAATCTTAATGAACAAACATTCTGAATGGATTTTTATTATTGTTGCTTCCCCCTCCCCCCCCGGTCATTAAGACTCATTATGTGGAGTCATCAGCTGTTTTGCTTTGTATCCCATCTGTTCATACAGTACTTGGGATCCTAGAAAATACTGCAGATGGGAGTGCCATTTCCACTATTTTGATTTTGCTCTAGTGGGACTTCATGTGGCCACTGGTGGAAAAATCGCAATGGTTTTGATTGAAGATTTCTCGTATTATAGACACTTGTCAAATATCAAAATTTTCAAGATCGTGTCACTGACTAGAGTCAGTGGCAGTCATCCTCGAAGAGGATTTTCAATCCTTTCCCCATCTCCAAAACCTTCATTCTCTGAAGTCAACAAGGACTCTTTCTTGAGAACAAATCTTGTGCAACTTCAAGTCACAGGGAAAACCACTCTTGTCTGTGGCTGGGAAGAAAATAATGTTCTGGTTCCATTGCTGTTAAATGGAGCAGAAATTGGAATCTAATGAGACTTTGCTATGCAAGTTTAATCTCCTGTAGCCCCTTCACATTAGTCTTTCACTCCTGTATCAGTTACACTGTCGTACTGGCACGCTGTTTCTGGCTTTTGATGACTAGGAAATCAACTCTGATTTGCAGCCAAGGCATACCTTGATCAACTTATACCCATTTGATCTCATGCCTAATGCCTAAATTGTCCTTTTTCTCAAATACCTGTTCTCTCTCCCCAGATTTTATTCCCTTCAAATCCATTTCAACCTTTGCTCTCTTGAAGCTAAACAAACTTCTAGATCTTCTTGCTGGAAAAATATGCTCTCTGCTTTCCTCATCCTCCTCACCATTCTCAGGTGAACTTAGTTCCATTTACCTGCACCTGCCGTGGTGACAGGAGCCAAAGCACTGCTGTCAGTCCTAAAGCCAACCAACAGGCAGGTACCATCTCTAGGTTCAGCCCCTCTCACTGCTGCTTGGTGCCTCATTTTTTCCTTGTCTGCATTTGGAGATTTATTTTAGTTCTCAGTTTGGTCTCAGGAACATCTTGAAAATGGCCTCTGCCCCTCTGCATTGATTTGCTAACATAGGTTAGGTGGCTACTGAAGTATTTTGGTGAGTTGTTCTCTGATCTCATTTCCTGGCACTTTTCTACCAGATCTATAATTCATATCCTGATTTCTCAGCCTCTCAGCTACTAAAATTGTGAGACACTATTTTTGGAGTAGATGCCAAGGGTGAGCTTCTCTCCAGGTGTAGAGGATGGTGACATTTCATTTTACAGGGACACTTCTCCGTGGTCACAGTGCAAGACTCTCACTGTTATAGCAGCAGTGAGCTCAAAGATTCCAGATGCTTTAACATTCTGCTGGTCCAGGGGCAGCTTTAGCAAGGATGGACTTGTGTGGCTTTACAGCAAGCAGGAACAGAGCCAGGAGGGGCTGCAGCTCTGCACCTTGTCACGTAGCAGGACAGTGCCACAGGGGGAGCAACCACTGTAATTTCAGCCTCCTGGGTAAATCCATGTCTCATAAGCACTGTCCTCCACTGCAGCTGGTTACTGGGCAGGCAAACCTGCAGTGACATCTGGGAAGTCAGAGAGGAAAGGTCCCATAATTGTTCAGGCTTTCCAGCCCTAAATTGCAGACACCGAAGAAGACTCAGTCTTTGCATATTTGTTTGTTCCTGTCAGTGGAATATGACTGCTAAAGAAAAAGTCAGTGACCTTGACCTTTATTTTTGGTTAAACCAATCATTTAATCAGAGAAACACAAAATGAACATGTTATCTAAGAGTGTATGCCATGAAAGGAAGAGCAGAGGAGAGATTTTCAATAAAACTAGAAATTATTTTAATAAGGGAAAGAAATGATGGAACAGTTGTGAGGGAGTTATATTTAAGATGATGAATAATGTTAGAAGATCACCTATGTCTGGTGCAAACCTCTCTGGAGTATCCAGGAATCTGTCATACGCTGGGTTTCTTACTGTGTTAGAGATATATGAACCTAAAGAGGCAAGGAGGGGAGATATATAAAGACAGGTAATGCTGGTAGAAGCCTGGAGACTTTTTAAGATGCCTTAGATATAAATATGGTAAAAAAAAAAATCTAATAAAGCACAAAATCGTGCTTTCTCAACATAAGCTTTTACCTGTGCTTGGGCCAAACCATAATTTCAGGAGAAGAATCAAAGCAAATACTCAGAGGAGAAAATCTGTTGAAGCTGTGAACTTTTCACCTTTAACAGCAAGTAATGACAACGGGGTGCAAGATCAGATGGTTGACTTAACCACCAAGTAACAAAATTAGGCTAAAAGTTAGATCTAGTCTGCCCAGAGGCAACATGACAAATTAGATTCATCCACTCCCCGTATTTGTATTAGTGCACTTTTTTGTTGGTGAACAGATTATAAAAGAAGGCTTTGCCTCAAGACAGGGTTTTCTGGCACTGAACTATTTTTCAAGCTGAGGTTCTCCCCTGAGGGCACAATAAGACCCTCCCTTCTTTGCAGCCAAGGATCAAATCCTCAGCAAAGATTCACCTGTGAACAACTCTCAACCAATTTGGAGCTTTAAAACACAGTAGATTTCTTTCTATAAAGAGACATAAATCAAGATATATTTTATTCATAATGAAATATTTAGTATTTTTCTAAAACGTTTCAGTGTGTTTCACTGATAATATTTATTAAAAACTAAATCGGTTTAAACTCAGCTCTCTGGGGCAAGCTTTGTAAACTCATGCTGGCTCCCAGCCTTGGCTAGTGGTCAGCAGTGAGAACTGCTGACAATGCAGGTGGCCACCCCTCTTCATGACAAGGCTGCAGCTCACAGCCTCAAAGTCTTGTGGCCCTGTGGGCTCTTGAAGTCAGTCATAAGTGTTAGTGTTTCCAGCACGGGGCCTCGCTTTGCAGACACAGCTGCGTGGCATCCCTCTGACCTGGAAGGGAGCTGTGAATAGAGAATGCATTTCTTTTTCCTCTGAAGATGAAAGACTTTCAAAATTAATTGCATGACATTATGGCTTGTCTGTGTTGTCAGCTTTGATTTTGCTGTGACAAAATGATGGCCGCTCGCTGTCACGGAGAGTGACGCCGTGCCTGCGAGCACCGCACTCATCAAGTGGCAGCAGCGAGGAAAGCACCACTGTGATCTGCATGGAAAGCAGGTCCGTGGAGTGGGATGCCAAGGGTGAGGCAAGTGCAGATGTTACACTCACACAGGGGAGCCGGCACGGCCATTGCTCACTGCAGCTGGTGTTGGCTCAGCCACACCACCCCCAGCTCTGTGCCAGGTATCCGACTTCCTGACCCCATCCCTGCAATCAGCCCAAATTACTGAGGGTAACACTCTCCAGAGGTGTCATTTGGAGCATTCAGAGCGGAATGTACAATCACTGGAACTAAAATCAAAGCATTTAAAAGAGCAGCTCTGCAACTGCCTTTGCAGAGCAAGTGTGAGTGGAAGCAGAGGGAGAAGAACAACTCCTTTTCCCTTTAGAGGGCAGTGGTGTTCACCGTACAAAAGCTGCTTTGTGAAGGAGGTAAATCCCTCATCGATAACAACGGGGTCAGCAGCAGCAGAGCAGCGGCAAGGAACAGGGACCAGCGCTGGAGTGGTGCTGCTGGATGCGCTGCGCCACACAGGACAGTATTTCACCCTGATGTGCTTTCTGTAATGCTCTGTTCAGGGGCTCATTAATTCCCCCTCATTTTCATGCACAGTAATCAGACAAGTAATTACGCTTCCACCTAGAGGCTTCCTTTCTCCCACCACACCATGAGCACAGCCCGGAGTGAAGTGCTCCTTACCATCGGCGTTTGCGAAGTTGCAGCCTCTCCCCGAGCCAGATGAGCCCTTCCTGTGAGATTTTTGGCCGAACCTGTTTAGAGAGCATCACGTAAGGGCTGATTTGGAAGGCAGCACTAACCTTTTCATGGGTTTGGGCGAGGCCTCCCGCTCCAGGTTGGAGGACACGTGCTTGACGTGCATGGCGTTGTAGGAGGTGTGGGTGTACTCGTTCTCGTCGCTGTAGTCGGGACCCAGCAATGTTCGAGCCCACGTCCCCATGTCATAGGGAGGCAGAGTCCCCCCGAATTCAGAGGGCAGGCATTCAGGGTGTATTAGCTGGTGAAGGCTGTTCAGGTTGTTACCGTGAAGAAAGATCTTTAACAAATGGAAAAGAAAGTTCAAAGTCATCATCGACTCCTTACTTCATTAAGTACAATAACAGCAGCACTAATGAATTGTGGAGTGTCATTAGTTGACACTGCAGTTTCTGGTGGGAATTTCAAAAGTTCTCAGTGTTAAGATAGGGTTAAGAATATCCGTGGCCGCAAAGCTGGGGAATAGAACCTCAGCTTCACTGCAACCAGGATGCTGCTTTCACGCTATTGTTTTAACCAAATCAAGTATAACTTTGCCTGGGTAATCAGGAGGGAGCGGGATTAGGGCGATTTGTACTTAGGCCTATGTATCTTAGAAATAAAGCTATTCTCTACTAGGTCAGGTGAAACTGTACCTAATCATCATATGATAGATAATATAATCGTAACAATTGTTGGTAGCTGAACATGATTATTACCTTAAACCAGAATCGTGAGAATCATAAGGGAAGATATTTACCAAAATTCATACTTGGGTGTATACAATAGAAGAATGGGAGCTTAATGATTAACATAGAATTGTATAACGAAGGGGTATAATACTGGGCTCCTCTTGGGCTCTTGTTGGAGTTGGATTTGGGTCTGTACCCCGACTCCCAGAGCTCTCAATAAAGCACCTCATAATCATTTTCGTGATTATGTGTTTTCCTTGCTAACATCAGGGCTGACTCAGTTGGCAGAAGAAGGGGGATGGGCAGCAACTTTGGGGTGGGCAGCTGAAGAATTCGGCTGGCACTACAAACACTTCCCAAAACTCCGACTCGCTTGCTTTTGGCACATGACAATTTCAGTTTCTTAAGTGCCAGATTAGGAGAAGCAGAAGTATAGAAGGAACTATGACTGATTATTGCTATTGCAAGAGGATAGAGGCTTACATGAAGAGCAGTGAGAAGAAAAGGGTGACAGCAGAGTTCACTGAAAGCAAGGCAGGAAGAGTAGGACTTCAGAGTCTGAGAGGGCCACCAGACCTGCACCCCCGGACAGACATTTTCAGGAGTGTCTCAGCCTGTGTCACCCCTGGGTGCTGCTTCAGCAACACTTGTTTCTCTAATCCCTCTTTGCTTTCATGTGCGTCCTACCCTCGTCCTGCCTAGTCAGACTCAGCTCAGGGTGGGCTTTGGAGTCTCCTAAGGGATTATTCAGCTGTTGTGTAACAGACTGCAGAGAACAAATGACTAGGATGACTGCAGAACCACCAATTCACTTGGGTTTCAGTGGAGATCTGCTTCTTCTGCAGTGCGAGCAAACAGCCTTCAGGCATGGGTACTTTTTGTTGAAGCGAGTGAGTTACCATCATGTGAAAAGTCACCCTGCTGAAGCAATGAAATAGGAATTTTTACTCCCACAAAAAGAGTTGAGCTGACGAGTCCCTCGCTTACAAGTAAATTCAGCCAAGCCTGATAATCCCTCCACATTGCCAACTCTCTCTATCCCTGAGCACATCCCAGTAAAATGTATCCATGCTTTGTTAGTGATAACAAATTTCTAGTCCCTGGCTGAGTTACTGATTCAATCCATTCCAAACTCTAATTTTTAATAACAGCAGCGATTCTCTTATACCATATGGAAAACTCAGAGAGAAAAACTAGAAAAGAAAACAGGCCGCTACTAGGAAAATTCAGGCCTGCAGATACCTCTCCAGCCCCACCCCCATCTAATTACCCTTTTCCGTGTCTTGTCTTTGAGGAACGGTTTGATTAGCGTGTACAGGGCATGGATGTACCAGGGCTGATTGACAAAATGGACTCCTCCAAAACGTGCAGGAAAGCTGTCCTATAGAAAGAAAAAAAGAAAGAAAGGAGAAGGCAGTTAAAAGATGCAGTGCTTTACTCCGGCAGTCTATAGGATGAAAGTCGGAGGAAAAAAAAAATCTGTCTCTTTCCATCTGCAAACGAGCACTGGCCTTGCTGGGAGGGGGCAGGAGGAAAATGGAAAAAACTAAAAAAACGCCTGTAAGCGTTTGTATCAGTTTCCTCTGTGGACAGAGGCAGTCCCTTCGCCCCTCCACACACTGACACGTCAATTGCCGATGAGATGCTGAGGATTTAAAGTCGGGTCTCCAGCCACTTCTCATGAACATTTTTTAACTCCGTCAGGACATCTGACTCGGCCGGCCTGGGAAGTGAGAGGGGGTTGACGAGCACCGCTCCCTCCAGGGGAAGCTTTCTAATTTCTCATTGTGCAGCGCAAGGCAAGCCCCCGGTTCCCACGCACATCGCTGCTCAGAGCTCACCTTTTCACCCTTCGGCCTCCCTGCCTCCCCCTGCTAAAATCATCATTACAATGGCTGACCTTTCGGGGTGAGCAAGCAGCGTGTCGGAGGGAGGAGGATGGGTGGGAAAGGCTGGTAAGCGAAGGTGCGGGGAGAGCGCACCATGACAGCACCATGGAAACTGCCGGAGCCGCGCTCGCTGCCGCTGCCGGGCTCGGCGCGAACAGCGCGGCCATTGACATGCAGCGAGCGTCCCGCTGCCGAGGCGCTGCCCACGGCATCCCGCCCTGCTCCGCCACGCCCCACAGAGGGGGAGGTGGTGGCTGGCCTGCCCCTAAAGGTTATTGTACCTTGGGAAGGGTATTTTGTACCTACGATCTTATCTAACGAACCCAGTCAAGGAAGAGCCTAGGATTTTATTTTTTTTTTTTTTTCCCCCGCGTGGCATAAATAATGGGACGACCGCATAAATAATAGTCCTGTGTGCAAATACGCTTCCAAGGGGAGGAGAGGAGCCTGTGTCTCTGCTGTGAAGGGAGATGCTGATGAAGCCGTCCTCATCCTGTGTGTGCTCCTAACCCCTAGAGCTCAGCGTGAAAAGCAGAATATAATCAGGTCTCTTCCTTCAGGGCTTTGGCTCTGGGACCCAGGCAGGTTCCTTCCCCTCACAATTAGCACAGAGTGTCCTGAGGCTTTCTCTCGCCTTTCTCCCGAGCATCAGAGATTGAGCACAGCTGGTGAGAATATGAGGTGGATTTGAGAGATGATAGGAAAAAATCCCCTTATACACCTGCTCTGCAGAGCTTCTGTGCTGCTTCAAGGTCAGTTTTTACCCCAGATTTAGCGATATGTATGCATACACCACCTCCCGCAACCCAGGGCAGATCAGCAGGACTCTCCATACTCTTTAGCCATGGATTGCCCCCGGCAGTCATCTAAAACCATACTAGGGTAATGTTTGTGAGCAGCCACAGGCATTAAGTGATATCTTTTTCTTTTGCTATACAGTGGAATAAGCCACTTCTACCTCAGACAGGTCAGCTGAACTGAAATCATTACAAATCCGCATATTGGATATACTGTGAAGGACTATTGGGTAGCCAGGCCAGCACACAGGAGGACAAGCAGTGTAACATAACAGATGATCCCATTTTAAATTCCAGTAAATGAGGAACTGAGCTTTTGACCCCACCTGGTCTGGAGTCCTTAGCCCAAAAAAGATGTGAACCTGTTAGAGTGAGTCCAGAGGAGGGCCAAAAAGAGTATCAAAGGAATAGAGCACCTTGCCTATGAAAACTGGCTGAGAGAGATGGGGTTATTCAGTCTGGGGAAGGGAAGGCTCCGGGGAGATCTCGTTGCGGCTTTCCAGTACCTTAAGGAGGCTTATGAACAGGAGGGAGAGGGACTTCTTATCTGGGCAGATAGTGACAGGAGAAGGTTTTAAACTGAAAGAAGGTTTGTTTAGATAAGACGTTAGGAAGAAATTATTTTCTTAGAGGGTGCTGAGGTGCTGGAACAGAGACGCTCCCAGGGGTGCCTCGTCTCTGAAAGTGGTCAAGGCCAGGATTGATGGGGCCCTGAGCAGCCTGATCTAGTGAATCCCCCATGGCAGGGGATTTGAACTAGATGACTTTTAAGGTTCTTTCTAACCCTAACCATGATTCTGTTCAGTGATTCTATAATTCTCTTTACGGAGGGCATATGTCCTGTTGGGATGTTCATTTTCAATAAAGAGTGCATTTCCACTGCTTTTCATGAAAGTTTAGGATGCAGATCTGACGGAGATAAAGTACTGCAGTGCTGCATGTTATATTGACTTCAACTGACTGCAGAGAAATTGCTGTGGAGAGTCTGATCCTACCTAGAAAAACACATGGACTGACAGAAGTGTGAAGCCCAATGTGATTTTCTACCATGTACTAACCTAAAATTGTGTTAAATAGCAGACCAGAGCCATAAAATGCACATCTCATGCAAAATTCACAAATTCAGTTGCCCTCTTTAACATGGGAATGAAGATTTTAAGGTTTGGAGCTTTTTGCAGATTATTCTAAAAAAAGAATCAAACCACCAAACAAAACAGCAACAACAACAACAACAACAAAACCCAAAACAAAACAAAAACCTAACTCTAAGACAAACTAGAATGTTCCATATCTACATTTATTTATTTATTTATTACTAATTCCATATTTGTGAACCTGGCTGCCATCCCACAAGTTGTATCCATAAGGAAGAAGTTTTGGACACCTTTGCTCTTTGGAAGTAAATTACCCAGGCTGTACTGTATCAGCTCATGTCAGTGTAGAAAATCCAAACTGAGTTTGAAGCACAGGACAGTAAAGAAATGAAAGATTGGAAGCAGGGGAAGAACTTTAAGACATAGAGATTTATACTGACCTGAAAAAAAAATCGTTTTGCCTACTTGCTGGAATGCACAAATTATATTTAATCATAATTGTTAGTCAGAAACATCAGTCGGTCTTCATTTTCAAGGGGGCACATGCATTTTTTAGAACTTGTTCACCAGCTTTAACAATACACAGAAAGGCCCAAATATTGAGAATTATAGGAACCTGCCAGAGGTTTAAGCTGGCAGTCTGCCTCTAGAAAAAAAGGAGCGGGATGCACTTTCCTGTATAGAAAATTAATGTTATGTCCACTCAACATAGATTCTAGTTTATAGACTCAACAATCTATCTCACACATCTGCATTATAGGAAAGCCCTTAATATAACAATTTTATTTAAAGGAAGTTGCTTTCTTTAAATTTTGAAGGTACACACCAAAGTGCATAAAGACCCTTGAAAAGGAAATGTGGCAATCAGAAAAAAATCCCAATAACCAGAGAACAATTTTTTGTGTGTGTAACTTTCTGGAAAATTTTGATCCTTGCCTTGTTAAGCACATTAAGTTCAATGTGACCTTCATCCCTCAGTCCACCTGCATTTGTAAGGATGTCAATTAGAACAAGGACAAAGACTTTTTAAAAAAAAAAACCCAAGAAACCAAAGAAATTTGGTATGGGAATCATCCAGACACTGTTTGGAACTGCAACATACTAATTTTGTAGAAGTCCCTAATTAGAGCAGAGCTGTCTTGGAAAGAAAAGCTCCTGTCTGGAGGTCTGCCTTTTGCAGCTCCAGAAAGATGTATAAGACATTTCCCACACCCCACTAAGTGTCTCTGCTGCTTTCCCTGGGGCAAGGTGAAAGTAGCTGAAATTGATTTTCTGCTGGAGAGCTTTTGCTTTTAGGAATTCTCTCTTGATTTCTCATGTCTTGTGATTCCTTGGGAAGGTGTATTTTATAATGAGGTACATTTTTTGGAGTCTACTGTGAAATGGACTCTGGGATCATGGAGCCTTTTCTTAACCTGATTCCTTGTCAAAAATACCCAATCCTGAGGATATACTTGGGGTTTATTCCAATGTTAGGAATAAAATATAGTACACATAATTGGTTTAATTATTTTTGAACACTACTGTCTTCTCCTCTGAAAACAAGACATATTAGCACATCGCTTAGCAATGAAATTGCAGAGTAAATAAATACATCCAATCTAGTCCTGATCAAGCTAACCTGCTTCTTAGCAGTAGCAGGGAATCACAGAATCACAGAAAAGATCAGGCTAGAAGGGGCCACAATCATCAGGTCCAAGTTCTCTACTCTACCAGGGCCATCCCACAGCACATGGCACAGGATTGTGTCTAGACAATTTTTGAGTATCTCCAGTGAGGGAGACTCCACAGCCTCTCTGGGCAATTTGTTCCAGTGTTCACACTGGAGCACAGTAAAGAAGTTCTTCCTCGTGTTTAGGTGGAACTTCTCATGCATCAGTTCTTACCCATTCCCGCTTGTCCTACTGAACTTGCTGAGAAGGTATCTGCCCCTTCATTCAAATCATTGATGAATAAATTAAACCAAACCTTGTGAGACACCACAAGTGACAGGACTCCAGCTTGACCCTGTGATACTAATTATGGCCTCTGGGATCTGCCTTTGAGCCAGTTCTCAATCCACCTCACTGTACATTCATCCAATCCACACTTCAGTGAAAGAACTCCAGATATCTTCTTCCACAGCTGGTTCACTCCACTGTCAGACCAGCCTTCTTCACTGGGACTTAAATTGATCTATAATAAGAAATGTATCTGACAATGCTGCAGTGGCATTTTCCCAGAGCAGTAGAGGCAAACTGAGAGAGAGAAAATCATCCAAACATGAAGTTTGAGTTGATTTAAAGAAACTGGGGCCATTGATGGGCCTATTCTTTTGCCTGATTTGTCTCTGTTTTGCTTTATATATTTGTTTCTTTGCTCTTTTCAGTTATTCTCCTCTTTATCATGCCTAAAGAGAAGGTAATGAACACAGTGGAGCTGCCTCAGACCTCCCAAATCCACTCAGGCTTCAATACATCTTTCATTTCTGATAAAAGAAGTGTCTCCAAGCTTGCAGGTCAGAGCAAAATGTGATGTGGATCATTGTTTCCTGCCTCTGCTCAGACATCCTGTGCAGAAAAATTTTTGAACTGAGCTTGGAACTGAAAATCTCTGGTATATAATATTCCATAAAGTAGCTCAGGAGGGGTGCTTGGGAGCTATGAGGTTAATTAGAGACAATTGTTCTTTCTTTCTTCCTGTTCTTGCCATGACAACATCTATTTCTTTTGGCATGAGTATGCATCAGAAACCTTTTACTATGGTGTTGTTTGGAACTGCCTGAAAGCTAAAAATCAACGTGATTTTCCAGCATCTCCTCACACCAAAGTTTGTTGGGAATCCAAAGCCATCTTTGGAATATGAAAAATAGGAATGAATCCAACCTGATGCTCAAGGTCATTCCTTTCAAACTACATGACATCATAGACTGAGGACCTGAGCTCAAAATCCATATTACAGCATATTTCAAGGTTACAGAACATCTGAATTTTGAGAAACTGGCATTTTTAAAATGCTTTTATAACCTTTACCCTTTCTAATCAGAAAACCAATGCACACCCCAATGAACTTCTATCTCAACCACTTGCCAGTTTACTGCAAATCCAAATATTATTGCCTTCGAAAGAAAATAATTGCCCCCAGATCCAGGAGAATATCAGTCATAAACAAAACTGTTTAAGGCAGAAGTCATGTAAACTGAGGGTTAAAACAGCATCTTCATGCCTGTGCACTTACATAATCAATCTCTGAGGTGGACTAAAGCTCCCAGAGATTGTATTAATTGTTCAGGAAGATTTTATTAATAGTTCAGTGATAGTTTCTCCATGGAGAATTTCCATGAGTGTGTGATTTTAATGGATTGGCACAATAAGGGATAGAGGATTTCTGCTTTTCAGCTCTTTAGTTTCAGATCCAAATTTAGCCTGTGAAAGAGTGACAGCGCTTGAAAGTTGTTGTTCCCTGATTTTACGGCTTTGTCAGATATTGGATAGGCTGTGTCCATCAACAACCTGCTCCTGAGCATGTTTGAATGAATTCCATGTAACATCCTAGGTGTGGAAAGAGTGGGCTGTTGAAAAGGGCATGCTGGGCAAGAAGGAAAAGTGTCCTCCTATCACTACAGCTTCAGCTTTTCATTTTAATGCAGGTCCTAAGAGATGGATGTTTAGTTTTGCAGTGGGAGGCAGGACCAGGGCCGTGGGGACACTGGGACTGGGCTGCTCCTGCACCTCTACAAGTTTTCCCTGGGGCTGCTCTCCCTCACTTTCTGCAGTGCCTGCACACATCCCAGGCACGTTTCCAATCTCCACCCCAACAAGTTGCTTGTCTTTCGGTTATCTCTTTTTTGCTCCCCTGTGTTTTTGAAGAGAATGCAAAATTAATGTTGCCGGCGGCAATAATTGCAAATCGTTTGCTTCTACCTTGGCATGCCCTCAGAGTACACAGGGCCTGAAAATAGCTGCAGAGTAGGGGAAAACCAGTAAAAAAAAGACATTAGTGCTAGCAGTATGGCAATTCTGACCTGCTTGAATATGACCATGAAAAGAATTCTTGCAATCATGAAGAATTAATTGATTTTGGGTAAGCTGTGACTGTAACTGCTTACACCAAAATGCTCTCTTTTTTTTGAAGCACATAATAGCAAAGGATTGGAGCAAAATCACGTGAAGTTGTGAGTTCTTGGTTTATTTTTACATCTCATGCCCACATATGTAGATGAGGATGCTCTGAAATACTTCTGTCAGAGAAGCAGAACTGAAAAATGAACATTGGGATACATTTTCTTAGACATTTTTTCATTATGTTTGTTATCTCTCCTGCAACACTCAGTAACTTTTAAAATTCAGTCATTTTCAGTGGGTTTCTCCCAGTCAGTATTGCACACTAGTGAGGTCCTACAGAGCATCTGTTCATGGGTGTTGGCAGATGGCACCAATAAATCAGGTTATAGAACACAGATTTGCTCAGTAAACTTTGATTTGTCCTGATAGAATCATGCTGTCATATCATCTGGTGTAACAAAATAAGTTCTAACCTTGGGGCAAAAGGGTGATTTCTTCACTACCTTTTTGCAAGAAACCCTTTACTGAACCAGCTCAGAATAATTAGGAACAGAAAATTTCCCAGAAGCAGTAACTCTGTTGGATTGACACTGTGTCCTGGTGCTACATTTTTTGCTTGCCATTTACCCCTTTTTTACACACTAAAGGTAGGGAGTAAGGCTCCCTCCAGAAACAAACAAAAAAAATCAATCAACCAACCAACCAACCTACCAACAACAACAAAAAAATATGAATAAATTATATTGATAGAGAAATAGCAGGTTCATTCAGGGGGTTGGTTGAGGAGGTTCACAGGGAAGAGAGTAATTCAAAATGTGATTAAAAAGCAAAACTGAGAGCACTGAGACGCTGATTTGGAAGTAGCCCATGCACATGTGCCACTTGAGTGCTGCAATTTGCTCCAGATTAGGTCATATTAGGTAAGGCCAGATCAGGAGACTTCTGGTGGAGCAAGAAGAGTCACAGTCACCCACTAAGCTAAGGAGGGGTAGTTTGGGTTACTGGCAGCACAGGAAGGGACACGAATTAGCTGGAGGCTATTTTTCAGAGTTAGTTTAGGAACTTGGTATGGTCTTTGCAGCCAGCTCCAGCAAACCAGGCTACATTGTCTCCAGTGTTGTGATTTTTTTGGTGTAAACTGTAGCTCAGAAACCTGTTTATATTCAGCTTTCCTAACGCAGGGTGACTGCAAGCTGAGTTCCTTCTATTCCTGTATCTCACTGAATGTGAACGTCTGAAATTAGTTGTGGGGGAAGGAAAAAGAAGCAGGAAGATCATCAAAGCTGAAAGTGGTTTTTGGCTTAATTAGAAATGGCAAAAACGTGCTGGGCACAGAGCAAGCCTGGCCTGGAGACCTGCTGGGTGAGCACAGGTGCTGAGTGGGACCCCTGAGCTTTGGTTGCTTGCTCAAAATTGTCCTCACAATAAAGTCCCCATGCAAGGTTTATGTTACTGAGAGGAGTGACCTCCCTCCAATCCTTTCTCCCTGACACCAGGAGATAAAAGTGATGTGTTTTATCTCCACTTAAGCTGTTGGTGGGTGTTTGTGGGTGTGACTTGTTCTCAGGTTTGGGGGTGTGGTATATAGGTTTCTTTTCTAGCCAGATTTTAATCCAGGGCATTCTGAAGTAAAATGCCCACCAGCAGAACGATCACTTCCACCAAAGAAAGTGACAGCCAGCATTAAGACAGCTTTAACGAAGGAGCATCCTAATTCCCTAGCACCTGGAAGAGAAACTACCCAGGAGTACTGGGGCTGAAAGTTTGGCATTGAAAACTCGACCCAAAAAATGTTCTATTTTTAATATATGCTCTTTGAAAAAGAATGGAGAGAATTACTTTTTTGAAAGTAATTTTTTAGAGTTAAGTTCTAAACAAAATAAATTGGTACCATTAACCACTGCAGTAAAGAACACTGCTGTTTCTTTAGCTGATCTTATTTGATTTCTAGCTATTTCTATTTCCATAGACAGGCCTTGCACTGATCCTGAAGGGCAGTAGATCTACAGGACACTGTGATTGAAAGAACAGGGAGTGAAGGAGTTAGGGCAAGGAAGATGGCACTGAGGCAAATCCAGCAGCATTTAAAAGGCTGTTGAAAGAAATGAGTTGAGTGCGTGAAAAGCATGACATACAGCACCTTATTTCTTGTCCAGTACTGAGATTTTAAACAAAAAACCTGAACAGAGACCATCCTTTTAGATATGCATTATTATGCTGACATTCTCTACATTGTCTATGTAAAACACTTATTCTATATTTTTTCACATTGCCTCTTGCATATATATATATATACACACACATATACATGTATACACACACACATATATGTACATGCACTTGCTTTCTGCGAAATAGTTGTTTCTGCCCAAAGGGCAATGAAGGCCAAACCGCCATGGCGAGGACAAATGCCCACAGCATTAGTTAAAGTCATCCAAAGAGAAGCAATTAAAAAGGTCTTGTGGCACTTGCATTGCTTCTCAGGAGACCTATTGACTTTGCAGAGAAGCTCTTCATCTTTCCCCATGGAAGCACCAAGGTATTAAACAGAATTCCTAAAGTCACATTACACTTGTGTTGTGATTGAAAGCTGATGATAGAGAAAAGGAGATTTTGTTATTTTTAGTGCTAGGCAACCTATTTGGTGCTGAACAGAAGTCTGATCTAGCCTAGCTTGAACAAGGCGTGGAATCATTTTAAAAGCAGCATGGAAAAGAGATCATGAATTATCATTGTTACGAGATTTTAACCTAGCATGGTCAGAAGAAAACTATTAAGTAATTTTTTTATTGGCAATTGTTAACTGACTCAAACAAAGTATTTGATGGAAATTATTCCTTTTCCAGTAAATACCTTTGCATCTAGCAGTAAGTTAAAATAACCCTTTGTGTTGACTCCTCCGTACAAGTCCTTGTAGGTATCACAGGCTCTTAGCACTCATTTTCTCAGAGCTATCTGTTAAACAACAACTAGATTCCTATCTTATTACACTAGGAATTTTGTTTCTTTCTCTAATTTGTTTGAGATGGATACCTCATTTTAAAATTGAAAGTTTCCTTTCACCTAGCAGTTTCACAACCCCTTTTAAAAACAATTTTTGTGGTCTCTGTCAGCTTTGACAAATGTCCCATGGTGATAAGTGTCCCATGGTGATAAGTGTCCCATGGTGAAGACTTTTTTTCAATTTTTTGTTCTCTGTCAACAGGATAATGTGAATACGTGTGTGTGTGTGTGTGAGAGCAAACTCCATGAGCTATTTTATTTTAAAGGGAGTCAAAATGCTAAATGCCTGTGCAATGAGGGAGACCCAGCTCTTGGTGGGTGCAATATGACATAACTCACACTGCATCAGATAAGCACCTGATAGCAGCAACACCTTTGCCTCATATGCAGCCTCTTGTTCTTCAGACCAATAGAAGCCTGAGGAAAAAAACGTGCTTTTTTTTTTTTTTTTTTTTTTTTTTTTTTTTTTTTTTTTTTCCATAACTCAGTCTCTGTCCTTGTTCTAGTCTCTGAGTGAGATTGCTTTGCTGTCTTATCCTTTTACGTTGAAGGGAAAATTGTTTTGTGTATTTGTATTTCACAAAGTCCCACATAGTCACCAGACTGATTTAACAGGAGCAGACCGATGTGTCAGGTCTGCAATAAAATACAATCTCTCTGTGTCTGCCCTTTTATGATCTCTTTCTCTGTATATATATTTTTTAATAACAGAGCAGTGCCTTGGTAAAGAGAAATCTGACCATAATTTAATGTCCTTGAAATAAGTTTTGATAATAAAAAATCAGTAATGTTAAAAATACATGTGGAAAGATTTAAAGATACATTGCAGAAAACATATTTTTAGGAAAGCTATTTTTACAATATCAGACTGGAGTTCAAATTTCATGACATTTTCAACAACATGCATGTAAGAAATGAGTTATGAAGAGCATTTTCTTAGTGAAGAGCCTTGTACTATGCCGTACAAAGAACTGATACTTTTCACTGATGTTTTTCCCGTGTGGTGATAAAAGCAGGCATTGCTAACAGCACCACCAGTAGCTAAGATTGTCTGATTGTCTGACTTGTTGCAACTTTGCTGTAGTTACACATTTTTACAAAAAATTTCAACAGGGACCCCTGTTGAAAAAATTTCAACAATTTCAATATTTTTGTGGGAACAGTGTTGGAGGCTGAGGATGGGGTGACAGTTTCTCTATAGCGTTAGAAAAATATTGTTTTCTGCACTTCAGAATATTTCTATGATTATCATAGGGTGGATATTTAAATCCCAGAGCTCATGGAGCATGGACCCCACATTTCACAAAAGGTTTTCCTGGCACATGTGGCTTTAATGACACAGAGAGAATTTGCAGCTCTGTGTATATCCAAACTCAGTCAAGGAAGTGTGGAGGCTGTTTCATAAACTGACTAATCACAGTGATACCCTCTTGCATTAAAAAGCTGTGATCAGTCAAAATCCTTGGAGTTCATTAGCCATGTTCTCCCAACAGAGAGAGAGGCTGCAGCCCCAGCCCACAAGTGGAAAGTAGAGCTCTCTCTGCTGTGGTTTTTCCCAGAGATGTCATAAAGCACTGGTGTAGTCAAGGCCCCCCGAAGCTGTACTTTGATACTCAGATTTTTCCTTTCCTAAGTGCGTGACTTTGCCATTTCAATGTTCTTTTTGTGCTGTGTTCACCACCTAAAGCAATGCTAGGCAACAGTCAGTGCTGCTCATTGCATAATCACTCAGAATCAGGGCTTTTGTCAGATTGGCAGCATTAAATGTCACATAAACTTTGTACTCTTTGCTACACGAAATACATGCTTATACTCTCTGCAACAGTTCTCTCAATTCCACAACACATCCTCCCTTCAGTTCACACTTTTTATTCCTCACTACCTGGCTTGACTGCCACCTTAGCTCTGACTACAAAACAGCTTTAAAAGATACCAGTATAAAAATTGTCTCTGCTGTCTGTGTAGGTGCAAGAAAAGCAGAACATTAATGAGTGTACTTTCTCAGTCTTTCCAGTGTCATTAGCCAAGCATGGACATCACTGTGGACATAGTAGCAGGTCACTCTTCAGCCCTTTGGTATCCTGTGTATGTATCTGCTCCCACTAGAGACCTTAACAAGAGGAGTCTGAGGGTTCCCAGTGAAGTATGTTTCCTGAGTAGTGCTTGCACTGCCTTCTCCAGAAGATTATTCTAAATTGTGTTTTCAGGCACCACAGCATCAGTCTGCAAGCTCATGGTTTCTTCACTTTCTGGTTCTACTCCTTAAAAATTTGCTCTGATTATTTTTTTTCAGGGCCAAGACCAGGGAAAAAAAAAAATCTCTGAATTTGCTAAAACTGCAGTTCACAGAAAGGTATGACCCCATTTCTCAGCCACCTAAGATTAAAAAGCCATACAAATTTTCATTCTCCTCTTTCTTTTCATATTGGGTTAAAGTCACACATTAAGTACTGCTACATGAAGTCTTAAATGAATTAGGTTTTTTTCCACTCAGTGATTGGAGTATCCTCTGTCATATCTCTGGAGTTCATTAAATTTGCTAGGTGCATACAGGACAGTCAGTCTGTACCTTCCTTGAAGGCTTGCCATCTACAACTCTTCCCACCTAATTGCAGGCAGCAGCATTTCCTCCTTATTAAACTCCAAGCACTGGGTATCAGTGCAAATTATTTGTTGCCATTAACCTCGACTTTAGCAAAGCTTTAGGCACAGTGGCATGTATTGTCCTTCTAGCAAATTGGAGACATCTTGTTTGGAGTGATAATGCTTAGTTCTAATTTCAAAGTTTGCCTCACTTTAGGCTATGAATGGGATCTGATCTTACAAACTTACTTACCCCATGATTCTGTGGTATTTCTGTGTTAAGGCATATGTGCATCTCAAGCTGTCAGGCTGTTCCTGCCCTGCCTTGTTCCACACTTGCTGTTGACTGATCTCTGGTCACTCAGGGCTTTGGGTTATAGCTTTCATTTAAAGCTGAAGATTTTGTCATCTTTACAATATGCCGCAGAATGTATTATAGGAATGGGCAGGAAGGTAAGGCTTATTTATTATCTGCTTTGCTGCAAAACACATATTATGAGCATAAATGACAGCAATAAACAAAAGAAAATAACCTGCTCAGACCAGAAGAAAATCTATACCACTAACTCCCTGCATTGAACGGTTGTTCCAAGAATGAAGGATTTCCTTGTTATTAGGAATGTACCAGGTGAAGAGAAGTTATCAGAAAAGCTGCTACAGAACGCTGCACATGTGCAATGAATATTAATCCCACTTAGGTCCATCAACTCAATTAAAACCTCCCCATTACTGAAATCTATAACTGGCAGAGAAAGGTATCTGAGCTTAGTAAAGAGTGTTCATTTATGCTGTTCACTGGACAGCTCTCCACTAGTGCTAGAGTATTTCTGGAAGGAAGTAAAAACGTTTTGCTGAATATCCAGAAATTTGAAAAATATTTACAACCAAGGCCAATGTTTGTCTGCAAGTGTTAGTGAGAAGCTGAGAGTATTACTGGATGTTTTGCAGACGCTTCATCTGGGTTCTTGGTTTGAGAGGGTTTTTTTTGCTTTTGACAATTACACACTTTTATCATATATATACTGTAATGTGCATGTACAGTACATCTTTGCACAAGAGTTGAAGATAAGGTTCAGTGACAACACACTTAGAATGAAGAGGTTATATTAATATATTTCCTGACTTCTGAGAGGATCTGTCTGGGAAGGTCAGTTAACCATTTACTGGTAATTGGCACCATCAGCTTCAAAATTTTAAAAATAAAAAGTAAAACTTTTTTTTTTTTGCCTTCTCAAATCGTCTCCTCTAGGTACTATGCTGTTTCTATTTCTTTAGTTGCATCTTAAGTGTACTGTGTTGTACAGCCTGGGAGATCTCTTAAATAGGTTTTGCTATTTAAATGGATTGAGTTATGAATGAGTTCAGACTATGAAAGTCTGCTCAGTGTGAAATCCACCACTGCAAACAGCAAATTCCTCACTCAAGGTGATTATTGAACAATTGATTTTCTCAATAATAAAGCGCAAAGAAACCTCCTAACAGAAAAATACAGAAGTTAAGTAACTTGCCAGCATCAAAATTCAGTCAGACTACTGAAGATAGTTGAAGAATTTAACTATCTAATTGAAGAATTTAACTATCTAATTTAACTATCTAATTTGCCCAGTACTTCGGTCTGTGTCCATAAAACAGAAGTTCCACTTGTTAAAGTAGCTTAATTTCTGACAGAGAAGTTGTGAAGCACCTTGATTGTTGAAATTATTTTGCAAAAAGGTTTATTATGAAAAATTGTAACAGCACTACAGTCAAGATAAAGGGAAACATCAGATGTTTGTTTTCAAACAAACAATACGAGTAAGTAAAAATAAAAATATGGCTGTGATTATAGAAAGGTAAAAAAAATGTTTTAAAAATTTGCAATTCAGTTTGTGATAAAATCACAGATTCTGGGAAAAAAATTTCAAGGAAGTGTGTACTGAAACACCTAGAATCTACTTTAGAAAAAGCATTTGAAGGATCTGCCTGTAATTTGAGAAGGCTAAATGCTGCTTTAATGTCGTGGACATGAAAATACACCCACAATTTTTCTGCAAATGAGATTGAGGCAGGAAAGCATAACAGCAGCAGTGTGGGAATCCACAGAACACCATGACAGAGAAACCCAGGGTGGGTAAACAACCCATGCAAGATATCTGCCATTTCTAAAAGGATCACACCACATAGGCATTTAAAATCATCAGCAGAGATCTGTAGAGAGGGAACACCCATCTTCATGGCAGCCAATGTAAACAGCATAGCATCATCATGGAATATGCTGAGTTGGAAGGGACCCACTAGGATCATTGAAGTCCAGCTCCTGGCCCTGCACAGCACCACCCCCAAGAGTCACAGCAAGGAGTGTGGCTGAGAGCATTGTCCAAATGCTTCTTGAATTGTCAGGTTTGGTGCTGTGACCACTGCCCTGCAGAGCCTGTTCCAGTGCTCAACCACCCTCTGAATAAAAAACCTTTTCCTTATATCTAGCCTAAACCTTCCCTGACACACCTTCAGGCCATTCCCTTGGATCCTGTCACTGGGTACCATAGAGAAGAGATCAGTGCCTTCCCTTCCTCTTCCCTGTCTACCTGAGGGTTTATAGAACAAAACTGATTTTCCATTATATTTAGGTGCACCAGGGACACCAGTATTAGCAAATTCGCTTTTGATAGGAGTGAAGCTCTGGTCATATAGAAGTTAACATTTATTGTATAACAAATTTGTGCCAGTAAGTGTTTGGACAAGGAATAATATAAAAAAATATGGAAAAGTTAAAATTTCTAATAGTACCAGAAGTAAAAAAAAAAAAAAAAAGCAGCTTATTATTGAGCTAAAAAGATGCCAACTTCTAGATCTCAGAGTGAATTCATGCAATGGACAGACAATTGCTGGCAGCAACTAAAAAGGAATCTAAGGATGCTTCTGGGAAATAAAGGAACTCTCAACAGAGTATGAAATAGAGATGAAAGGGTCAATATGGTCCATGGCTCATCTAACCAGGAAAGTTTCTTTTGCCTTAATTTGGACTACAACAAGAAAAGCCTATTGCTCTTGGGAGAAAAGTATAATGAAGAAGAACAAGTGAGTGTATTATGCTTACGGATCATGTAAAAAGCAAGCAAAACATTGAAATATTTCATTTGCATACAAATGACCTGAAAATAGCATCTATTGCAGTGTCTCTAATGAGAAACTGAAAAGCCAGTAACACTCTGGGAGGTGACCTTATGAAACTGAGGTTTCCATATATGCATGATCATAATCTCTTCATGAAATTATTTCCTTGGAATACCATTGGGTTGCACTTGAAGCCACAAGGCTTTTTCTTGGAAATACAAAATATTTGACAGTGTAAACAATACTAAGTTATGCACAAATTATCAGATATTGGGGGAAAGTATTAAAAAATCCCATCTGGAGGTCTGAAATAACTCAGTAATTGTGACATAAACAAATTAAGATTTATTGTGTAAATATATATTCCAGTGGAACTTCCTGGGAATATCTCCTCCAGCAGACTCCTCACATGATGGAGCCATAAGGAAATTTGCACCTATCAAGCTGCCTGCAGCATTTTGAGAAGGCTTCTAAGACACATACAGGAACGGTAGGTCACAACCCGTTCTGAATTTAACGTTGTGAAATTACCATGGCACCAGTGATGCACTGGAGGTCACATGAACTCTGAAGACAAGATGCCTGTGCTTGTCAGGCAGCTGTCAGAGTCACTTTGGTCTCACAGGTATCTTAAGACAGACAGAGCAAAGCAGCAAGTCCAGTATGGTTTCTGAAGTGCGATAAAGGTGGGAAGCAGTCATGCCAATGTGCAGTGAACTTGTCCCAGGTGCAAGTGACACTGCTGCACCAGATGGACACAAGTTGAGGTGGAATAGGTTTTCTCATCTGAGACAGCTGAGCTCAAGGACCTGAGACAGCAGGAACTGAAGGACCTGGCTGTGGCAGGAATTACAACATGGATATTAAAACTGAGATCCAAGAGTCTGTGTGATGCTACAGCAGACCTTAGGAGCTAATTGAACCTTGATAGCTGATGGTCTTTGAGATTCTGGATTGTGTTAGAAATCACTGATGGTGTGGCTAGAAAGGGGAGTTTGGGGGAAATAAGAAACTTTCAGGAGGACCTTAAAATAGACATTTGGCCGTAAATGATTACTGGTTCCTTTCCTACTTCCGTCGCTCCAGCATGATAAGTTTATTACCCCCTCTGTTGCTGTGCTCACAGCTTAGAGTGGAAATGTGAAATAGCACTTTCTTTGTATTTCCTTTAACAGTGCCAAGAACAGCGTCTTTTCCCTTGCAGGGGGTAGGAGAAGGTCTCCTACAATTGCTTACAAAAATCACATCAGTAGGAACCAAAAGTAAGGAAAAGAATAAAAGAAGGAGGCAGTAAATATGTTTTCCCCAATGGCATTTTCACAACAGGATAGTTTCTCTGGTTCAGATCCCCTGATCATAACAGCAAAACCATCTGCTTGTGGAAAGAGGACACTTCAAGAAAGGATATTTGGCTTAGTCATCCTGTCACATCACAGCTCCGCAGGGTTTCTTTTATTCTAGTAAAGAGGTTTTCATTTTTAATCCTGTTTCTGCACTCTTTAAAGAAACATTTAGATGTTCTTTTCATAGTTTAATCTGACAATTCTTCTAAAAAGCATTGTGAGACAAATAACCACATATCCCACAGAATTATAAAGCTAGTAGTACCGACAATTGCAGTGGCAATAAAGCACAACTGCAGTTAAAGTATTATGGAATCCAAATGCATAGACTCTTTACAATATCAGCTGTGTTTAACACCAGTGACAACCAAGGATATGCACAACATTGGCATTTACAGGGATGCAGGACTCAGCTCTCTGTGGCAGATCCAACTCCTCTCCAAGATGCAGTCCAAATTATGGCCCTGTGTGGGCAAAGTTCATGGAGCCAGCTCCTCCCTGTGTGATTGGACTTGTCCTATGCTGATGGATGCATGTACATGCGTGTTACACAGTCCTTCATTTTCTCTCTGACCTACTCTCTTTCCCCTTCTGGCCTCTTCTCTCTGAGCTGGCTGTGTAATGTGGACAAGTTGGAGGCAGAGTTGCAGTCTAGTGAGACACTACTGTTTCCTTTCTCTGCCTTCTGCTGACTTTTCCTACTCCTCCAAGAAAATCCCTCTCTACTAGATAAGGAGTATTTGTTTCTGTTATTCTGCAAAGCTTGTAGTAAATTTCAGACTCCAAACAAGGGCCTGATGCTAATGTTCATGTGCCTTTTGCCCCATCACTTGTTGTCATTCCTTTATACTTCCTATCATTCACAGTCCTCTTCTGGCTCAGTTAAGTTTGTTGAAACAAAATCTGTGACAATAGATTTCAGTGTGCATTTTGTCTTTCATTTTGATTGACTTCACATGTGTTTTTTGAGCTACAGGTCAAAAGCTTCATTGCCCCCGCTGCTTTATAAATCATTCTTCTAAATAAATAGCACATACCACAGACATGCCTGATCATCCTAGCAAAATATGAAGCTATCCACACCAGCTAGAAGCTGAAGAAAACAGCACCTGCCTGCACACAGTTATTCTGTGTAAATCTAGAGACAAAATGAAAAACCTTGCCTCTGCTCAGACATGGGAAAATTTACTGTGAAGTGAAGCTCAACAGATGAAAACAAGCATTTCTGAAAAAGCAGGGGAGGTTACTGTCCTGTCACTCCTCATAGCTTCCTTGAAGCTGCTGTTTACTATCCGTTGTGGAACCTGGTCCTCTGAGGGTTCCTATAACATTACATATTATCCTTTCACATAAGGATGGCTTAGGTGAACCTGGTATTTCTGCCCTGAAACGTCAAGGAGTATTTATGATCCACAGCTGTGAAAAACTCCAAAATGAGGGGTGGATACTAACATGTGCCCATCTCTGGGACTCCTCCAAGTGTAGACTCATGAGATTTGAGTTCCTCAAACCAATCTCTGCAGAATCATGCTGGGTTAACAACAGCTACACCATAATTTTTCCCCTCCCTCACTTAAAACATGATAATAACTAATAACTAAATTCTTACTAATTTATATCTGTTCAATCATATGTAGATCCTCTAAGTGTTTATAAGAAAATATCTTCTCTTGTATTTTAGAAGCCAGGTGATTGAATAAAATGGTAGCACCTAGCATTGCTCATTTTACACAGAGAAGTATGGACAAGGATTTCTCCATTTAGAAGAGGACCTGAATGTAATGCTTGTCAGTGCATGAAGCAGTGAAATTTGCTGTGTACTATTTTTTTTTTCCTGGCTGATGAGTGCCTTGACTTTATGACAGATTTTAATGTCAGGAGCAACTGTAGCTCCAAAGTAGAGTCCCAGCTCCAATGGCTTCAGGTTACAGATTTGTTTGTCAAAACAACAAAGATCTGAATGACTCTGGCCTCAAGGCTGTGACTCCAGTGAGCAGAATTAGGAAAGTCTCCATCTAATTCTACTTTACTTCTGGTTTTTCCAGATTAAGCTTTGCTCCAGCCTTGCACTGGTTTTGCTTATTTTGTAGTATATAATACAAGTCTAGTTATGTTTTTGTTGCCAGGTGGAACTGGCAAAAGAGGAGGGAAGATTTGAGCCATGAGTTTTTGCTGTGCTGTTCAGCATTGTGTTGTGACTCCAGACATGCTGACAAATACAGCAAGGATTAGGTGGGTTTCAGTGGTGAGCCAGGGGGCTGGAGAGGTGGCAGATATGATTTTGTGTCTTAAACATACTGCAGTGGCTGTGCCTGCAAGAGTTGTACACATCCTCCCCTAAGGAACCTGATATTTCTTTTCATACTTTGTGGTATCAGACCTTGAGGAAACACCTGCAATATTAAGGCAGAGTATTTTAAAACTGCCTTCACTGTCATGGGTTTGGAATGATGAAATAATCTGAAATTTAAATGGAACTAACATCGAATGCTGATCTTGTTATATCTTGAAGGACTGTGTTTACTGGCACCTGCCTACACAGGAGAGCTGAGAGTTCACCTTAATGTTAGACCACCAGAGGGAATATTCATCAAACAGAATGAAAGGGATCAAACACATCTGGCAGAAGAGTCTTGTGATGGCTTGACACCTTGGACATTTGCATGAGAATCTGCTCACCTTCTGCTTTACTTTTCAGTAAATCAAAGTGTACATTGAAAACTCTGCCTTGCCATCTTTGCAATCCCTTTCCATTGACTCAGTGAGTCCATGTTCTGAGGAATTTCTCAGGTTACCTTCCCCTCTAAGATTGCCTTCTAACTTCTTCCCTTGTGCTCCCTCCTTTGCTCTTCAAAGGACTTTGGCTCTGGCAACATTTAAAGGTAGGCCTGCATGGGTGATCAATGTCCCAGGTGTCCTCAGGTGTGGTACATGAATGTTACCTGGTCTTTTTGTTGTCAGGGAAAGCAGGAAATAAAAGAGGAGGAAATTGCCCATGTCACGCAACTAGACCTGAACATTTCTTCCTTCTCTTCCATCCTTTGACCTACTTGCTTGTGTTAATGACTGCTGACACCAGTGTGATCTCTGATTGCCTTTTATTTACCTCTGAGTAATTATGAACAGGACAAATACTCAGGAGCTCAACGCTTTCTTGCGCAAATTCAATTTTATTAAAAAACTTTCATAAAAGAATAGGAAGGTCCTTGCTGAGCCAAATCCAGCAAATCCAACACTCTATCTCTGGCAGTGGCTAAAGGAAATAGTACAAAACCAGGACAAAATTTAGAATATTCACGGAGTACTCTCAATGTTCAGTTAAGGGTTTCCTGTGTTTGCTTTTTTCCTGAAAGATCTTTTTCTGCCTTAAATGACATCTCTTCTCTAATGACAATTAGGTCGTAACTCTCCAATCTATGGATGAAAAAAAAAAAAAAAGGAAATAACTATCTAAAGTGATGGAAATTTTGAAGATGTTGTATAATTTAGGAATCCAGATAACCTGCCTGGGAATAAATTGCAAGGTTTAGCTTTCTCTATCAAAATATTTCTTACTAAAACAGAAAGGACCCAGTCATCTGCAATGCTGTCCTAGGTTTGCTATGAAAAAGGGAAGGGGATATCATCATGATTTCCTTTTCTCTGGTTTTGCCTCTTCAGCATATTTTAGTAGTGCCACAGTCAATAGCTAATCACTTGTTTCTCTGAAATACTTTTTTGGGACTCTTTGGATCTTGTAGGAGGACTTTCCACTGGAAAAAATAACGAAAAGCATTTCTGTGGGAGTGGCCAAGCCTATTACTGTCCAGAGAGCATGAATCAGGATCCAAAATTTTGTAATACAGGTTCTTTCAGTTCCTCCTCCTTCACATCCCAAGTCAGGTACCATCCTGTGAGTAACACCATGTGTGCTCCAGGAATATTTCAATCCTAGCCAGGCAAATTTTACATACATTCCTCAGACACCAGTGAATCCTGTGAGAGATCTGCACTCCTGTGCAATGCTAAACAAGGTTAAAAACTTCTTTAAAAAATCGGTATCTTTATGATCACATTGGTTATATTGCATATATAGTAGATAAATTTGCAAGTCATTCTTGGAGCTGAGAGCTGCTGAGCAGATTTCCCGGTGTGACAATGACCTCAGGACCCAACTGTAGCAGATCTCCTTGGACTACCAGAGAACCTGACCTGGCTCAGCACTCTGGTGTTGAACATTTACAAGTACAAACTGTGACTTTTCAAAACACTTGCTTGTTTTTCATTAGGTTGACATTTCCTTTTTAGATTCACTTCCAAGCCTGAGGCATGTGGGCTTTCTAAGGTGAAAAAGGGTTGAATAAAAGCTGGTGATTGATTGTAAGAAAACAATTTGCAAGGAAAGGGAAAACAACAGCCTGTCACTTCACCTAGAAGCACTTGCCATTTGAAAGCTCAGCATCTGCCATTCTGTGACATTCTGCAGCAGTGCTTCTGGACCTCTTGATATTGGCAAGTGTGTGGTAGAACTCAGTGTGAAGTAAAAGGGTTGAAAAGGGTATTAAATCTATCTCAGTTTACCAAAATACAATATACTTAAGAATTCCTTACAATTTGTTATATGTCTAGAATGCTAGAGGGAAATGCTGACTCTGAAGAGATCACGAGGACTACAGTAACTTCTAGAAAGTAGAATACATCCCTTATTCCAGTGCTCTTTATTTTTGTAGCTGTCTTTATTCCTGGGAATGCAATAAAGTGTATTTTCTAAAAATTCCACTAAAAACACTGTTGCATTTACAGCTACACGACACACTTTCTGTACAGGACCAAAACAGGTAAAAATAGAAACAAGCAGTCATAAAAAACAAAAATAAAAACAACAAAACAAAACAACAACCCCAAAACAACAAAACAAAACAAAAAAAACAACCCCTATTCTTGTAATTCTTGTAAAACAGAATCCATAAAACCCTTTGGGTTTCAGAAAAAATCTACAACCCGCAACACCCATAAAGCTTAATTCAGCCTTTTAGTGGAAGCAATTCACTGAAGCCTTCCAGAATGCTGGAGAGTTGCAGTGCTTCATTGAGAGAAACAACACAGTACAGTCGCCATCCTGGACGCTTAGGATCCAGACATGAATATCCTCACATAGGTCAGCCCTCTGCCTCAGGATTTCTCTCTGTTTCCTGATCCGCAGGGAGCACTTAAATACTCCTCTCCCTTGGCCCTGGCAATTCTGCAAAGGAAACAATCTCCAGACTGGGAAACCACAGGAAGCCCTTTATAACACTTAAGCATCCTCACATGACCATTTAGATAGGCAAACAAGAAATGATTTTGCTGACAACATGGCCAAATTGAAACTCTGCATCCCTCAGTGAAGGGCATCTACTCTTCTACCCAGTGCTATCAAGTTTTTAATACTGCAAGGTGATACAACTTAATACCAATTTGTTTCAGGTAGTAACAGCTGGACCACAACAACAAAAAAACATTTCTTTTGGAGGATAATTTCTAGCAATATCGAACATTTGCTGTCTGAGTCAAAAGTTGTTCAGGAAAGCTACACATCTGCACTGACATGAGAACATATTTCAAACAACGTATATACACACAGCTCTAGGGGACTTTCTTAGTTTGGGTGGTTGTCACCAGAGAAATGATCCTATTTTCAGACTAGCACTAGTGAGTGGGGTGATAGAGCATCTGTCTGCTTCAGCTGTAGAGACAAGACCCATGTGGTCAAAATTTGTTCAGAAAGTGGTTTATTCACTGAAGAAACAAAAGATTGACTGAAATTACTTGCATTTATTTGATGAAACATCTTGCCAAAAAAAACCCCAAAAGGGTGAGGAAAAAAATCAAGCAAATGCACAAACTGAATTATTTCCAAGTTTTGTTTTGGTATATAGCTTCAGTGTGATACGAAAAGGGAAAAAGAAACATTCAAAAATGACATGAAGCCTTTTGCAAGTCAAAGAATGAACTGGATGTTTTCTGTTTTGTTTTGACCCACAACAATTATTTTCCAACTGTAATACCGGGACGATGACTTAGAAAATCAATTTGTTCATCTCTAGTCATTAAGTGTGTAATGAAGCATTCAGTGTGGTTTGTGGCCACAATGAATAAACAACTTATTCAATGTCATTAACATTTTTGGCCTGTGAACTCATGAACACCCGATAATACTCCTTGTTGTGCAGCTCATGTGAGCTATCTTCAGTATGAATCACTGTCAAAATTCAAGATAATATTTTACTTTTATTGAGCATTTAAAGTACTTATTTATGTCAGAATCTTAACAAAACAGTCTGGGCAAGGTGGTCTAATGATACACGTCTTTTTGGCCAGTGAAATATTTGTTGGATTGTGCTGAGCTGTCCATTAAACTCATGGGAAAAAACAGATATAACTAGGTGTAGCAGGAAAAAAAGTCTGCATCATCCTGTGGTTTTGCTGCATTATGTAGATGTCTCCCATACTAAGCTGTTGCAGGGATCCTATTGTCACCCTGAGGATGAATTTTAATTAGGCACAGTATAGAATAGTTTAATTATTAAACTCATGGCACATATTTTACATGGAAAAGGTGACATGTACAGCATAAAATTACAATTTGATTTCCAGATCATCTTCTCTTTAATAGCACAGAGGAACTTAGATTGGATCCACAATCCATCTAGTCTGCTACTATGTGATAAGCTCTCTCAGTTACTGATTTCAGTAATGATACTGAAAATACAGCTATTATTCACAACTCTGTAGCTGATATATATTCAAAATCTGTCCAGAAAGCAGAAATACTCAGCACAGTTCAGGCATATGACTTGAATACATGTTAGAGGTTAAGTGCTGTTCCTGCTGTTTGACACAGAGGAGCTGCAGGCTATGAAGTTCTAGCACTAAGCAGACATGCCCAACTGAAAACCTTGGAGCCTGGGAAGCAATCCTATTCCTCCTTTTGTTTTCAGTGTTATACAATAAGGCATTAAACAAGACCTGGCCCATACAAAGTGAGCACAAGTAGAAATTGAACAGAAAATACTTCTCTAAAACCAGTCTGGAAACAGATGAAAATGCAGCCTGAGTACAACTGGCAGGACAGAACCAAAGTCAGGTGTTAGTGGTCTACCCAAGGTCAGGTGTTAGTGGTCTTTTGGCTGAGGGTTGAAATAAACACTTTCTTTCAAGTTATTTCCTACCTCTCTCATGTAAAAGGTAAAGTCCTTCAAGCTTTTTTGTCAATATCCACTGGAAACTGTTTTTGCCTGGCTGGGAAGTGGAGGCAGATCCTCCTGTCTAAATAAAAGGCCCCCAAAAACTGTATGTCATACATACAGGCAGAAGGAGACCACAATGAAATCTGTGAAGACTGTAGGCCTGGTGAAACCGTGGAATGCTGAGTTTATTTAAAGACATTAGCTCCTACTGGAGAATCCATTCTCATGTGGGTTCCAACAGAAGAAAAATGTATGTTGTGTGTCATGTAGCATCTATAGAGACTCCAGCAGACTGAGAGACCCATCCTTGTATTTGTTCTATGGCTGAAAGCATGGACTTCATGTGACCAAATGACACATCCTGTTTCTCGTTCAGAAATGTAATAAAGGCTACTTCATTTTGCTCACGTGACAGGGACGTGTTGAGTCACACGAGGGGAGAGGGAGATACCAGGACCCAGGGAATTGGGATGCTAGAGGAAAAATTGTCAGAATATTTTTATTCCTGTTTCCCTCATTTCTTTCAGAGGGCAATAGCATGGGTGGGTCTAAAGTTGGAGTTGTTCCTGATTAGATGCTTTTGTTTTATTATCCAGTAGTCCTAACACAGTTTTGCTTGTTATCTGGACAAAATAACTTTGAAATGTGTGGATATCCTTAAATTGGTCTAAATTTTTAAATGCTTACAGCTGCTTGGACGAACTGACTTTAGCAATCCCATAATCCCATTGGCAAATAGACTTGATTGCAAATAAGATCAAGTCTACTCTTAAAAATCCATCATTCCCTGTAGATACCAGAAATCACCTGCCCGGACACGAGCAGATAAGGGATAAAGTTTTGCTTAAGTACAAATATTAATGGATGACTTTGAATTAATCGGTCTGGTTATTATCACTTGAAAATTGTACCATCCCCTGTTGAGTTCAATTTCTGATATAATGAATACATATCTAAGCATCTTCATTTTCTTTCTTGTCACGGCTCTTTTGCTTGAAACTATTTTTCCTCGGACGTTTAATACATTCAAAATAATTTTACAGTCTCTAGTTCACTTAAGACACAAAGATCTAAAATTCCTGAGGAAAAAAATACAACAGAGGCACTACCTAAGTACAGTGTTTGAAGATACGTAGTTTATAAATCCGCATTCTCAAGGACAACTCAATGACAAAGAATTTCTTCAAACCTCACTAGGAAAGGGATGACACATGCCCAGGACAGTAACATATATTGATATTCAGAAAAATAATTTGTCTTGTAAAAGGGAAGGAAATAAGTCAACAAGACAAGTTAAGAGTACCCAGGTCATGCCTATACCTCATCACAGAGTGCATCCCTTGACCACGAATGGCCTAATTTAGTAATTCCACTTGATGCTGTGTGGATGTGCCACACCACACCTGAAGCAGCACTACTTCCTTCACATCAATCTCATTTAGCTCACAACTAGGTCTTAAGTTGATTATCTCAGACATCTTTTGCCCCTTCTCTTGCAGTATAGATAAGCTGTACTGTCTACCTCCCCTGACTCAGTCTCCAGTTCTAAATGACTTGTTTGTCTCTCCCATCATCTGAAGTTCCTTAGGCTGTGTCCTGCACAGGCATAGGAAGACCTCCTGATGGGAGAAGTGCTTAGTGCTTTCACTCTGCATCATTATTTTCTGAATTAGTAGGCATAGTTTGCTCTGTGTCAGTTCAGTCACCTTCATGCTAGAATAATGGGGATTTTAATTACATGATGTTAAACCTCTCTCTCTGATGTAGCCATGTATTGGAAGGCTCATCATCAATTCAGCAGTCGATTGAGGAAACCTTGGATAATGAGAGTTTATTAACCCAGGTTAATGAGCCTCAGGCAAAAATGAGGGATTTTGCCCAGCTGAAGAGGAGCACTGAACACAAACAAGGCTACATGAGCAGAACTCAGCCCTCTTGAGATCTGCCCAGGAAAAGACAGAGCATGTGGTAGAAATACCAGCAACTGGATGCTGAAAGCAGAACATCTGTGTTCTCGGGAGCTACATTTTTTAATCATGTCCTCCAGACCTCTGAGGAGAGGCAGTTATTCCAGCAAGTGCACTGGCAAACAGGGAGGAGAATGGCTCAGAGGATTAGCGAGCAGGATGAGTGTCTCTCAAGAAGTCCCTTGGACTCTTTCCTCAGGAACCCCCTGAGGGGGTTCCTTCTGTCATCCACCCTGGAACTGATAACATCTGTGCTCCCAGGAATACTCTCTTAGTCCTTGGGTCTCATATCCTGTCCTAGATGCAGAGAGGTGCTAAAAATTTGTGGTACTAAACAGAAGAAAAAAGCTACTTTCCTTCCCTGGGATACTCTCTTCTGATAAAACAATGTTCCCCTCACATAAATTCACACAGGTACAAGTTCCTGTGGAATGACTTACCAGGGCTAGGGAAAAGGGAGAAATCGCATGAAATCTTGAGCAACTATCATCTGTACAACTTTAGCCTCTCACACACATCTCCTGTCCTGCTGTTCTACCCTGCCCAGGCATCAGTAGGTAAGGAGGTGAGAAACAAAGCATCATTGCAACTGAAAGAGCATTTATTTAATTACAGCTACTCTTAGTTCATTAAAAAGTATGGATTTTTAAAATTTGTTTTGGGTTTTTTCTGCACTTTTTTGAATAGTTGTATACTCAACTGAAATAGTGATAATATTAATTCAGAAGTTGTTTGCTTATTTGCAAGTTGTAGTAGATATCAGTCATAGCTAGAAACAAAGACAGACATTAGCCAACAGAGAAAAAATGCATGAACTTTACTAATGTGAAATACTACCCTTTCCTGAAATAACTGCATTAATCATTGAAATTATAAATGAGTATCACCAGTCCAAAAGTATGGTAACAATAGATTCCTGGATTCACATTTTTGTGTCCTGTCCCCTTACTATGAAGTCTGAGAAGGGCAAATAATTCAAAACTACTTGCTAGGCTGAAATCTTTGGTTCTGTAGTCAGCAAAAGATTTGCCCTTGTTGTCAGTTCTGGGAATTCGTCTGTGTGCTACATTTACTTGTCAGCTCTTGCTGTTGGCAAAATTCAAATGGATACAAATTCTTTAAGCTAGTGGATTGAAGACAAAATGGCCCCAGAGAAAATGACTCTTGGTTTTATGAACTTAAGAAAAAGGAAGTTTCAATTTCATATTTTTGCATCTATTGCAAAATATAACTCATGAATCAAAGTATCTTTGCTCCTTCCCTGTAGGGTATCTTGTCAATATTCAAAGAAAGAAAAAAGAACTGCCAAAAAATATCAAGTGCTACGAAGTACCTGCAACTTTGGAAATTGAAATACCTGGTAAATGACTGAATGAACTGTATATGGCCTAAAGAAAATTGGGTGCATGTTAGCCTTCTTATTCTCAGTTTAGATACATGTAAAATTGTAAAACTGTGGTTCAGTGAAAATAATGGCAGCAATACCAAAAATGTGTCTGAGGCACGTTTGAATAAGTGTATTGTAAAGTCGGCTCTAAAGTTTCCACTGTGCTGCTTCTTCAGAAGGCAAAATCTTGCAGTTCATGTTAAAGACCTCTACTAAACAAAACACACACACATACATACACAGAAATGGTTCAGAGGTGTTTTCCAAAATTAGAAACTTATCCATTGAGGAAAAAAGCCTAAAAGTATGACTGTATATTTGTCGTGCAGCTGTTGACAAAACAGAAGCTCTGCATGGCCATAGGTAAAACTTCTCCTGCACAGGAAAGTTGTCTTTGTGCAATTTTTCCCATAACATTTATGCAAATATTACTATGACAGGAGTGCACCAGTGTATTCATGAGGATGTGCCACTTTGAGACGACAGCATATCCCACAGGCCTCTGGGCTCTTGGAGAGCATGAACTGAGCTGATCCATGTTCCTGACATTCCTGCAGCAATTCCAGTAACACAGAGAGAGGTCTGCAAGCAGCTCACTGGAGCTGCAGTGGAACATCATTGCTGGAAGAGACCTCCATCGAGCCACCATCACCTTATGTATATGCACATGTATGGGTACATATTTGTATTTATAAAAATATCTGCACAGACTGCCCATGTGGCAACCATCTTTTCTACAGTCTGGGGTATGTGTGCATGTTGTAAAAATAATTTTCTAATTCTCTGTGAAAGACCCCGGCAGCAAAGTACTGCTGGGAGGGAGGGAGAGAGGTTTGAAGGTTCAAACCTTTAGAGGTTTGAATTGGAGGACATAAGGAGCAAAATAGAGTATTTTCTAAGGAAAGATACAAGGACTATTTTCTAGGTCTAGATTAAAATAGCTTGTCTTCAAATGTCTTCAAATCTTCTGATGAACTGCAAGAAATGTGCCTGCATCGTAGTATTGACAATTCAATTTATAAAATCCAAAGGTAGATGAAGAACTAAGGGTATTGATTGAACTGTGAACCAGTATACCATTCCTATTTTAATGGCTGCAGCTACAGTAAACATATGACAGAATAAAGTTTTAACCTGTTTGTTACCACCACCTGGAGAAGGCTCCAGATCAGGAGGTGAGAAAAATGAATGATATAGGAATACAAGAAGCATATGCAGCCAGTCATTAGGGGTTTTGAGATTTCAAAGCAGAAATCATTCCAATCTCAGTAAGCAAAAGAAAAAATACAAAGAAATACCTTAGTGTCTACATGATGTTAAGAGGCTTATGAATTTGTGTCCTTTTTAACTCTAGGAGGCTGGTTGGTGGAGAGCAGGGTACTGCAGCAGAGAGGCACGCACATGGTTGTCCTCAGAACTTGTTCTGGAGTTGACACTGCTTTCAACTCCAATTAGCTTACTCAAAATCATAGCCCTGACCTTTTTTCAAAGAACTGTTATGTATGAATACACACAAACTGTACTAGAAAAAATGATGATTCAGTGAAATACGGTCTTGTGAGCTTTTGGCACTAGAAAGACACTCCTAGGAGTGATGGAGACCAGCTGGTGCTGAGCACTGTTGCCAGAAGAAGATCTGGGGAGTGAGAAAGCCCCCCCTGACTGTTCATAAGGATGCTAGCTACTGAAAATACAGGTGGTATTTTCCTTTGGATGTAGTGTTAAGATCCTTCTGGCTTCACATGCTGATTGAGAGAGTGATAAAGGGAGGGTAACCTCCACATACCCTCTCCTGTTTTAAACAACTCTCTTTTCCATATTTAGGGCCATCAGCAAGGCCTAGATGTAGACTTTGTGCAGTATTATGAAATATTAAAGCTGACTAAATGCTTAATTGCACTTGCAGGCTTCTTGTAGACCACCTCACAGGCCCTGCTGGCCCTGGTGGTATGGAAGAAGGAAGGCTCCTTTGCCAAAGGATGTGATGTATGTTCCCCATTTCAAACCAGAATCACTACAAGAACACCTGAGTGATGTGCCATAGATATCCCCACACAACCTCTTAAGCTGTGTCTATTTCTCTTGGCCTAACAGCCTTGGACACCCCTTATCCATTCTACTGAACCACAGCCCACAGCTCTTATCACTCCAAAGATCCAGTTCCTGTTTCTTTCTAGTTCCACATATCCATCCTGGACCAGTTTCATAAAACTTCTCAGTGCATACCAGACCACCCACCCTCTTTGACCCAAAAAAACATCTAGAGCACCACCTAACTCTGAGTGTTCTCAGATCTTCCAGCCTTCTGCTCCAAGCTTCCTTTTGCCTAATGCCCCCAGCTTCCCTGCTCTTCCATCCCAGTCTCTCCACTGCCATCTTTCACCACTCTGTGGCCAGGAACCCCAAATGCTGATCTCCTGGCAGTGATGGATGCTCAGCTCTCCATATTCAGCCCCTCAAGTCTGGTGGAACCATCTGCCAACATCTGCAGCCCCTGCAATGAGCTTCCACGGGACCTTGAGCCCACCTTCCCACAGCACCTCCCCCCTTACCGCTCCCGCAGAGGGAATGACCCAGCTCCTGCAACTCACAGGGAATTCTAAAACCTAAATACAGGCTGCAGCTCCCAGAAATGTACTTTAAAAGGATGCAAAGAACAAAAAGTAAGATCTATTTTAGGAAAAGCACATGCACTTAGACCCTGTATTTCCTTACTTTTATTCTGCAATTAGATCTGAAGCTTCCTTTTTTATAGGATTTGGAAAATAAAACTGAAGAAAATGCACATGTATTTTTTTTTTCCTTCCCCCCACGCCTTGCCTCTGACAACAAAGAGAGCATTTTTAGGTTTATTTTCTTTTCTTTAGTCCTTTATTTGTGAAGAAGGTGGGGGAGGTGAAAAGCAACTAAGACCCACAGAATTAGAGGTTACTTGTTCTTCTTTGTAAATAATTGCCGTGCCATTGACTGAGTGCCCTGAAGCCCAGCTGCCTGCTGACAGACTGCTGTGTCAGCAAGAACCTCTCCTGTTTTGCAGGGGGCTTTAAAGCCCTGATGGGTGGAATACAAGGCAGAGTACAAAAACTCACTTCCAATTCTTGATAGCACACAGTTGCTTTTCAAATTAAAACATTTTTTCCTTTCTACTTACACCAGGGGTGCTACCTCAGTGATGCTTGCTTATCCATTCTTCCTTTCTCATGGAAGATGCAAAGTTTTCACCATACCATTTTTTTCTTCCCTTTGAGATCTATCATTGCAATCAGAATGCAGGTCTTGATTAACCACTTTATTAAATCTGTTTTCACCTTTGAAAAAGACATTTTGTTCTCTTCCATTTATAGCGCTGTGCAGATAGTGTTATGGATCAACACCTTATTAATCAAATTTTTTGGTGGAAAAAGCTGTGTGAGGAGGTACAAGGACCTCACAGATAACAAAACCCTGCTAGGTGCTTCATTTAGATCTTTTCCTATTCAAAACCTCTTTGTTCTGGTACTCGAACAAGTGTGCTTTCTTGTAAGTTGTACATGTTAATTTTCCTCCTAGCCTCACATTACTGCCAGTGTTAAAGACCTGAACAAAAAACCCAGGGTACAAGAGAGCATACAGCAGTAGAAACACGATGTGTGTTTGAAAAGCTACAGAGTGGAACTGAACAAGTAGGAGATCTTGTTTTCCAGCCACGCAGAGCTTAAAATTCTAGAATAAAGCAAGACGGAAACCTGGTCTGGACTATTGTTCAACTAAGGTCACTTCAGCAAGTGGTGGCTGCAAACTGCCCAGTAAATCCAGCTAGGGGATAGCACACAACTTCAAGTAAGCCCAAAATCCTTCACTAGCATAGCTCAGGTGGTGGAGGATCTACTGCACTCCTAGACAAGATGCTGCGGTGGCTCATAGCACACATCACTTTTCTGTTCAGAACTGGTCTTTCAACAGGACGAGTAAGGGCTCTCTAATATCACCAGAGCAATTTTCTGAATTTATGATCTCCAAATCAAACTGTGGCCATTTTTCAATGGACAAGATGAGCTGTTTTTCCTGCTAAATCAGCAGTAATGTGAGGCTCTTCCCTGTTCAATTATCCCCATTTCATGGGAGTTCAAAAGGTGTGCGAATGGCGGTAAAATCAAACTTGCTGTTCTGGTCTGATTCTTCAGTGCTAGTGTGAACAAATGGCAACGTAGCACTTCATGCTCAAGGCAAGTGCTGTTCCTCTGACGTAAGAGGGAGAAAATGGTTTTTAAATATTAACCTTCCATTCTGAGAGGAAAAAAAATACCCCTCATTGTCACTGCAAAAGTAAGCACTGAGGGTCTCTGTATATCCTGTACACCAAAGAGAGTCCTTTTGACTTCATCCAAAGGAGGATATCTTTTGTAATGAGCTACTTTAGCTGAAAATAAACAGCGTTTCCAATCAGAAAAGACACTGCTGTGAATCTGGTGATGAGGGATGTGATGGAGCTGATCACAAAACCTTGCTTTGGGCGATGGATGCTTTGTGCTGTTTGGCTGAGAGAGGTTGTGCCTCTCTGTCCATCTCTGCTCCTCCATCCAACCTAACCACCACCTCATTGCCATCACAACCATATCCAATGCTGTCTCTTCTGTGAGGCCAGCAGCAGCAGCCAGCTCACAAGTGGGCCTTGCAAGGGAGGGAGGATGTATGCAAAACATATTTTGTGGAGTGACAGAGCCAGCACTGGCAATGAACGATGTGATTTTCAAAGATTCTCTTAAAGACTGCGCATTAAGTTCCTGTAATATGTATGAAAGCTTGGCTTTTATTCAAATGGGGAGAAAATGTTTCTAGCATTCATGGCAGCCAACAAAATCTTGAAGACGTTGACTGCAGGGAACTCAGAGACTCAAAACTTAGACTGCAAATGCAAAGTAAAGGTTTTAAATTTTTTGTTTACACTTCCATATCTGTTGAAAAAACCCAAACCCCATGGGCCTAAGGAGATAAAAGAGAGGAGGAGTGTGGGGCTTTTGGATGTTTTGAGAGGGAGACAGTAAGTGTATTATGAAGCAGCTGCCTTGACTGACAGTCTCTTGCCCACCTGGAGGAGAGGACCTACTGTGAGCTTTCCATGCATTCCTCAATGGAAGCCAGGTAGAGCACAGCAGTAGCAGGAGGGGTCTGGATGAAACTCTCCCCTTTGATTCCTGTGGTTTGTGCAGAACTCCTGCAAAGTTGAAAAGCATTGGGGAAGACTGTGTGGTTTTCTGCCAGAGCAAAGTTGGGGAATTCAGGAGTCTTTTGCTGTTCCTGGTTTTTGGTCACAGGAGTAAGAGTGCTGCAGTCCACCTTTCACCTCATGGTCAGAGACACTGGTTTCCCCAACTCCAGGACATGAGGGGTGTGTGTGGGGTTTCTCAGGAGAATGGAGAAAAAGGCTCTGTGGTTCTCCCCTCCCTACCCTTCCCATCAGCAGTGCTCACTCACTCCAGCATTACGAGAGGAAAAATAGACCTTCAGCTCAGCAGCTCCTGCCCCCATCCACCAGGCTGTCACTCTGTCCTCTGCAAAAGCATCGACTGTGCCTCTTAGGAGCAGATGATAGATCAGTGGGGATGACCGAATGCTCCATGCTTTTGATCCACCAAACACTGCCATGGTCATGCTCAGATAAGCACAGGGAGAAATACTGTCAGTTTTCCACTGAATTTCAGAATTTACTATATTTTTACTAGCATCTTGTTTGCTTGAACATGTTTATTTTTATCCCTCAGGCAAATATTTCTGCCTCCTGTGAACCTTTTATGTAAATCAACAGAGGCATTTGGCAAGCTATATCAAAACTGCAGCTTTACATATCACTGAAGCGGAAAATAAATGGAAATAATTACTGATGCCTCCAAGTAGAGATTTCTTTCAAAATGAAATGTGTAGCTCAGAGAGGGTGGGCAGTATATATCTAATGATTTCCTGTTAGCTTACACAGCATTGGCTCAGACATTTTTATTTCATTCCAGGATGTGTTTTTTCCCTCTTTTGGGGGAGATCAGGGAGAGATAGTGGCTGTTTGTTTGCTCATTTTAACCATAATGGACAGAGGCAGATCTTCAGTTATTTAATAAACTACTTCCCGACAGGAAGCTTATGTTTGTTGTTTTGTCGTGGAACTCATTTACATCATTCTGACACTGAACAAAAGAAACAGCCAACTAACCAACCAAAACCCCCTAAAACTCAACCAAAAAAAATTAAAAAAAAAAAAGAAAAAAAAAAGAAAAAAAAAATTACATTAATGGTTCTGCTTCCCATAATCTCCCATCATGGCAATGTAACAATACTCCAGCTTGTTAAAGTGCTCTGCTGTGCTTTAATGACTGGGCAAATGCAGGAGAAAAGTCAGCTCATGACTGAAAGTACAAAAAGGTAGACAAAAAAGAAAAAGACAAATAAATTTCAAGCTGGTGGTTTGCTGCATTTAGCATGTACAAACAGCATTTTGAATGTTTTAAAAGATGCAAGATCTGCTTCACAAGCAACAACAGCTGAATGGCAAAGAAATCAGAAGGGTTGAAACTCTTCACCTGCGTCACATCTTCCAGATCTGCCCCTACTGAGGTGACAGGTTTCTCAAAAGGATGTAATCTACACAGAAATCAACAGATGTTTCATCATTAGTGAAATGTTCCTGCCAAGAGTTATTTCACATCTTCTTTTAGTGTGTCAACCAGCCCAGATCAAAGAGGCCTGCCTTGAAAACACTGTCTCCAGGGTCTGGGAGAGGTGGCATGGAGCTGCTCTCTGGGCTTGGACAGCAGCTCCCAAATACAGAAAACAAAGGAGACAAGGATTTTTGCCTGTGGTTGCCACAATCACGTTTGTTATGCTGGTGACATAATTGAGCATTCACAGCACTGAAATCCTTGATCGCTTGCCCCTGTTTATGCCAGAGACACGGATATTTACTGACCAGTCCAGGGCAGTTTGAGTAGACCCAGATCTGAGATACCGCTTTGAGAGGAAACTGCAGCCTGACAACAAACTGCTTGGAAGTGCCTTTAATTCATGTATTTATTTTCAACAATGTGATTGTCCAATGAAACACTCTGCTGTTAAAAGCTAATTTCTGAAAATTGAGTTCTAGTGTTATTACAGAGTTTGTACCACTTGAAATTTCCAATTAAAAAAAATCATCCGAGGACTAATTTGCGAAATCAAATCTCCTATAAGAATGCAAGCTTATTTCCTGATTTTTTCATTCATTCTTTCTTTCTTCCTGTTTAAGCCTGGCATCTTACAGATGTACTTTCTACATCAGCTTCAAAGAAAAGGAATGCACTACTACAAAGGGTTGTTTTTTCCTTTTTTTTTTTTTTTTTTTTTTTTTGGTTTTCCTATATACACACACAAAGCTGGGCAATCCTTAGAGGTAGATACCAAATACATTCACTCGAGCTAATAGCAACGTTCACTTATTTTGTTAGTTTAACAAACATTCCTGAGCTAATTTGCATAGAGTATCTTCACAAAATAAACAAGCTCAAAGTAGTGCAAGCAGTCAAAGTAAAATACTTCAAACATTTGAATTAATTTTATCACAGATGGCAGGAATTTACTAGTAAGGTTATTTATATGTTCTCAGGCAATACTGTTCAGGCATAACTTATGTCTGGAGCACAGACAAATCTAAGTTATTTTCACTGTCTTTTAAGACAGATCAAATGGGATTTATTTGCCTTCTTCACCCAGCAAACTGGGTAAGAGGTCTAGCTCTTTAAATGCTGTTGTTCCAGTTTTAGAGTGGAGAGGCTATAAAATGGGGGTGCTTCATTAAAATACCATAGCTGGCACCTCTCAGAGGCACAGGAAAGGAATATTCACTGAGTAAGTAACACATTATAAATTATAATTGAGATTCAATTCTCCCAGGGAGAAGAGAAGGTAACTTGTCATTTGAAGTGTTGTGAGTTTCTGAGAGTGGACCAGGAGTTTAGAGGGTATAATGATATCATTAAGAAATGCCCTTGCAAAGCAAGCAAAATTATACTGTGCTGTTTCTTGAAAACCACAGGAACTCTTTATTGTTCTGTCAGCAGCAGTTCAAAGAGCTATGTGACCCCATTAACATTCATTCAGGCATGTATAACAAATTGGAGGGGGAAAATTCTTGAATAGTTAATTATATTTTGTGTGTTTGAATACCTAACACTGTTAGCTATAGGAGCTCAGCACTGTTGAATACACACCTTGCACACCTGGTTTACCTCACAGCTTTATTTTTCTTTTAATATTTAGAGGAGAAAGCAGTATCCAAAGGTAGAGAAATTGCTGGGAGATTGGAAAGTGGGAAAAATTAGGTAGTGGCCAACTGATTTGATGGCTGTGGTTGATCTGCTCCAGTATTCGCAGTCCTTCTTCCATGAGCAGCAACTATTTTAAGATGGTGAGAAAATCCACTGAACCAAATATCTGTGTCAGATAGGAATATATGCGGTGATACACTATAGACGTGAGCTAGAATCTTTCAAGGAAATCGAGTTGATCTCATTTTTAGTAAGATACAGCTCCTCTGGCCAAAGTATTTATTTATTTATTTGTGTGAAAAGTTGCCCCAGAAGCTCCTTGACACACAGTGACAAATGACTCCAGTCCCCATGCTGCAGTGATCATTGACTCTGCTTAAGCAAAGACAGTGGCCAGCAACAGAAACTGAACCTGACCTGGTTGGTTTTGAATGCAAAAGCTAATCTTTTATTTTAGAGAGAATGATTAGTAGATATTGTGTTCTATGATAGCAGAAAGCCCACTCACAGTGATTAATTAATTCAGAAGTTTTATCTGTACTTTTATCTGAAATTAATTAATTTCAGTTCCACTACAGATTCAGGAATCCTTATCTCTTTAGGACTGTCTCCTTGCAGCTTTCTTTGCACTTAGCAAGGAGATTGATAAATTGTATGATAAAGGCAAGGACCATCATGAGTTCAGTGCTGTCTGTGCTGTACTGAGGAGATGTTGTTTCCTCAGAATTAAATTTATGTCCTCTGTATCTCTAAGTGATACCGAATAAAGTTAGGATTGTTAATGGGACTCTTCAGGAAGCTTCACACAGAAGTTGGGCTAGGACCCCTTGTAGCTAGTGCAGGTGTCCACTTACATAAACATTCCACCAAGCCACAGGAAACCGTTCCATCCAGACCCTGGGCACATATGCTACTGAGCACACTTATTAATACAAAACTGCTCCTAAATGTTCTTGGAAAATGGAAGAATAAAGTTTATCTTGCCCTACAAGCCTAGGCAAGCTTGCATTCTATTTTCAGTTCATTGAAATTTCTGCTATTTTCCTCTGTCATTCTTACACACCTATCGAGTACTTTGCTCATCACATATATATTCATACTTCTGCTTTCTTCTGAAAAAATGTCAATCTAATGACCTTCTAAATATATCTGCTATTTGAAGAATATTTGCATTGTAATTGTACTTGTGCTAGCTATGTTTTTTCTTAGCTGTATTTTCATTGCATATAGATTGGAGTTGGTCAGAAAGCCTCCTCTGAAATGGAAATTATTTTGATTACCCTTTGGCCTTGCTTTAAACTGATTCCACTGCAAACAGTTTGTAACAGTAGGAGTGTGCTGAGAGTGAAAATCAGAATGTACGTTCGAATGGTCTATGTGTCTACCAGAAAGGGGTGAAAAACACATCCTGAACTAATAATAAGATGTTTTGAATTACAGGGAAGTAGAAAGATGTAATTACAGGGAAGTAGAAAGATGAATTTCCACTGAAATGCTTTTTTTTTTCCCTAAGAAAATGAGCATTTGCTCAAACCAAAGTTTAGTGGGGGCAAGGGGTAGAGATGAGGGGAGAAGCAAGTAGGCTGAATATTTCTCTTGGTGTTTGGTGTTTTCAACATTCTTTGGAAGACTGTGGTCTTTGAGGTTGACATTTTTGTGTCAAGAAACCCCTACTATTCAGGAATGCTTATTTGATTGTAAGGTTCCACACAGTTAAGAAGAGAAGTAAAAGCATTTGAGAACAAAACAGAGTTCTTCAACATCACTAGGCAAATATTCTTATTGATGTACAAAATTTCCAAAGAGTGCTCAGACACTGAGGGACGTTTTCTGCAAGCCTAGAAAACTCTCTTGAAGTGGAAAATCCTTTCTGCCATGGTTTAATAGGGGTGGAATTACAGGTTCCATCAAGACAATGGTAACAGTTCCATTTTCATCAGCTGGGACTTCACCTCAAACTTGCTGAAAACATTGTAGTCTCTTTTGACCATGTTGATCATACACATATTTGCCACACAAATACATATGATCATATGAAATCTGAGGAATTTATTAGTTCCTTTGTTGAGGAGGATATAATAACAGATGAGGCTTTAAAGAAAATTGTTATGTGTGAAATTACCTTGCTTAGAGAAGCAGAATGAGCAGAGTCCTGCCAAGAGCCCTCTCCGGCAGCTGTGTGAGCTGAGCTGCTGGGTCTTCCTCAGCAGCAGTCAGGTACCCGCAGCCAGTTCCACTGATGCAGCACGTCCTTGAAGGCATGTGCTAAAGACAGGGCTGTGAGCCAGAGGTATAAAGGAACAGCTGATCTTATACTGCCACAGCTATCTTCCCAGGAGATAGGGATTTCAGTTCTGCAGCTGTTAGTGAAGCCTCCAGCATGAGGCTTCTCCTAGAGAGAGCCAAGTCCTTATCTACTTGTGCTCAGGGGATAATCACTGTGTAGAGTCATATCAGAGTGATGACTCCTACTGCTCTGACTCCTTCCATCTCCCTATCCACAGGTACCCCACATCTCAAACAAAATAGCACCCTTTCCAACTCTGCTGTCACATGGCTCTCACTGAACTGTCACTGTTCCTGTGTCTTTCTGGTCTAGTCTTGTATATGCAGTCCCTTTTTTATTTTTGCGTAATCATGCTGTATATTTGCAATAGCAAGAAATTACCTATAGTAGACATTCCCTTCAGGAAGCATTCACTCATTTCCCGTGCTAAAAAGGAGAAAGCTTTTGGAGTTGTAAAAGAAGCTGAACATATTACAGATGCATTATTCTTGAAATTTTATGTAATTATGAAGGCTGGGTATAATATAAATTAATGCCAGTACTTTAGACCTGGTCCGTATTTTATGAGAGCAAGACACATTCAACATATAACGTGACCTATTTATGCATATGTTGGTGGCAAGGTTTGAGCATGACTACTGTTAGCTCTAAACTACTTTTTTGCCATCTACCACTAAGAAACATGCCTTGAACCTTCTGTTCAAGGCAGATTTAAGCAGGAAACTTCCACATTTCCTTGCTGGGACTGAAAGAGTATTTTCTTCCTTTCTAACGCTTATCAGCCACTTCATGAGATCTTTATTAAAATGTAATAACTGGCATAAAAAAAAGACTTTCCATTCAACACATGCAGCTTGTCCTTTACTTACAGCCAAAAGCTCCAAAGGATTAAACTGGTAAACATGGCAGAGCTGATCAATTCTCCTAAGCAGCTAATTCCAGTTTTCAAGTGAAAAATGTGAGTCTACAGCTTGCTATCCTTTGCTTTTTCCTTGTTCCAGTCAACTCCCTAGAGAGCATAGACACACAATGAACATAGGCCTTCTCTTGCAGAGAGCAAAGTCTGTTTATCTACTTTTTTTTTAATATATAAAATTAGTCAATCCCTCTTCTCATCGCCTTTAATTTCAAAGGCTCCCTCACTGGCAGCTCAGAGAGTACTCTACATTTCCCAACAGCTGCTGGAGACAGATAGCATGAGCATTTTTATGAGCAATCCATGGAAGGATTCAAACTGATCTTCTTTCAATGGATAGTAAAAGCTCATCATTAGCTGTGGCTTCAGGCTCAGCCGTCCAACACAGGTCTCTAACATGAAGTACATTCTAATACTTTTGCTGTATGTGTTAAGGAAACAAAATACCCCATTGCATCTTACAGCATCTGATAAATTCTGATCTTTAGGCACTTTCCAGTTGCTGATGATCATTAGAACTTGAAGTTGTCTCATTTTAGGAACAGTCTCAATCATTCTTCCTGCAGGAAGTCTCTATTCCCTTCACAGACCAGATTTGTAGGTCCCCTTCTTTAGATTAACCCGTGTTTATATAGCTCGTATTGCCTCTATGAATATAAGCTTGAGTTCCTAGCAGATCTTCTAGAGCTACTGACAGGGACTCTTCTTTGGGAAGCTGCAACATGCCTTTTAGACACGTGAACACACTGTCATTACAACACAGCTTTTATATTTTATATTACATCCTGCTTTTATATTCTGAGGAAATCACTTGTCCTCTGGTAGGACATTACTAAAGGTACAGTTATCCATCTTCAAGGACACAGCCTAGAATGACCCCTTTTCTTCAATTTCCCTATCCCGGAGAAGATAAGGACAAGGCTTTTGCAAAAATCCAAAACCTAAGTATTTCCCTAATTTTTTACAAGTGTTTAAATTCTGGACATAAATATGCAAAAAAATGTCTGCCTTGGGGTAGTTTTCTTTCTAATACGGGAAGGGAAAGAGGGGCAGATTCTCAGCTGCCACAGATCATAATTTCTCTGCAGATGTGCACAAAACCACAGCCAGTTACACTGTCCCAGCACCTGGCCTCAGCTCTCTGCTTACTCTTATCAACACAAAAATCTGAGGAGAAGCTAAACAATGGAAAGAGCAACTTCTGAGTCTGCAATCAGTCTCCCAGAGATGAGCTGTTAAATCTATACTTAGGGGCTTTTTATATGAGGTGCTAAGTTTTTTTTGGCTTGTCCTTGTGCAAGCCAGGGGGTACATGAGCCTATATATGGTTTTCCTTGCCTAGCTTCAGTCACTGAGGGTTTTATATGTTCTGACTTCAGCAGGCAATGACAGAGGGCTTTGTCTTTCTATTAATATGACCTGTTACAAATACCAGTGGAGACATAACAGCATCATGGGATATTTATAGCACAGACAGACTTAACCTTACACTACAGATTTCTAGAAAAAAGCTGAGTGTTCTTCAGCTTATTACAATGAGAATTCTCACTCACTCTAAATTTTCAAGTAGCAGCAATGTTATGTTCAGAAACTCTGTGGAAACAGGAGTTTTATCTTATATTCACTATGCCAGACATCTTATATCCTACATCCTTCACATGACTCATGAAGAGCTCCACTGGAAGCACTTATTCAGTCAAAGAGATCACATTTACCTCTGGTTTCAGAGTACAAATGTGTTTAAGCAAGGAAAGGGTCAGTTCCTTGCTCCAGTGTCTGGGCTGGTGAAGGAGACGTCACGTTTTCAGGGCAGAGGGCTTGGTGAAGTCTCCAAATGCTCAAGAACTACTGGATTCTGTTAAGATGCCAAATTTGACCGTAACAAGTATTAGATTATGCCCATTAACCCAGGTCATGCTGACCTGAAGTACTGTTCCATTACCTCCACTTGATTTCAAATTTGAGAAAGCCACAAATAGGAACAATTAAGGCAGAAATCAAATGCTTCTTACCACTCATAATGAAATAGATTATTAAGTATTTTGATTCCCAGATTTAAACTACTGAAACAAGCATACTTCCAGATAATTTTGGAAATCTGTTCCACTGTAATAATGCTATCCTGAAAATACAGCATTGTCCCAGAAAAAGAAGTTTTTAACTTGAAAACTTTTATCAGCTCTAAAGGCTCGTATTTTTCAGTAAGATTTGGGAAAACAAGTATACAAAAATATTGCACCTTTGGCATAATATCGAACTGCATTTTTTCCTTCAACATCTACATTCTTTTTCACTTTTGAGAATTTTTTAATATTACAGCTCTTCCTTCTGAGGCACAACATAAAAAGTATTTGATTGTATAAGACAACGTCAAGAGAAGTAATTTGTTGCTATAATTTAACTGACATTAAGTTTCTTGATCCTACAAAGTTACAGCAGGAGGAATTTTTTAAAAAAGACTTTTTAAATCCATTGCTCGTGTTAAAGATCAAATGTATCTTTGAAAATTTTCCATTACAATCTTATACAATTTTCCCTTATGTGAAGACTTTCTTTCAAAGATTTTTATCTGCACCAGTATCTGATCAAAGTGCTCTTAAGTCAAGCATCATTGATTTCCTTTCATTTTCCTCTCCTCACAGAAATACCAGCTTCAAATTTTTGCTGGATTATGAAAAACTGAAGATAACTTGCAAGAACTAAAGAAATTTAATGGCTCTCCCAATGTCTTTTGTTGGTCAAATCTTCTGTCAAGTTATTGCCAATGAAAATCTGGAGACAAATTCCTGTTTGCAGATCTCGGTTGTTCCCTCTTGTTACTGCTCAATGCAATGATTGTGAAATTAGAATCAAAGCGCTATTGAACCCTAAAGATCACCCCTGGAGAGATTCATCATTGTTGCAAAGTAAGAATATGGTTTATTTCTTAAGAGTCATTGTAATCACATTTGAGTACACCTGCATGTGACACAACCATCAGAAAAAGACGGAGTGAAAACCTGATCTTTAGGTTTTGAATCCTAATGGTGATTTGTGTCATAGGCCACTCAGCTGAGTCTTGGTAGACCATGTCCTTCTGTCTTGGCTTTCACCAAAGAAATTGCAGGCAAGATCATACCTTCTGCTCTTTTGAAGGTTTTGGAAGATTTCTGGATGCTATTGAGAAGATATTGCATTTCAATTCAGAGTACTAACTGGGGGAATTTCTAAATTGCTTTGGGCATGCACATACATGAACTGCAGTGCATAGCTCTGGTGTTGGACTAGGCAGGAATAAAGAGTATTCCTTTACATTCACTGGTGTACCATAAAATCAAAAGTCCTGTCTGGAGGCAAACCAACTACATCCTCAGTGCAGAAACCAACCAGCCTTAAATGAAAAAGTGTTGGGGCTTCATTGGACATGAAGTGTGTTCACTGCTACTCTTCAGCCTTGGTTTCCAGGATTCTTATAGGTCTTTGAATGCAGGGGTCAGTAGCAAACATCCTGCATACAGAGGAGTGACCATTTCTCATGTGCTTCATCTGCATCACTATTGTAACATGGGTTTCTGGCCTTTGCTATTGGACTCTGATGCTTCTACTTTGTTATGCAAAGTGACAAAAGCTCAATCTCTGGTTAACTTAAGCCACAATTAAATTTTGTCTACCATCATAAGATAATTATAAGCTCAGCATGATACATGAAGAACTGTAACTTCACAGACAAGGAAAACAGAGGAAAAAACATGCTATGAATGGGAAAAGCTGTTCACATTAAAAGAATGAAGATTAGAAGTGAAAACTCGGAAAGTTATGGGCAAAATAGATTTATTTTAGAGACAGCTCTTTCCCCACCTTTCCATCCACGTGAAAATCTTGTGTTTAATGTGTTAAAATTGAAGAGATCTCTAAGGTCTAGGAAGGAGTACAGCATGAGCTCAAAGCATACAGTGGCAACTGTCTTGTGCTAAAACAGCAGAGCTTGTTAATCAGAGATAGCTTAGGCACTACAAAGACGTTTGTCCCCATACTGCTGTGACATGATGAGAATTGCCATACTGTACAAATAGTTATTTAACATCTGAACTACTGTTGCTTGAAGTGGAGGCATAAGGCTATTTCTAGGTCATTAAATAACGTAACTGAGATAGGATGATCCATCTTGTGTAATGCAATGTATAGAGAAATCCATACAGAACGAGGAGCGCTATTGACCCAAATGTGCATTCAGCAATGTGGTGATGTAACTCCTACTTCATCTCTCTAAGTACTTACAGATTTTGAAGTGTTTGAAATGGAGTAGCCTATATAATAGAAATATATTAATTTATGCAGCCAAATTCACTAGATTTGACTAGTGTTTGTTTTACAACTCAAGATTAATTAATATATGCACCTGTGTAATGCTTGTTGTCTGCACTTTAGTGGTAATGCATCGTGGCAGTGATTTGAGGAAAAAATAAATCGAAGGCCAATGCAAAACCATTGAATTGCCAAAAGATTAATTGTCTGAAAGCAACTTGAAAGTAAGAAAAAAACACCAAATGCATAAATAATTAAATACTATTTTTTTAAAAGTAATTCTATATGTCAGAATGTGATGGTCTGGGACACCGAATGAGAATTTATAAAAAACGAGAAAATTGTTCCACTGTGCATTAAATTTGCCATTATGTAGGGAGAGGTTAAAGTTCCTGGCACAAATAGCAACATATGGGTTCAGCTCCAGGAGAAATTGTAAGAGAGAATTATTTTCCTTACATCCACTTAATTAGACTTACACAGGACTTAATATAACCCAAGATCTCTTCACAGAAAGGAGGACAGAGACAGCCATGTAATCTGCCAGTCTGAGGATTTGTACTTGCACAGCACCCTAGCTATGAGAAAAAAAATTATTTTCAAGGAACTGAAACAATCTGCTTTTTTTTTCTGGACATCATCATCTCATGGGAGCAGGACCTGACTTTTTTACTTTCAGTAACCTCCAATGCACTGACTCTTTTTCTAAAGTATGTAGGTCTTGTCTGCACTTCAGTTACATTTCACATAAATTTTACATTTGGATGGCACTAGTTCTTTTATAATAATAGTAGAAGAAAGTCTCAATGATGGCACTTCAACAGCAATGGCGAGAGCCTAAAAACTCCCTAAACTAAAAAAGCCCCCACCATCACTGTATTCTAAATATGGGCTTTATAAGCATGAATGATTTGCTTCTAAAACTGGTAAAAAGGAATCCAGCATTCACAACTCCTACTACTCCTACTACTCACAAAGCCAGTGGTTAGCTAAGTTTAGGACATGTTATCCCAATTTGCACTTTCAGAGAGAGTCATGTTTTAACTAATCCTGGAGAGGACAAGAGTAACCTGACTTTAAATAAGAGACTAAATGCACACACATACTCAAGAAAGGCAGCTGCCTTAAATTGCACAGCAAAAGATGTCAGGCTAATGACAGAATTATAAGATCAACTTTGGTACTCTCAGACTTCAGTACTTCCAGTATTGTTGCCGACAAATGCAAATAAACTAGAGGCAGACAACCTGGCAGTGCCATGGCCAGAAATCAGATGGGATGAAGGCTGGACTGGCCTCTTACTGAATAGATGGAAAAGCAAAATTTGGACAGGCACAAAGATGCTTTGCTAGAATTTGATTTACTTATGAATGTCACTTGGCTTTATCTTCCTTCTGAATAAAAGGGTTTTTTGAACCACAGAATGTTTTTCTGTATGAAGCGATAATATCAGCAGGAGAAGATAAGGTATTGTCCTAAGGACTAATTGCACAGCTTGACTTTCTAATTTGTTAGAATAGATGAAAATTCCTCACAAAGGGGAATACAGGCTAAAAACTACTGGCAGATTTTTCTACCTTATTTTTGAATAATAAAACAAAGCAGACACAATCATGATCTACTTGTAGATAATTTGCCAGTCAAAAAATTAGTTGAACAAATTGTTCCTTCTGATATGTAAGTTAAAATAAAAGTGCACACACCAGAGAGAATTTTTCTTGAGGTGTTTATGACAACAGGATATCTGGTAAGTATAGAAAGTTAACAGGATATCTGGTAAGTAAGCAAGAAAAAACCCATACTTATCTCTCATTTTAAATATGTAGCTGCATGAAAAACATATGGTCTTTAATCAAGCTGGTAAAGGATTGAAGTCATTCCTCCTTACACCAGGGAGGCAGACAAAGTGATCTCCAGCACTCCTTCCAGCCTAAATAGTCCTTGGATTCTGTCAAATGCCCTCAAATAATTAGGTTAAGTAAAACTACTTCAGATTTAAAAGTCCACCTCAGGTCTAACACCAGAGATAGGCTCGAACTTTAGTGGACGGGGCTGAAGTCCTCTCTGAGCACCACAGTTTATCCTCATCCTCAAGTTGCTCCATCCTCAGGTTGGCCCATCAGGCCCCAGCTGCTTTGTCCTCACTTTCTACCCAACTCCATAACAGCACGTGGTTTTAGCTTGCTCCTCTTTATCTGCAAGCAGCAAGTCGACACGTAGCCCCTAAACAGTCTGAACCATAGAGTAACAAGATCCTGTGTGACAAATGAAGGCAGTCAGAATGAGGGCACAACAGGAGCCTGTCCTCCCTCTTCCTCATTTCCGTCCAGCTCAAGTGCATCCCTGTGAACACAACAGCACACTTCCATCTGCTGAGGGATCTGCTCTCATCTCCTGTTACCCTCCCTCTGCATACACTTGCATGTGGATTGCACACTCCAGAAGCCAGACACTGCTGGAGTCTAATCCCCCTGAATTCTCTGATGGATTAAACCTCAAATCTCTAACCCTCCTTCTTAATGCTGTAGTAAGTAACACATGTACTGACTACATTGATTTACAGCTGAAATAAAAGTGAAAGACGGACAAAATGAGACGTCTGAAAATTGATCTATGCTGCAAGTAGATGGAACATTAAAGCATTCTGGATTTTCTCCTCCCTTCACTTTGCTCAGTGCCTGATGAAGCAAAAATCACTGTCTGCAGCAATAAAACTTGCAGGTAGGTACATGTGTTATCCTCCACCTACCTGTAACCCTTCAATGGCCAGTTTGAGGATAGATGGTGTAAGCTTGGAGGCTTGCTTGAAGGAGAAGTTGCTCCAGTCGATAATTAGAATGAAGCCATTTATCTGAAGCTCCTGATCTTCAATTAGCACTTCCAAGGAAAGTAGAATAGCCCGAAGGATATCTATGAAGGAGTTCCTAAAGCAAAAGCAGAAAAAAAAATATCAATGGTTGTAGTTATCTTCAAACCTCAAGATACTCAGTTTTGCTGTGGGTGGGGCATGAGTGAGGGACACGGATTTATTCTGGTAGAATTATCCTGAAAAAGAATTGCTTGAGAGGTGACTTTAAAGAGCTCCTGCTCCAAAACTGCTTGGTGTGATAAATCCTGCTCCCTGTTGGATAAAATAAACTCTGAATGAGATCTCAATTTTGCTAGCTGTCCTTACAATAGATTTGAGCTAAGCTACATTGGGAGCTATTAGTCTGTGATGAAATGAAACAAATTCAAGCTATCAATTTTAATCCTTGCTTGTTTGGATATACTTTACCAGTTTGTTTCCTTTCTTCTTACCAGTTTTTTCCCCCCTTATTTTCAGAAAAGGAAACAAACCAGTACGATATTAGTATAAAAGATATCATTACAACTAGGTTCTGCAACTTCCTTCTTGAGTGTAGGGAATGATCCAAGACTTTACATAGTAAAGTTTGACAGTTGCCTTATTTTTGCAAACCAAATGCAACATGAAAAATGGCTGTATCCACTCAAAATGAGAACTCTTTATTAATTATCAGCTACAATAGGCTGTCCCTAGGCTTCCCTCAGCTCTGGCCTGAACCATATAACAAGTAAAAGAGAAGAAAATGCTGACATATTTTCTATAATGTGAAAGTCTGCACTTGGAAGCCTTCTCACTACTCTCATTTCACAAATGAGAAATGAGACAGATCACTTACTGCCATTTTCTCACTACTTCCATTTCACAAAAGCGAGCCTTGGACACTTGAATGATTAGTCCATACTTTTACACAAGTAAGCTGAATGAGGTGCTCTCCTCATCTGTCCTTCTCATTAAGATGACAAACAATAGATTCTATTAGCAACAAGCAAGGAAAGCTTCATGAAGTTCAGCTTAACCTGCAAAATGAAATTGTAATATACTGCTGCTGCAATCTGCTTTACCTCATCATAATTCTCGAGTTTTCATGTGGCCTGAGGTCTTTTACAGGGCAGGTTCACACCGTGTTCTCCCATGGAGATTTTAATTTAGTTCTTTTCTGCTGTTTTCATGAATTTAAAACAAATCCTCCCAAACCTTCAGGAGCATTGTTTCAAATTCTGCCTGAGAGAAAAAAATGTGTGTGCAGTCAAAACAAATTTGTCTACCATCACCTCTACCCCTGAATGGCATCAACACATCCTAGATTTCTATTAAAAGTAAAGGGTGAAGTGTTCTCTGATTCTTTCTCTTCTCACTTAGCAGGTTTTGAGTGGAAATGTACATTTGTTCTCTGAAGACCTGATCCCTTGAAAAAGCTGTTTCTGCACTCTGCCTTTCTGCAAAAGTTAGAAACTTCTCTGAAGTATAATTGCTGGGGCAATAAATTGAGCTTAAAGATATCTAATATTGCTCTCGAGGCATACCAAGTCACCTCTCCCTCATTTGCAGTTAAAGGACAACCCTGACCTTTTCAAATCCTATGGGGAAGCTCTGCTAAACAGCTAAAATAAAGGAGTATTTCCTTAGCAACATGAGGTGAAGGCATACTGATTGAATTGGCAATTGGCAAGTACTTTTAGTCTAAATTTATTTTGAAAAACTATGATGTACTATCTACTGCTTAGCTGAAATAGATGATGACTTTCAAGCAGCAGCATCAGATGACCACGCTTTCAAATGTAAAACCCCAAATATTCCCTGTCCTGGGGTGACTTTATGATGCTTGTATCCCCAGTCATCTGTTGTGTTTAAGCTGTCCTCTTTATGTTATTAATTTCTGCACCTTTGAGAATGGTTCCAAGAGCAAAGAGGGGGAAAAGAAGCACTCAGTTTGTTTTCAGAAACTGCAGTTTCTCCCCCACATTCTCTCTCATAGGCTGTGCTGTCTGCAGCACGGACAGACAGCAGGAGAGAGCTCTCCTTTGCTTTTAGTTAGTATTTTAGCTAGCTGAGGCAGAGAAGTTCCCCAGACTGTGGCTCTTCTTTTCCTTGGAACTGATCAGCCTGCTCTGGACTGAAAACCCAAAAAAACCACTGGGAGCTCACACCTGTGGCCCACCAGGGCTGGGACGTGACATTTTCCAGTGCAGGAGGACTGATAAGAGACTGAGCAAGCCAAGCTACACCCGACAGCAAGGGCTTTCTAAATTTGCCATCTCTTCAGAACCATGAGAGGTTTTATTGTTTAATATTATCCCTTTTTTATGCTTATTCATATATTTTGCTCATTAAATGATTTTTAATAAGTTTTCTCCAAGGAAATCTTTTCCCTAACCAGTTGGAGGAGGGGCTGCTCGAATCTCCTTTCCAGAAGAACCCCTCTGGAAGTTTCCTCCCGAATTTGCCCTAAACCAGGACATAACCCTAGACCGTATCTTCTTAATATATCCTATACTACCCCAGCCTCCTCCTTCAGGGTTGTTGGCCTTCCACAAGGACTGTCCCATGGAAGCTCCCAGGCATGTGCAGTGACCCCAAAAGTGTCCTCACATACATGCCAGCCCTCTCTGCACTCTTGTTGGCATCAATTCAGACTACATTGAGGGAGATGGAATAACCATGACCTCAATTCCACAGCTGCAAAACTTAGAATGGACTGAATGGTTTTTATTAACAAAGGTGTGAAAACATGGCCACATTGTGACAAGTAAAGGTTTCATTTTTCATTTATGGGAAGAAGTTTTCTTAAGAGTACATTCAAATTTATATTCATGGTCCTGCTGGCACTGATGATTTTAAAGTCTGTGCAATGATTCCAGTGGGGCTGTATGTAAATGGTGGATTCAACACATCTTCTGTAATCCACTCAAACTCTAAATGACAATGGAAATATTTCAGTGCAAAATCTTCCCCTCAGACTCTGTGCTGAGGAATTCCAGTCTTTCTTTGAGTGTCTACATATATTGCCAATTTATCAAGTAATTACTCCCCTGTACTTTCAGTAGAAATTATTTACCTGGGGTATTTGGCACTCAATTGTCTTAGTTTGCAACTAATCTTGCTGTCCCTGCCTTCGCCCCTCCCCTCTCTATGTGTTTGTGATTTGAAGACATGGTGTAGGATATAACTCAGTGTGAACACAAAGATGTTTTTCTGATGAGTACAGGGAGACGTGAAAGCAGCACACAAATCCTCCAGGTGGGCTGTTTGCAGACACACTGTTTTGTGAATGCAGAGCCTGGATAGAAATCAGACAGAGTGCCACTTGAGGCTGAAGCCCTCTGCTCTCTAGTCTTGGGGCTTTGAGACAAATCATTCAGCTGTGTGACTGATTTGCATCCAAATAATTTTCTATGCATGAACACAGAACCACTTTTTATTAGTCCATCTCTTTTGTTCCTTTTCTTAATGTTCCCTTCCCCTCCTCCAACCCGCCTCCTCATCAGATTAACCCTCTCACACAGAAAAAAAGTGAAATAAATTACAATTACACAAAGAGAAATGTGTAAGGTCCTGTAAGGATTCAGCATGGAGCCTACTGAAATGAGCCACTAATGAGTTACAAAAGATTTGCACAAGCCCCAGAAAGAGAAAAAGGAGGAGAGAGAGTGTGCCTATCAGCCTTGGCTGAATGGAAAGGTACCGCAAAAGAGGGTCTTCAAATACCCTTTGGAAAATGGGAAGTTAGCCCAACATAAGCTAGTGGTAGGGAACAATAATGTAACACAAAAAAATGAAGATGGTTTAGCTGAGGGATTTGGTGGGGAGATTAGCCAAAGGCATAACATGAAAATAAATAATAAGAAATTACTTAATTATAAGAGGGGTAAGCAGGCTGTGAGAGAACCAGAAGGCTCAGTGGAGTACCAGGGTGCAATGGGAACAATTAAAGGGGATAAAGACATTGCAAGGAAATTAAATGATCTATTTGCATGTGTCTGCCACCAGTCATTTTGAAGAGATCCGTGGATAACAAAGCTGAGGGACTGTTGGAAAATAAGGGGTCAACTAAGACATACGGAAAGAAAGTGATGCATTTTGGAGAAGACAGCATCAGTAAAGGCTTTTGACATTACTCTTTCTGAATAGCTAAGCACAGGCTCTGTTTTAGGCACGCCAGTGAAATTAATTGGATTATTCAGATAGTTAAAAGTACAAGTGTACAGAAGTACTGGCAGCTGAAGCCATTAAGATTGCCTGGTAGTAAGCAAAAACAAACTGTCACTACAAATTCTGACTGTCCCACAAGACAGCAGACTAAAAAAGCTTGGACCAGTGCCTCTATCTTGGCAGTTGCAGATAATTCAGCTTAACATCCCTAAGTTAATATGCAGTAAGGGCCTCTCTCCTCTAACACCAAAAAGATGGCCAAAGCTCTATGACATTTGGCAAGCTGCAAACATGGCATAGATACAAATCAAGTAAGGACCATATCTTGCTTTGTTCCCTCCATGTACAAAAAACCACCCAGATTTAAAAATTCGTATTTAGCAAAAATGCGTATTTAGTTTCTCAGTGGGGAGAGCTGACACTGCCCTGAAAGGAGGATTCCTACTGGGAGTAAAATACAGAAGAGGAAGCAGAAAGAAGGACCAGAAACACATCTTCAGGTTGCCCCAAATTATTTGAGCTAATCCAAGTTCAAGAAGCTGGTTCCATCTGAAATCCTGTGTTCAGTTTTGGGTCCCTCACTACAAGAAGGATGCTGAGGTGTGGAGCGCAGGTCTATAGAAGGGTAATGGAGCTGGTGGAGTGTCAGGACAAGTCTTGTGAGGAGTGGCTGAGGGAGCTGAAGGTGTTTAGCCTGGAGAAAAGAAGGCTCATGGGAGATCTTACCATCTTACCACTCTCTACAGCTACCTGAAAAGAGGTGTCAGGGTGAGAGTCAGTCTCTTCTCTCAGGTAACAAGTGACAGAACAAGAGGAAATGTCCTTAATTTGTTCTGCAAGAGGTTTAGATTGGATATTAGGAAAAGCTTTTTCACTAAAAGGGTTGCCCTGGAGACATGTGAAGGCATGTAGAGGTGGCACTAAGGGGCATGATTTAGTGGTGGACTTGGCAGAGCTGGCTTAACAATTGAACACAATGATCTTAAAGGACTTTTCCAGCCTAAATGAATCCATGATTCTATGAAAAGCTTAAAAAGGGAGACATGAACAACACAGCAGATCCACACAGGGGGACAAGGAGAACCCAGGAAGGCACATTTTTAATTGTTCCCAAACACAGCCAAGGTATGTTATTAAAAAAATATGAATAAAACAAGCCCCTGGAATCCAATCAACAATGGGCTTTGGAAAGGTATTCATAAATCATGCAAAGACATTTATTTCATCAGATTAAATTCTCCATTCTGCTCATGAAGTATTGATAAGGAAGCTCCCAACTTCTATTATTGTATTGTTGGAAAACATCTGTGTTTTTTAATGTGCATATCTATTTTAGAAAATGAAGCCTCACCCCTACTGAAATCAGTACTGGAAATTACGAACACACAGTCCTTGAGGATTCATGTCTTGATTCAAACTCCTGATCCTGAGTAACTACCCTGCCTCTCTGGCATCAGAGGGAAATGGCAATCACTCTAGCTGCTGCAAGACCTGATCTTCACAGCTTCTTCATCACTTCTGATGAGGAAAGGTCTCTCATATGAACCATGCACAATGCAGGGCAGCTCTTGGCTAAAGAATAATCAGGAAGAAGAAGTTCAAAATGAAGAATCACAAATGAACATGGTGACTCACTTGACTAATCCTGCACTAGAGAAGATGAAGAGTCAAACAGAGGAGCTCACAGCTGAGTCATGCACTGAAAAGGGCTTGTCTCCTCTGTCTGAGGTCTGAAAAGCACTTATTTGTGCAGAAATTAGCAAGACTCGCCTGCAATTCACAGAGGAAATAGGTTGCATTAGCAGCAAATGCTCGCAAAGAATATTTTGGCCTGCTGTCGGTAACTTCCTTCATAAAAAAATTCAAAACCATATAAACTTGTTGGCTGCAAGAAATAGGAATAATTCACTGACATGCAAGCTGGAAAAATTATTACACAACAATATAAGGGTATTTTTCTTATTTTGTGGGGTACCAAGCCCTTCTTTGTCATGCCAAACTAAATTACTTTTTTTTTTTTTTTTTTTTTTTAATCTGTCAAAACAGAATACGTGCATAGGAAACTCCTACTGAGTAAAACACGGGTTGCATTAAGTTAATGTCAGAGCTCCAAATTAATTCTTCTGTTGCATCCAGTGTAGCTATCTTTGGGTTTCCAGTATGTCAGCTTCAAACAAGCATCTCCCCTGTTTTGTAACAGATAAAAGACATCAAGTTTTTCCCCACAGCATCTGTGTCATTCTATAAATAAAATTCACAAGTAACTTTACATCCAGGACAACAGACTGGATAGATAGGCATACGGGGTTTTTTTCTTCAGAGGTCCTTAGTCCAGCAATGCCTTGGATATGAAGAATAGCACAGACTAAGCTGAGACCTGAACTGTATTTCACATTTCTAATGTTAGAAATGCATGGCTTAGTTTATAACTGAATGAAAGCCATTCACGCACAGATATCTGGCTGGCTTTACATTCCTGCTTAGAATGAACTGGAAGCCTCTGCCACAGCCAGTGAGGAGAAAATGTATAAGCCTGAGAAAAAAAATTGCATAATTTTTTTTTTTATCATGCAAAAATTGCCTCTCAGTGACTTCCTTGAAGATACAAAAATTTTCCCTTGTTGTGTTTCTGCTAGAGGTTCTTGTACATAAAAGTATTATGAGGTATTTTTGCCGTCACTTTCCACTTCAGTTGGACTCCATAGCAACCAACAGCCCACGAATTACACATTCTGCATTCAGGTCTGTGCTACAAACCTCCTCCTACATGCACTCATTCATACTGCGGGCACCCTTTCCAAATGAATACTTTGTCCCTGATGTTCATGTGACTGAGCAAGGACCTTTTCTCACATGTAATTTGGCTGACAAACAGGGACCTTCACAGACCCTGGATTCTGGGAAGGGAGACTTCTGGTGGTGGAGCTCTTCAGACACATGATAGAATCAGCTTCCACCAGAGGGAAGCTGGCATCTGTTTTTCCCTTTGCCGCAGCCCACAGAAGTGTCACACCATTTAGCAGGGGATCAGTCCAAGATAAAGCACAGAATTGTTACACTCCCGAGAACTCAAAAAATCCCTCCCAGAGCTCTCCAGAAACCTGATACCAAACAGAGCAGGCAACTGATTGCAACCTATCACAGCACAAGTTCTTTGACTGCTCCTAAGGAGTTCTTGTGGATGCAGCTGGGTTTGGCCGGCCTCCCATGAGCAGTGTACAACTCTTCTCAGCAGCCTGCTGCTGACAGAAAAGGGCCAGAATTCAATCTCGAGTGCAATAGGACTGTGCCTTTGGCTGTGGGTTTGGGTTATTCCTTTAGGAATTAAGTATTTCTGAGATACATATTGGTGATTTTCTCACCTTTTTAATACCCAGGGCCGTGTCATGCTTGCAGACTGTGTAAATTTCTCTGTTGAGAAGGAATAAATGACAATCGCAGGTAGCGTGTTTCGATATTGTGGAAATTATTAAACGCCCTAGACTACAACCCCTAAGTGCAATCAATAAATCAGTTTGACAGAGCCACTGCTGAAATTATGCTATTCCCATGGGCAGGGGAAGACAGCTAAAGGTTTCATTCCAGCATGAGCAGAGCCAGGGAGTCTGCAGCGGTTTCAGGTTAGTGGCCTCCAGTGTTAGGAATTTAGGAGATGACTCGTGGTAACACACAGATCAGGATCCAATTTAGAAGTTAGTTTTTAATCTCCTATGGTGATCTCACCAGTTTTGTGATGGTTTCCTAAATGCACAGCTGTAGTAATAATGAACAAAACAAATAGCTGGTACATGAATGGCTACAGCTATAAGCATTAGGATTGATGACCTCTGTTGTTTATTTTACTCTGTGTGATTGCATAGCCTATTTTTACTCCCTTTCGGCACTGAAATCCATCCTTGCATCACACCAAGCTATTTGCTCAATTTCTTGCAACATTGCATTTCACAAGTTAATTTTTCATTACAGAAAGGGAAGGGATTTTCTTTTGAACATTATGAAGCTACTGTTTGATGGCCGAAAGCAATTATACAGCTCCTTTGCTTTGTTATTGGAGGAAACAAATGGCACCACTGATTCAGTTTCCCTGGTATCATGTTTCCTCTCTGTGATTCTACTATGTCTCCTCTAGTTATAACTCCTCTGCATCTTCAACATCTTCCCAACTGAAATAGCCTGGAACTTTTTGTTCTCTCCTGATGCAATCATCTCTCTTATTCACAACACTAATGAATTCTTTTCATTACCTTTTCTTTTACTTTGGTCAGACAGTTATTTTTTTTACATCCCCTTCTTTTTGAAATAATACAGTGTAAAGTGAATTTCATATTCAATTCAAGGTGAGATTGGAATATCAGCATGCATAAATGAATTTGTTATCTTTTCCTATTTGTTCTCCATCTCATCCTTAATGCAGCCTAACACTTAATTAACTTTTCTGACCACCACTGCACAATAAGTACAGTTTTTAATTATGTTGTCCATAATGATGCAATGCTTTTCTTAAAAGGTTAAAAGTAATTGAAAATCTAGATGAACGTGCAGAGAGTTAAGAAAGGGTGAAGGACCTCCATATCAGATGTAGCCAAATATTAAAATTTTCTTGGAGTTCTTTGCACAAAAATGCTGCTTTTCCAGGTCATTCTAGAGTTTTCCTCAATGTTTGTTAATCCTCACAAACCTACATGACTTTTCATTTATTTTTTGTCATAGCACCATTTGCCTCACCTGTCTGCCAAAAGAATGTTACTACTGGGCATTATGACAACATAATTTTTCCACTTGCAAATTTTGCTCTCTGTCTAAAGTATCAGGACCCCTTTTATACGAAAAACGAAAGTTCTGCTGTTTGATTGGGGTTTTTTTAATTAATCAAAAGTTCACTGGAAGATCTTTTATTAGCTAACCAAATGGCATATTTACATATTTTACGTTAAAGAATTCCAAGAAAATTATCTAATTGTCCCTTTGCTTGCAATCAATCACTCTTAGGGCAGACTTCAATGATGACAAAATCAAAGAGGAAAGTTAAAATCAAATAACTGCTCACCAATGCACATATTTTGAGAGTGCTGTGTTCAGAATGATAAAAGTCGTATCATTTGTGGACATTCAAACAGCACCTGGTTACTCAGTCCAGAAAGCCTCGAAAAATGTATCTCTTGAGAGATATTGGGTAAAAAGTTACCAATGAGAAAAGTGTCAGAAAGTAGGAATGCAAGTGTATATTAGTAAACACTTAAACTGGCTGTTAAAGCAGGCAAAGGGCATATACTTGGCTTATGCCTGTACCTAAATCCGGGCAGTGAAAGTAGCAGATATTAGAAATATGTACAAAACTCATGTCAATCACAATAAGGTTTATAATTTGTTTTAGTTGGAGCCCTTCAGGGCACATAAAAGACAGACATGAAAATATTCTAATCATTTCTTATAAATAAATGAAAAATTGTGTCAAGTATTATAGATCATGGAGGTTTCCCACTGGAACAATAAGCAACTTTGATATAGCTGACAAGATGGAAGAACTTGATATTATTGATGTAGAAATAATCACTGGGGAACTCCAAACAGATGCAATAAAGATTCATAAGACAGCAGTCTAGAAAAAATTACCTTTGTGTATCTTCAGAAACAATGTTGAAAACTTGTTATAATGATTCAAGTGAACAGGAGAGAAGGACCAGGAAAAAAATGAATCTGTGTAGATTTATGTAATAAAGACTGATAAAAGTATATAGAATCATGGTGCTGCCAGCCACAAAGAAACCACTTTGCACAGTTATGCTGAAAAGGATATACAGTGCCATGAAGCTCAAGAAAAATGAGCATTTTCACCCTAGCTGCTTTTGAACAGATCATATTTCACAGAACTTCATTGACGAAAGTGAAGGAATGGATAGCAAAAAACATTCCCCCTTTAAAAAGCAGATTTATTTTTTCTCCACAGAAAGAGCAAATAAGCCACTTCTGTGGAAGACTGCAGACTTTACAGAAACTTTAGCAAGATAAAAATAGGCTGTAATCCAACCAGCAATGAAAAATCTGGTGACATTTCACCAGTGAAATTTAAAAAAAGGTATGTCTTTTCACTCACACTCTCCATGTTTGCTCCAGAGTTCATTTGGTATCCAACCTCCTTTGTGGACAGCAGCTGACAGAAGTTGCTCTGGGAAGTCTGGATCCCATGGACACATGACTCCCCAGTATGTCAATCCACAAAATATGATAAGTGAATGAATTTTATAAGTAGCTGGCAGAAAATGAAAATTATGGGATGATGCCATCAGTTTCAACCATACAAGGTTGCAGCAGAAACCTCAAGAATTAAATTCTGTAGGCAGCATAACTGACCAACACTGTAACATCTCTGGAGAATGTGGCAATTGCTCTTTTTGGAGGGAATTACTGAATACAGAAATCAAGTATCACCAGTGTTGTTCTATGTGGTGTTACAAGCCCTTCACTAAGGGTATTTTTGTTTGGTGGCAGTAATGGAGCAAACCAAAAGCCTAACGAGAGCTAAAAACCTTTTTCTGGGAATTTTACAACTGCTTAGGCAGAATTGGTTGGGTATGAAGAAACAAAAAACGTTGAGATCCTGAGATGGCTACAACCACCTGATGCTGTGAAAGTGAGGATACAAGTACTCCTGGGAGGTGCAAGGTTCCTTTGAAAAAAATAGTCCTTTGGAATGGGGTTTTAGGGGTGTCTGTTTGGCCTTCAAGTTGGAAATTTCAGTTTCCTGAGAGAATTGAAGGGCAAAGCAAAAAGATGTGAGCCTAGCATTACTCCTCTCAAATTTTTCCAAAGCGGCAACCTAAACAAATTAATGTTACTGGCCCAGCTCATTTAGAAATATAACCATGCTGAGGCTGGCCTTTTCAAAGTAGATGACACAATTATGGAACAAAAATCTTAAAGTTCTGGCTGCAATTGGAGAATTAGAAACTTCCAGGGTTGCAGTTGTTTTCAAAACGCCTTCTGTGCACGATCAGTGGATAAAATAAGCCAAAATAAATTTTTAAAGTATTATTTTAGAGAATCACAAAAGGGAAAATTAAACTTATTTTAAAACACTAAGACCAATATTCATGATTTTTGAGTACTTCCATTTATGTGAATGCAGAGGCTTAGTACGTTATTTCTCCATTATTAAAAAAATAAAGAAAAAAAGGAAAAAAGAGAATAAGGATCTGCCAATCTACTTGAAGCAATTGATCAATGTTTTACTTATAGTTCATTATCTGGTTTTGAAACCTTAAATTTCTGAAATAGACTCTGCCTTTTAACTAAGATTTCTAAATCTATGATCTAGCAACATCAAGGATTTTTATTGAATGAGATGGGGTAGACCTTGGTGTAACATCCTAACAACAATAGTGAGTAGTAACTGCTTAAGCTGAGATCCCAAAGGCAGCAGCAATAGAATTGAGGAATCTTGTATTGGAGAAAAATGGAGAAAAGAAGCCCAACCTGATATCCTTATTCTCCTGAAGCCAGTAGAGTTTTATGATACGTACCAGAAATTTCCAGTAGGTACAGGTGAGTGTTGCAGGTGCAGTGTGCTCCTTGCCTTGGAACAATAACATTATATAATTCTCTTGGGGATACCATCAAACTTTCTTAGGAATTTCCAGTGAAAAACATTCTAAGTGGTTTGTAAACTATTAAAGGGAGTTAAGCTGAAAAGAGAATTTCATGTGAATTGTAATGTTAAGGATTCTGAAATAAAATTTCATTAATTTCTTATTAAAGACATTATCAGCAACCTCCTAAATTACTCTGACCTCTAAAGAGTACACTGTATTTATATGTGTGGAAATTTAGACTCTTCTTTCTGGCAACTGCTGTTTCTGATTTGCTGTTTCTGGGGGAAAGGGCTGCATTTTAAGTTTCTAAACAACTGGAAACTGTAAAATGACAATGCAATTTATACTTTTTTATTTCTGTTTGTATTTCTTTTTAATATGAAGCTAAAATAATTAATTCAATTTTTGTTTTCACATCTCTAGTAAGAATTTTCACATAGTCAATGCAGAGAATTACTGGAGAAATTTGATTAATTGAAGTGATTATTCTGCACTACTAATTCAATTATGAATAATTGTTAATGAAGCACCATTTGTAAGCATTAAGTTCAGAACACAATAGGAAAAAAATCAGTGCTTTGAACTCATTGCACAGTGATGTCCTGCCAGACCCTATGTTGGTATTTTAAGGAAGCAGCTCTGGAATTGGATAGCTGGAGCAACCAGGACTTTTACTCCAAATAAAGATTGAAGACAGCAGGGTTTTGTCAAAAGGCAGCCAAAAAGAGGCAGAAAAAGGAGCAGCATACGTTGCTACAGCAAATATAGTTACATGGCCTTGAGAAAAATTTCAGAAGAAAAACCTTGATATTAGGGGCATACATGTAAATCTTGAACAAACAAATCACTCCTTGTTTTTACTCTCTCTTGTTTGTGGAAAGCATTTACATGCAGTCATTGTAACAGCTTTTTTACAAAGAAACACCTAAGTTTTTCCTTTTTTCCTTTCCATAAAAAAAGAAAAAAGAAAGAACAACAACAAAACCTAGAAAATATTTATTTCTTTTTTTAACCTTTTAACTTTTAATTTTTTTTAAAGTTGCAAAGCCTGCTTTTCAGGAGATGTCATCAGAGAGGTTTTCACAGTATCATGGGATGATTTGTTAAAATTGCCACATTTCTTAGTACTACGCTGATTGTACTTTTTTTTAATGTTCTTGCCTCACAGTTTAGACTGTATTGAAAGGGGAAAATCAGGTAGGGACAGTCCCCTTTATAGATCTCTGCACAGCCTTAGGACACATTTGTTACAACAGCAGAATTAATTTTCATAAAAGTAAGAGTAGTACATACCTCTCTTTATTCTAGACAATATTTTGACTTCACGAAAAGATTACTAAAATGCCCTATGCAGTATCAAAGAATAACTACAAGCGATCAGGTCTTTGAACAATGATTCCAATCATGTTGCAGTTAGTTTCACTCCACAAAAACACATTTCATCTTGATCTGGCAGAACTCTTGACCACTCCATTGCCTTGCATTAGGCTGACTTAGCTTTGGTTAATATTTTGCAACAGTTTAATGGCCAAGTAAATGCACTGCTTTCGTTTCTGCATGAGAATTATATTGATTCATAAGGTATTTAAGCAAATGTCTGAAGCAAAGCGTATCAGTAGTGTCATTGCTGAAGAGGAGCCCACAGAATGCCACAGTTACCTGTATCTTAGTCATCGAAAAACGTTTTCTAATATTTGGAAATCTAATTCTGTTTAATATTCAGGATAATTTTGCTTTTATTCTATGTATCCACCGTTCACTACCACATTTTGTTAAGGTAGCTATTATATACGGGAATAATTGAATCCCACCTCTTATTATCTCCAACTTGTATTACATTGTTATATTTTCCAGACTTTTTGTTGTGCTATTTTGACTAAGCTCAGGTTTCTCTCTTGTGCTAGTACTTAGGTTACAGGACAGTTGAGGTGGGTAAAGGTGAGTAACTCTTGATGTTCTGCTGACAATGTTCCTGCAATACAGGCCAGACTCTTTGCTTCCCCAATGGTATCACTTTACTGTATATAATTTCATTTGTAGTCCATTCTTTACCCTCAAACTCTTTTGTGCCTAATCAATATTAGTTACTCATGAGCACCTGATTTAAGAAATCAAGAGGTGGGAAAATCCCAGTAGAGACAAACCTGTCAGCCAGGACGAAACCAGTAATGGCAGGTGTGTCTGGCGCCTCACAAATCTCCTTGGCTTTTGACATGGAGCCTACATCTGCTAAGCCTTTTTCTGAAGTAAATCCCAAAATGATCCTGAAGTACTTTTAAATGATTCATATAAAATGTTCTCTGAAAGAAAGTGAACGTGCATGTACCTGCGCATACATTTTAGCAGAGAATAACAATAAGATACTGGAAAAAGAGAAGGCATTCATTGACAGCACAGCATACACAAATTGCCATATTCCCCAGATTTGCAAAACTCTTTCATTCAAACAGAATTGAAGGCTTTGTCAGAATAAAAGTGAATTTAAATTGCAAGAGCCAGCTAGAAGTGGCTTACATGTAAATGAGAACCTAAGAAATGGAAAGATTTCCCACCATCACTCCCTAAGTCAGAGTTTATTCCTCCTCCTTTTTTACTTAGTTTTCAAATGAATATTGCAGTACATTTGGAAGCAGGATTTTTCCATCATTCTCTTTCTCTTTCAATATAAATCACATTCCTTCTTTTGTACCTATACAGAAGACAGGTAGGATTTACCCTGGGAAAGCAAGGCAATGCACACTTATGGAGAGACCTTGCAAAATGGGAACTGCTTAGAGGATCACAGCTCGAAGATAACAGAGGAGGACAAAGATGACTTAGATAGGGTTATCACATTCAGGTGTAGATTCTCCTGGTTAGAAATAGCTATACAAAAGCAATCCTGTGTGCTAACACATAGCCTAGCACCCTGAAGCAGGGTAGGCGGCACAAATACTCTGTAGATTGATCTGTGCATACCTAAACACTTGACTGGCATCTCTTGGATTTGCTGTGAAAGGCAGCCAGGATGAAGGAAACAGAAAAATGTTTAACCCTGGCAAGGGGAACAAATGTTTCTGATCACACCATAGCAGTGGCCTTGTGCTGTTACCCATTTCACCTATATTACTTCATTCATAGCTGAATTTATGGAATTCAGTTCCTCTACTGACATATTATAAAACCAGAGGAGATGAGATTACAAGTTTGTGGAATGGAGCACAAGACAATCTGTAGGAAAGAACAAGGAAGATGTGGGGATAGCTTGTAGCTGAACACAATGAAGAAAAACGTATTTGTTTAAAAAGGATTAAAAAAATGTCTTCCTGCTCCATGAATCCAGGGTCTTGGTGTAGTACATGAGAAAATGTGTGTTTTAAAGTACACTTGAGAGTGGTTCTATGGGATCAGACCAAAAGTTCTCCTGCCAGGAACAGGCCCCTAATAAAAGATTTGATACACAGCAGGTTGGCAAGGTAAAAAAGAGAGACCATACAAATTTGACGTTGAAAATCAAGTATTTTTTCTTGTGTATGTTATTACGGTAGTCACTAGGTCACTAGCTCACATGTTTAATCAAATCCTCAGTTTTGGTCCCTAGAGGGGATAATATGGGATATTACACAAATACTCCATATACCCTATTCAAATACATTGTTATTGAACCTGTAGCATCATAAATTTACATGGTGCTGTGATTTATATTGCACATGTGAAAGAAAACTGGCCCCATGTGTTAATGCAAGTACAGACATGTGCCATCCACTGCACTTCTGCAGTGGAAAAGTGGAAAAGAGACACTATCTCTCTATAAAGAAAAAGATATTTGCATATTATCTTTCTCCTTAAAATGAATCTTTACTAGCTTGGTTTTGCTCAGCATGGACAGTTTTCATAAGCAGTTCCATAGGAAATAGTGTCAGCAGGAGGCTAACTAGCTTGCTTTACCCTCTGTCCCTGCAACGAATGGACCTGCCAAGAAGTTTCCAGAGCTGAGATTATCATAGTCTGTGAACAAGGGATAGTTGCTTTTTGCTGCCTCTCTGGTTGCTGCACTTATTAAGAACAAAAACTGTGAGAGTGCAATCAGAATTTAAGACCAAAATTTCCTATTTCTTAAGAAATTATTCTATTCTTACATTTTGAGGAATCAAATCTCCAGTCATGACTTATTAATTACAATGCTCCAACTCTTTTATTGTTTTAACCATGACAAAGGAGGTAAAACACAGAAGATCTTTAACAATTGAATTTTTTTATCTGATTTATTGGGATGACTTTACTCCTCTATCCTTTCCCCTGTCCTCCTATTCTATCTTCTTGGTTAAATTTTTAGATGAATGTGATATCTGGGTGCTTGTACCACCTAATTTCCCACATCATTTAGAGCTTCCCATGGTCATGGCACTCTCACCAGGGCAACCACAGGGCCAATCCTGTGTCCCTCATCCTCCACCCTCACCAAGGCAAAGAAATACCCTGAAGCAGCGTGACTGTGGTGGCAGGGTAGAATTGACCCCAGAGTGATGTTCAGCCATTCCATGGAACTGAGCAGCCACCCTCAACATTCGTATCCTGACCAATTTCATGCTGTCTACTCTAACTCCTGTGGAATCACATCATCTGCTAACATCCCCGTTCCTAATCATCCCTTGTGCTGTTCAGAGGGTGCTGGAATTAGAGGATGCTCATCACACGCCAGAGTGAAAAACCCCAGACATTTCAATGTAAAATGCAATTGATACAGAGCTCAAAGTTCAGAGGAAAGAGTCTAAAATAAATCATGGCCTGGGGAAATAATACATCAAGGGAGTATTACAATTTTAAATTTTCAAATGTATTTAAGGATTCCAGCTCAGTATTTTCATTCTTCCCTGATGCTTCTACTGCCTGTAGCTTACGAAATAGCTGGCCAGAGACTTATTTTTTTCCTTCCCTGACTCTTTTCAGTCCGTTCCTGCTGCAGTGCCTGAATTTGCCTTAGCTGCTTTTAGTTTGGTTGGCAAGCGAGAAACAGATCAGAATATTAGATATTTAGAAAACCTGATGTGAGGAGTGTTGTGACAAAAAAAAAGTGTTCTGGTCTCCTCCTACAAAGCCTCACCTCAAAAAGCTGCTATTTATAACAGCATTCATTCATGGTTTCCAGCAGTTTCCAAAGTTCAAAAGGGCAAAGAACCATGTGGGGTGTCACATTGCTTGGTTTCCTACTATTCTGTGGGTGCAGCTCTGTTATAGTGTTCTTTTGCAGATCCCATCTGTGAGGATGACATATACAGCCCACATAGGACTATGGGTCCTTCTTTTAGGGACAGGTGCTATCACAACTGTATGCAGTTTTTCTTTTCTGACACCCAGACATCAACCAGCAAAAAATTGAGCCTTTTTGAAAGTCAGGGAAATAAAGCAGGGGATGTGTATGTGTGCCTATGTGTTTGCTGTGTATATGTGTTTATATATATATACATATATTTATCAACTGTCCTTCTTTCCACTTTATAAAGCGTGGGGATTGGATTTAGTTTCTTTTTGCCACAGGAAGAAGGTGGCACAGAGCCACTTTCCACTCTGCCCTACATTTTCCTGCTTTATCCTACGGGTGAGCTCCTGCAACTGTGTTTCTCACCCCCAGGCACTGTCCTTCACAGCTCTTCAATCAGCCCTCAGCCCAACACCATCCAGTCACCTCTTCCCTCTACAAAATGTGTTTGATTGCCAATCGCTCTCCATGGAGTTTATTTTTTCTTTTCAATCAGGCTTCTCTCCTTCTTCAACATATGCTTCATAACTTTCCCAGCTGTTGTTTTTCTTTCTCTTTTTCAGACATTTTCTCTGTCTTCTTGGATTCCCTATGCAGCCCGACACAGGATTCTCATTTGTGTATGTCATCCTGCTGTCATTCATATGGACTACAATTGCCTTCCCAAATATGGCTTCTGTAATAAATGGTACTAACTGAATTAAGTTGCCGCCTGCAAGCAAATTAAAACATTTCAAGACAGAGCTTCTTTTTGTCTTCTTTGTCCAACATTTAATTTGCACATCTGTTACTCTTCAAAATGAGTATTCTGCTTCTGCTATGCTGCCTTCGCCTATCCTGAATTCTGCTACCACTTCAGACCAGCTCAGTAGTGAAATATGAATTATTTCATAATTTTTTATGAAATAATTTGTTTATGCAGAGTACTTCTAAGCTCTTTGTTGGTCAATGCAATGCTTGAACCACGATGTCAATCTGCATTACTGTAAGCATCTCCCAATACAGAATCACCAACTCCTAACCAAACCCAAAGGCTCGATGTGTAAAAATCATTATGGCGTTAGGGCTGGCTGCACTTCAGCTGTAATCTCTCATGATAAACAGACATGAGGCTGAATTATTGCCACAGTTCTCCTGTGACTATAAATCAATCTCAACAGATGTTTATTCCCTCATATTCTATTAAGCATCTGAGACTATGCTTGAAATATATTAGAACAACCAGCACTTGAAATGTATTCTTTTACAGTAACAGGATCTGGTGATGATAATATCCTTGCAATTACAACACTTCGAGCATTCTCAGGAAGGACATACTTGGGTTTTATCATGATCCTTTAAAATATTTATAGCTGTTGGTTTACCTCTATGTCAGAATATTTCCTTTCCCTTTAGCCCCACTACACTGTCCTACAGAATGGTAAGTATCTGGCATTTGAGATTCCCTGGGTAATAAAAGATGGTTTATGGCTAGCAGTGAACTTGGGATTATATGCTGTAAACAAAGCAGCAGATTTTCTCTGTCTGACTCACAGAATTTTTGGAGCTATGTGACAGCTTCTAAGGCACAGACATGAAGACAGAAATTAATTACCATCTTACTGAAAAAAACCTATGAAAAACATTCTGTCCCCTACTCCAAGCTCTATTTGCAGAGGATTGTGATTGGAGTCCTTCTTCTGGTTCTCTACACAAAAATAAATTTTACTGTGGCTGAACAACCTTGAAAGAAACACTTTGCTTGGAAGATTAATGAACACCTTCTGCTGAATTATTTGTTCACCCAAAACTCCATCTCCCTGGTGTACAAGAAGTGTGTATTAGAAGACAGCAGCAGATGTAGGAACAGCTGTCGAAGTTACTGAAGGCTTTCCCCAATCCAACAGCTGAGAAGACTCTCCTACCTAACTTCTTTAAAAGCTTCAGTGTGACTACAGGTGGATCAGAAGACTGCTCAGATTTGGTGAGAGTGATGAAATGAAAAAGTGTAAGAAAGTGTATTTGTATTCCAGCACATGGAACATTGTTTTTTCCATGAAATCCTTGTTCAGGTCTCATCAAAACTGTATGTATGCATTTGTTTGTTTTACAAACTGGAATTTTTTATCATGCAAATTATTTAATCAAAAAAATTCATTACATGATCAGTTTGACATCCTAATCTGTCTTTATTGCTGCACAAATTTGCATTCCAAACAAGGTGCTCTGTAAGCAGTGGTGTAAAATTCTTTGTGGGTTTCAGGTGGATTCACACCTTGAGTTCTGATCAAACTGAAAAATGTCCCTCTGTGTACTAGTGTACAGTAATGCAGCTCAATAGCTTTCTTCTTCCTCACTGTGGAACTTATCTGATCTCTTTCTTTTCTATTCATCTGTTCATTTTCATTTATTCCATTTTGAATAAGTGAAAATGAAGGTATTGAATATGTGATTAACTAACAGATCCAAAATAAGCCGTGCAGGACCTAGAAAGAAAGTGATAACATCATCTCTAAGAATCTCTAAGAAATATTCCTGAACAATGGAGAGAAATCAAACCTATGCAGAGCATGCTAAATTAGAGTAACTCTGGAACCATGACAGGTCTCAGCTAGTGATTTGGCAATAAGAATTATCATCCCCTGTGGTTTTTTTCCCCTGTCATCAAAGAGGTTTTGGTCAAAACAATCATCATTAACTTTTTTTCACTATGTGGAAACAAAAATGAAATTCTTGCCAATGAGCTTTGCAGATGTCACAAAACCCCTTGAAATTACTGGGGAGCAGGACACGTTTAGCTCTGCACAAGAGCGTGAATCACATGCTAGACTGTGCCCACATTATGGATGAGAATGTATGACACATTTACCAGTGGCATTTGTATTTTAGGAAACTGACTTGAAAGCAAATTTGAGCTGAACATGAGCTCAAAATGGGACAGAGGAGTTAAGAACAGAGCGACAATCTTGTGTCTAAAAGGAGGAAACTACAGAACGGATGAGATAGGGTTATCACTTGATGATTTATTAGTAAAAAATTTTATTCAGTTCATCCACCTGCACCTTAGCAACAACTATTCCTAAGTTGATAGGCGCTTACTGAAGTTTCAAGTTCCAAAAATGATAGGAACATTCCAGAAAAGAAAGATGAAGAGTATTTTAAACCTGGAAAATCTTCCCAATTTGAGGGAGAGTAAAGAAGCTAAAACTGTTTAAGTTTTGGCATCTTAAATGTATTGCGATACATTATGATACATACTTTGCAGAACATTATCTTTGCTGAGCTGGCTGCTCAGAGCTGTGTTCTTTACCTTGTGGACAACACAAAGTTGTTTTTTCCTTGAGGAAAAGGGTGTTTAGCTGTTTTACTTCCCCATGGTTAAAGGTGAACACAAGAACCTCTGCTGCAGAGTCACTAATGCACCATCTTCTTGTTGCTCGGCAGTGACTGCCTCCCCAGTGAACTCAGAAATAGGTTAAATGTGACATGGTCAGGATGGTCAGGACACAAAAGTACAAACACGGGAAGATGTCATATTTTTGTGGTATGTTTAGACTAACATGATCTAGCAGCTAGAAGCTGAAGCTGGAAACATTTAGACTGGAAATTAAAATCTAGTTTGCTAGAGATGTCAGGTCTATCTGTTGTGTTCTGGTTGCTGAAATTACAAATGTTCGTAGAAGTTTACATGGAAAATCTATCTTTGATACAGAGAATACCTTAGAAACATCTTGGATCTGATTTTTCTAAGCAGTCATATTACACAAATAATGACATTTCCTGTTAAAAATCAATATATTTATAAGCACAGAAAATGTAAAGGATTCTTCTGCCTCTATGACATGTAATGCCAACATCAGCCATACTACCACGTGCATAAATGGTAAGGATGTCTGGATTGAAAATCAATTTATGGACTATAGCTATTCTGATTTTAACAGATGCTTAAAATTATTATTTCTTTATAAACAACTCCTCATAAATTAGAATTTGATCACAAAGAAAGAGAAGGCACAGCCAGTGGCAAAAGAGATTAAAGTAAAGAAGGGTAGGCTGAAGGGTGAGCTCTTACTCTTGCATGTCAACATCACAGCTGATTCCAGCAGCATTCAGCTGAAATGGGAGTTGTGAACATCTTGCCATCACTAAAGACACATCTGCAGAAAGGTCACCTAAGATACATTTATGTAAGATGTATCTTAGGCGCACAATGCCTGTTTGAACTTTTTTGTAAAATTTGTGTTTCTTCTGGTCAATAACCTGCTCCTATGCTGCTTAATAGGACATTGCACTCACCACTTCCTTTTCCTTAACAGCTTTTCCTCTTGCTGATGCCTTTAGGCAGCAAAAAAGTAGGAGGACATCCATTTACTTACAGCCCAATTCCTGTCCCAAATCCCTGTTGCACCTGGAGTGCTGCAAAAGCCCATAGAAAAAGCTTCTTGTCATCTGAATCCACAGAAGAGCTGAGGTTCAGTGGCTGAACTGAGGTAAAACTTGCACATGATTTTTAATGCCACTGAGGAGTCTTAGGAAGGTACATCCTATGCTATTTACCTCAGCTTTTCTTCTTTGAAGGTTAAAATTATATTTTCAGAAATATGCAGGTTTGCTTTGGTTTTTGCACACACACACACATGGATACATGTTAAAGGTCTTGTTGAAAATCTGAGCCAAAACCTGACAGGAGTTATTATTCTGTCAAAATTTCATTATGGGAACCTTAGACACCAGCACGCTCAGCTTTACAAAAGCAGGACCTTATGTACAAGGTTAATCACAAAGATTCCTTTTGTTGAGGGATCAGAAACCCAAAGTTGGCTCTATGTAATACCTAAATCCCTTAATGCAACCAGCAGAGCCACAGTGCTTCTGTCCTCTAAAGCTGATGCTTTCTATTAATTCCAGATACCTGTGCATTCATCTTTCTTTTCAGGCCAATTGCTAACAGAAGAGCTTTGTGGTTGAAAGAAAGGCAAACTTGCAGTTCAGAAAGACAGGAGATAAACTGCTGGCCTCTTTGTAGTTAATAGGACTTTTATTACTGCCCTCAGTTCACGATTTCACCAAACAGGTTTGATTATGCAAAGTAACACGCTTCTGTATCATTTTCTGTACATTTATTCACATGCAAATGAAAATCAGAAACACTCCTGAACTCTGCTTTTCTCATGGCAATTAAAGGTTTTCCCAGAAAATAAATAACAATGAAAAATTGCAGGCATATGTGTTTTGTTCTTTAATAATTTCTATGATGTAAATTCAAAGCTCCAATCTATTGACTTAAGGATAAGACTTTTCCATCAAAAGTTTTAGACCATGGCGAGAAAAAATCCTACCCGGAAATCATCAGAACTGATGGCACTTAAAACCTGAATCTGAATTTTGTTCTTTCATATGATTTTAATCAAGATTCAACCCTACAGCTGATTACACTTCTCCATTTCATCATGAAGGCAAGGAAAATGGTATGGAAGAACTTACAAAGACAAGGACAGTGTGAACCTGATATTCCTGGAGTAGCCCCTTTTCTCTGTACCACTTCAAATAGGTAGTGAAAGCTGACTAATCACATTAACATTTAAGGACATTATTTTATAATAAAGGCTGGGAGGTATCTTTGTTCATACCACTCCACAAAGAAATAGCCTGAACAGAAAACTTGCTTTGTGTGAATCTCCCATTTATCAGACCAACAACACAGAGCAACCAGAGTGTTTGAAATCACAATGAAGTTTGTGGTAAGAGAGCAGAGGCTGCAATTCCCAAAATGGTTCAAACAAACAAGCAATCTGGTAGAAAGCCTGAAGATAGAATAAATATTGTCAGTTTCTTCTTCACCAGGAGAGCTACAAGAATCTCCATATGTTTTGAGAGGCTTTCTGTCAACCTGTTTGGCTGGTCCATGATACAGCTGAAGTAATTGTATAGACATTAATGTACCTATAGCAAAAAGATATTATCTGGCTAAAATTTGGAAATATTTCTTAAAAAAACTCCTACATCAGCTACATATGACACACTGATGTAGCCTTAACTCTCAGTAGTCCTATGTCCTAAGAATGAGGACTGACATGTGGTCAGGTGAGATGGAAGTTAGAGTGTAATGGAGATATGGTTACAAAATCTTTTGCTGAAAATGGCCTTGCTGCTCCAAAGGTGGCCACAAATATTCCATTACGAGTTGAGTGTGAGTGTGTGTAAAAAGATAAGGACACTATCTACATTTACCTACTCTGATCCCAGTTGGCCGCAAAAAGCAGAAGAATCTTCCTGCCGCAGTGGTCACGATTTTCCAGTACTCCTGGAAACCCATCTGTCAGAGCCCGTTTGATTCCTGGGTCATCAGCCTTGAAATTTTTGAACATATCCAGATTTAATTGGCGGTATTGGAAGTACTGAGCCAGCAGTCTGAAGGCCTCAGTTTGGTGAAACTTTCTGGCTCGGAGAAATCTCAAGATGAAGGCATCATCTGTACGTAAAAACCCAATGTCAGGCCTCGTGATGATCATGTCTCTGACTTGCTGGATATCCTGGTGCAAAATGTCTGGGTTCTCATTCAGTTCCAGGCGGGCTTTCTCTATAGTCTCTGGACTAAGTCCAGCTTGCAAATGGGTCATCTCTGCAAAAACCTCTTTTCCAAATCCTTAACTTCGGATATTTTAGTAGAAGTGCTGATCCCATTCAACTGATGGTCTGCTGTGAGCGTGAGCCATTCAGATGTTTTTTGCTATCAAGATGATATTTAACAAGTAAAAGCAAAGGCCTTTTCTTATTCTTGTGGAGTAACAGGCAGTTCACATGTACTATAATCCATCCAAAGGAAAGTGTTGTTTATTCCGTCACTTACTAAAAGAAAAAGAAAATATATAAAAGAAAGATTAAATGTGTATATAAAGCTTGTAGGATTGCATTCCTGAATTTATTTAGCCATAAATTTTTTTTGTGTAGGAGGATAACAGTCACATAATTTCAGAATGGATGGATTTTAGATAAGGCAGTCACTAACAGCTTGAGTATATGTTTTTCAGGCTTTCAGAAAGGCAATCTGATTTATTGACAATTAACACTAAGCTGTATCAACTTGCTATTGAAATACCCTTCTCAAAGTTTGCTTACAGAAGTGTGGGAGTTGCAGCATCACTAACTTCAAGTCAAGGACAATAACAGCAAAAATAATAGTAATTTTTTCACAGCATTTCAACTTCATAAGCAGACAGATTTACCTTCATCATACTAAGTAGAACAACTCTTTGGTTTGGTTTAATAAATTGTACTATCAGCTTGTAGCTCTCCTTGAATAGGACCCTTTAGCTGACTGAAAAACTGATTTTAAAACACCCAAAATTACACCAATACTAGGGATAATTTTTACTTTTTAGAAACTCACTGGAAATATTTCCCATGGAGACTCAGTATGTCTTCATGGGAAACTCTCCTCAAATAAGGTTCTTGATGTATCCAATCTGGCAGAGTTGGTGTTTTAGTTGAAAAGAGATGTATTTTATTCAAAATTCCTTTTTTCAGTATATTGTAGCTTTCCTGAATACCTACTTCTGAATTTCATTTTGATTTTCATACTTTACTGAGAATTTGTTTTTACAAGTGTTAGAAGAAAATCTGCTTAAGCTGTTATGTATGAGCAAAATGGTACAGTGAATCTCTTACATTTCAGTGACATAATTAGCAAGAGGCTGTCATCGAAGTCTGTGTAGCTACACTTGTGTGAAATAAGATCAAGGTCTGTTCCAATGTGTGAGGAAAGATCAAGATCCATACACTTTTTCAGCCATCACAGAAACAGACAAGCAAACCCCCTACCTCCTCACCACCACTGCTTAACTGATCTCTCTTTTTAATTTCTGAAAAAGAAAAATGGTTTTAAAATTTTAAAGGGAATCTCTCAGTGAAAAGACACACTTTTTGTATTTGAAGAAAGCTGTTTGGAAAGTTATGAATTATTTATAGCAAAACAACCATTTCATTCAGCTGCTCCCCTGAGTTCAGCATTCTCAGATCAAACAAAGGGGAGAGCAGCAGCCAAAGCATTTCTTGGTCCTGGATTTGCTCAAAGTTATGTTGCAGGACCTGGAAGTCAATGAGCTCAAGGGATGCCTCGGTTCTCTGCTTTGTGACCTTGCATGTTATTGATAAAAAAGTACATTTTAGATGCCACAGCTGCAGCCCCGGGACGAAATCCCAAAATTTAAATACAGAGTGTTTCTGCATATTTGCTTAAAGGACGTTTGTGGTGGGAGATAAGCTTTTCATTTAACAGCAATATGAATTGGAGTTTTCTGTGGGTGACACAAAGGAGAGTTTATTAAGCACCATTTTTCTGTATTCACTGTGGAGCTGGAGTTGAAAAGAGCTACCTGCAGAGCAGAGTATCTGATGATTGATCAGCCTGGGAAAACTCCAGGAAAGGCAGAGCTGGGAGAAAAGAGGTCTTTGAAAAGGCATTATGGAGGGCAAATGAGTCCCCCTGTTTTGAGTGGTAGTCCATGAGTGCAGGTTATTCAATTCTTAAAGAAACTAGAGCTGTAATAAAGGTGGATTCCTTACATAAAAATAAACTAAGCTATTTTCTTTACTCTTGCCTTTATTAGACCAAATTAGAATAACTCCAATGGTATCAACCAAATTCCAATGATGTAAAATTACAGTAGGCCATAGAGAAAGCAGGCTAATATTTTGGGACTGAGATCTCATATTAATGGTGACACCAGCATTTTCTTGCATAAATCGTGGGTATAGTTACAATGCTTCCATGAGCTAGTTAGGACAGCTAGAATTATTTAAAAGTGAAACTGTCATTAGGGGACTGTGGTGCCAGGATTGGTCCCTCCCTAGTTTTAACAGCAAGTGTAGAGTATGGAAACTCTTTGTTCCCAAGGGTGTTATGCAAAGATCTGGAAGCAAGAAGTTTATCTGGGGTCTGCATTGGCTCTGGCTTAGTACCTTGTAAGAATTACAACAACTTTGGTGTTCCTGTGGCTTAGAATCACAAAATTGTGGAATCAGAGAATGTTTTACTTTGGAGGGGATCTTTGAAGGTCATGTGGTCCAACCTCCCTGTCATGGGCAGGGACATCTTTTACTGGATCAAGTTTTTCAAAGCTTCATTCCACCTGGCCTTGAACACTTCCAGTGTTTGAGCATTCACAACTTCTCTGGGAAACTTGTTTCAGAGCTTTACCACCCTCATAATATAAAAAAAAAAAAAATCTTCTTTATATCCAATCTGAATCTGTCCTCTTGCAGTTTAAAAATGTTAGTCCTTGCCCTATTACTACTGGCCCTAACAAAAAGTCTGTGATCATCTTTCTTGTAAGCCCCCTTTAGGTACTGGACAGCTGCTGTGAGGTCTCCCTGGAGGCTTTTCTTCTCCAACTGAACCACTCAACTCTATCAGCCTGTCTTCATAAGAGAGGTGCTCCAGCTCTCTGATCACTTTTGTGGCCCTTCTCTGGACCTGTTCTAAAACATACAAGGATTAGCAGCAGATAACAGTGATGCACACACACAATTCCCAGTGGTTCATTCATTTTCTAGGGGTTTATGGGAGTAAAACTGTCCCTTCCTCTGCTCCTTTTCTGTCTCCTATGTCCACCAAGATGCTTCTTTGGCAATAAGGCAAATTCTTGAAAGGTCAAATGCAGTCTGCTCCAGGAGAAAATGAGATTTGAAATAAAGTCTGGCCTTTTTTATTGGTACCCCAACTATTTAATGTCAAAAATTCTATTTATCTTTATTAAAGTTTCCTACTGTTTTTAACTAATTCAAATGCTCAGGATTATTCCAAGGTGAGGGCGACAGAGTCCTTCCTTGTCAGATGTTGTTGCCAAAAAACAACTTAGAGATCGTAATTCTAACAAAAAAAACATATTAAAATGCGTTTCAGAGTTTTCTGATAGTGAGCTGAGCTATAACCATGGATTACAGTTATCTATAGATTACCCCGATTATCACCCGGAACAGACTGCATTAAAATACTTTATTGGTGTGAAGTTATATACTGAAAAATTGAAAAATAATCTAAAATATGTATGAGCAATTTTGTCACTTCAGAAATCATAGGGCAAATCATGAATGTAGCAATCCACACTAGCATCATTACCTTCAAGGAGCCTGATATACATCAGTGAAGGATTTGGTTCTCCCATTGCTAACTTTTACAATAAATTTAGCACTCCATAACTACCCAGTTTAACTGTTGCTGCACTTTCTTAAATGGTTCTGATTTATTCTGATTCCCAAGATATAACAGAAGCTTCATCTCCATTTTCACCTCCTCCCACACACGGCAATCTCTCCTTCTCTTCCGGTGTTGTGTACAGCTCTAATCCATCTGCCAATTTTTTAGATGTTTACATCTTTGTTCAGTTTGGTGCAGGGTTGTTTTTTCTTCCAAATGAAGATACTGGCCTTCTTTGCCTATTTTGAACATTGTTGCTGTACATTGGCACACGAGAGTGTGTTATAGTCTCAACAGCTGTTTTTCTATCTTGTGACTGACTCTTTGTTCCCAAGGGACTATTTGCTCTTCTAACGTCTTTTCACAACCACTTATAATAAATCATCCCTCCAAAGGAACAAAATTCAGCCTTAAATGAAAAAAAGAAAAATTACAGAGGTTTGAAACACAACATACTAAAACCAAAACAAGGAAGGAAATTTCCACCAAAATTATGGTGTCACATACAACTTTGGCTAATTAATTTTCAGTCCCAGCAAGGGAATGACAAGCGACAGTGAGTGTTCAGCATGGACAACATACTGAAAATGGGATACAATTTTCAGACAAGCAGCTTATATTTTTTGTGCATGATCCTAAAAAAAAAAAAAAAAAAAAAAAAAAAAAAAAAAGTAATTACAAAATGTAAACTGTATAGTCGTATTTACTATATAAATTGAATATGCCTTACTTCTCTCTCTTCAATGACAGCATCTGGGTCAGCATTCAATCCCTATTTGCACTGCCTGCCCTAGAAAATTGGCCAAACCTGCCTTCACTGATGATGGCAATTGTCTGGATCATTTTGTTCCTATCCACATACCAGTCCCTGCAACACCACTCGCTCCTTTAAGCACCACATGTCCATTTGGCCCTTCCTCATCCAATTCAGTTCCAGAAAGATTTTAGCTGTCTCAATCTACCGAGTGTTTTCCATCCAGTCCAATGCTATCTGCCATGTGAAATTTCATTACCAGTTCTCAAACTGAGAAGGCACTAACATTTCATCCTCACCTGATATTAAGAGGCATCACTGCTAAGGTTTGGCTCATTATATAATTCCTAACCCCTAGCATTTATAGATATTAGCTGCTGAAATCATGCCAGAGAGGAAGGGAGTGGGCAAGGAGGGAGGGAAAATGGTAATATAGAATGATTTTATCTCAAACTATGGGCGTCATCTCATTAAATTTCTTTTTGAAAAATATTTTGATGTTAATTCTGGAAAATCTCTTCAGGCTATATTCTGCTTAGCAGGGTAGCTCCATAAGGACAGGGGGGATTAATCCATACTTGTACCAATGGGAATGGTTCCTATGGCCCTTTGTGGCCTTGTGGTACCTTAGTAGAACCCTGCACTGGAAGTGAAGTAGTCAGACCTAGAAAGGATCCCTACACCAACTCCATGAACCAATTTCAAAAGAGCAGTGAGCAAAACTGACTCTCTTTTTCCCTTGGCTGTGAGACTCTGGAATCTTTCACAGATTGTGGGGAGAAGCACAGCCCTGAGTGATTTGCCTGACATCCCAGAGGACACATTTCACAGAGCTGGGAACACATCATATCTCTCCAAAGCCATAAACCTACATGTTAACATCCAGGGAATTTTCCTCATCATTCCCTTGACCCTTTGTTGGACTTTCTCTTACATGTTCATGTCTCCGTCATACTGGGGAACCCAGAAGAGGACACAGTTCTCCAACTGTGGCCTCACCACTATTTCTCTGTAGTCTTTCTTAAGGGACTAGATTGTCCCAGTGAGCATAAATGAGTTAAATACTGCAAGTCTTTCTGCTCCAAGTACTGGTGCTCCTGTAAACCTACACTAGGGATTTGTTGCTTCTTGTCATTATGAAAATAGTGAATGTTTGTGACTGTAACAGCTGTGTGGGGAATTTGATGGTTTCTCACATTTTCCCAGGATGGAATCTCTCCGTTCAGGTACAAAAACTAACATTTCCTTCAGTTCAGTAAAAAAAACACATCGTGCATTCCTACTCATTCTACAATCTTCTGATTAGCTTGATTTAGTTACACATTGCCCTCAGCTACATCTAAATGTCCAGTGGTGGTAATTTAGCCATGGCACAGCACAAAACACAGCAGAAACTCAACTGATCTTCACTGCTTTCTGCACAATATGTCGGGCATACTGTGGTCTGCAGCACTGACCTGAAGCTGTCCTGCTATTCCTACAAGCTGTCTGGCAGGAGAAGAAACAGACAAGGTTGTCTAGCAAACACAAAATTAAATACCTGCCCTGTTATCTTTTGACCTAAAATGTACAAAACTTATTATCTGAATATTAAAGAATTGGACCACATGCCAAAGAGGGGAACTTATACAACACAGAAATAACAAAAGTTAAACAAAACAGCCTTAAGCTCAAGAATTTGGTTAAATTTTTCTTCAAATCATAGTTTTTAAATTTTAAGCATTCACCAATCACAAGTAATCTGCAAACCCCTATGGGAATGTGTGGCCTGACCTGTGATGTGCCAAAGAAGCAGCGATTTATGAGGAACTTCCATGTCAGTCCTAGTGCAAGCATCACCAAGCAAATCACTCTGGCTGCTATGGAACAGAGGTCAGTTCCTCCTATAATACAGAAACACCTTGCAGCAGAAATTAACAGCATACAAAACATGAATTATGACCTCCAAGTCTCATAATGAAGCTATATGTAGAAATCTGAGAGCACACAATCATAACACTGGTGTCTGAAAATGCCTAAATGCTGTAGAAATTGTGTTACAACACCTGCACAAAGATATACAGAAGAAGGAACAAAACATATTAACAAGATATTCAGTACTGCATGTTTAATAACATGAAGTTTATCTAATTTTGCAGTTCTTTTACTCCATGTTTTGAAAAATTATGTTCTTTCAAAAATATGAAATGCAATGGTAATATATAAGTGTTGACTTCTTTCTGTTTTATATGTTATGTCAGAGAAAAGCATCTGTGGTATATCGTGTGGTAGTAGGGAGGGGAAGGGAAGGGAAGGGAAGGGAAGGGAAGGGAAGGGAAGGGAAGGGAAGGGAAGGGAAGGGAAGGGAAGGGAAGGGAAGGGAAGGGAAGGGAAGGGAAGGGAAGGGAAGGGAAGGGAAGGGAAGGGAAGGGAAGGGAAGGGAAGGGAAGGGAAGGGAAGGGAAGGGAAGGGAAGGGAAGGGAAGGGAAGGGAAGGGAAGGGAAGGGAAGGGAAGGGAAGGGAAGGGAAGGGAAGGGAAGGGAAGGGAAGGGAAGGGAAGGGAAGGGAAGGGAAGGGAAGGGAAGGGAAGGGAAGGGGAGGGAAGGAGAAGGAGAAAGAGAAGGAGAAAGAGAAGGAGAAGGAGAGGAGAAAGGGAAAGGAGAGGAGAAAGGGAAAGGAAGGGAAGAAGAAAGGTAAGGGAAGGAGAAAGGGAAGGAAAGGAGAAAGGGAAGGAAAGAGGAAGGGATTTCTGCACCCAGGAATTCATGCAATCCTCCTGGGTTTTTTTCTCTCATTCCTTCTGAAGTCTGAGCACAAACACAAAGCTCATATAAAATTCTCCCAAACTAGTAGAAATAAATCTTAATATAACTTTACAATACTGTGTGGGTTTGTTTACTCAGTGGAGGAACTTAAGGAGTTATATCAGACTTAAGGAGTTTATTTCTATAAATATTACTGAAGAAAAAAAAAACAAACTAAGCAAACCAAAATCCCGCTAAAGTGTTTGGAAATTCTCTAATTAAATCAACAGAGCAGCATTAGAACAAGAGGGAAAGGAATTACAGCTCATCTAATAAAAACCATGTGAACTTCTGCTCAGTTTTTCCACTCTATAAGAGACTAATGCTGCTTCCTTTTTTCCTTGTTTTTTGTTTAACTAGTAGTACCCAACTGTCACATCTTGTTTGTGTCTTTGCCAGAGAGAACTAGAGTATGAGGCTGTGAGAGAAAATAAAATTCACTTGCCAAGCAATAGCACAATTTCTTCAATAATTGCATGCTTAAGTTAACAACTGCATGAGTTTACAGCCTTTTTGAAGGAAACATTCTCCATCCATTTATGAGGCTGATCATTACTATTTCAACTGACACGGTCCTTTTTTTGGAAGATGAGGAGGCTGCTGTTACATATTTCAGTGAAATGACGTCTGTGCTCAAGGCACGTAGAGTTTAAGGAATGACCCAATGGTATGGCGTGGATTCTGCAGTTCCTCCACTGCTGAACTCAGTTGCACTGCTTACACTACTACTCAGCAGCACCCAGGGCTACTCAGAGTATGCTGTCCCTGCAACAGTTTTTAAATTATAAATTATGATTTAATAAATTAAGGTCTTTAGGAAAGGTTGTATGTAGTATCTTTCATGGGTTTGTGTTTGCCTTACAAAAGCCTGATTTTTAGAAAATACTCAATAGATTTTAGAAGTAGATGAGTCAACAGAATTCTTAAAATAATTATAACAGATACATGACAGCGCAAGCTGCCCCAGTAAACTTCAAGCTGGGGTACAGACTGCAAACGAGGAACAGCTCTACAAGGTTATCTGACTTATTATTAGAAGAAGTAAACCACTACCTTCGCTATGCAGTGTGTGGCATAATACTGTTACATAATATCTCATGTAGATGTTGCCATTGTATTAACTTTTATTACTGGAGATAATCCATGTTATCATCTGATCACTCAGAAAGCGCATGAAAGCAGACTTTCTCTAATTTAATTTTTTTCTTCCAAATATGATCCTGTCACTATTTAGTGATGGACAAGGAGTAGCCATCTGCTCCTTAACTTAATTATTCACAGAGCTTGTTAAAATCGAGGAATCAGCATTTTGAAAAGGGGAAACTCCCTGTCTTCTATGACCTTCTTCACCCTCTCAGGATTAAACCATTGCACACAGAATTAAAGTCAGGCCAGTAGCACGCATGGGGTTTCTCCAGCTGTTATTTGCTTTGTATTTATTTTCTGTAAATAAATACACACTCTTTATTTTCTGTAAATAAATTTCACACTCACTTCTTGCAGAGACCAAAACTTAATTCTTTACTTCCTGCAACAAAGAAGCCACATGCTAGACGTGATACACCTCACTTCTTCCCTGCACCCATCAATGTTAACCACAAGGAAAGCAATAAAATTGACTGACCTGGCACATTCCCCCCTCCCTTTAATAACTCATCCCCCTTTGGAATGAGTACAACTGGTCAAAACAGGCATTGATCTGCTGAGGGGCAAACAGGTATCTGCTGCTGTTTGACCAGCTCCTGTATGTCAGCTCTTGGCTGTAACCCTTACTTCACCAACTTAACTCCCAGTTTTAGCCCTTTCCTCGGCATGCCTCTCATCTCTCCCCCATCTCAAATTGGATCTGGACTTTCCCTTCCAACTTGTGCGCTTTTCCTTCCTTGCCCAGCTCCTCGGCTGCTGAGTGGATTTTTACAGTCCCATGTCCCCTTCCAGGAATGATTGAGGCTAGTGATAGAGAAAGAAGACAGTAGGAGAAGAAAGGGCAGGAAAATGAGGAATGTGGGGAAACGGGCAGAGAGGAAAGGAGGCAGGGGAGCAGGGCAGAGAAGGAGAGCAGACAGGGAAGGCAGAATGCAGGAAGGCAGGTAGAAGAGAATCAGAGAAGCAGGGCAAGGACGACTGGAGGAAGAGGCAGGATATACAGGAGGCAGGAAACAGGGCAAGGAGAGGCAAGGGAGACAAGTGAAGCAGAGGAGGGAGGGGAGGTAAGGGAAGTAGAGGGAGCAGGGCAAAGAAAGAGAAGCAGGGAGCAGGATAAGGAGACAAAGAGGGAGCAGGCCAAGTAAGAGGCAGAAGAGGCAGAGAGTAGGGAGTCAGGAGATGCATGAGGCAAGCAGTGGAGGCAGGGAACATGCCAGAGACAGGGAAGGCAGTGAGCAGGGGAAAGAGGCAGCCAGGGCAAAGAGCAGGCAGGTAGCAGAGAGGCAGATGCAGGAGAGGTAGGTTGGCAGACAGGAGAGGTATGTTGGGAGGCAGGAGGTAGGGCAGGTAGGGAGCTGGGCAGGCAGGAGTCAGCAGCCAGAGCTGTCAGGAGGCAAGGAACAGGAGGAGCAGGACAGGCAGCAGGCTGGGCAGGCAAGGAGTAGAGCAGACATCAGGCAGAGAGCTTGGCTGGAAGGAGACAGGGAACAGGAGGGAATAGGGCTGTCAGGAGACACGGAGCAGGACAGGGAAGAAGCAAGGCGATCAGGGGGGAGCAGGATAGTCAGGAGGAGACAGGGGAGAGCAGAGCAGCCAGGAAGGGGCAGGAGGGAGCAGGGCAGGCAGGGGGAATCAGGCAGGGGGAGTCAGGCAGGGAGCAGGGCAGGCAGGGAGCAGGCAGGGAGCAGGGCAGGCAGGGGGAATCAGGCAAGGGGAATCAGGCAGGGGGAGTCAGGCAGGGGGAGTCAGGCAGGGGAAGTCAGGCAAGGGGAGTCAGGCAGGGAGCGGGCAGGGAGCCGGAGGCCGGGCGGGGAGCGGCCGAGGCTGGAGCTGTCCGCCCGGCGGTGCTGAAACGCCGCATCCCGGGCCCGGCGGGGCGGGGGGAGCGCCGAGAGCCGCCCTGCGCAACCCGAGAGAAGGCAAATCCAAATACCTGCACAGCGCCGGCAGCTGCCGTGGGGCGGCGGGGGCTCGTGGGGTGGGTTTTGTCCCCTCTGTAGATGTCCTTGCCGCTGAGCTGTGTGGGCGAGGAAGATCTCCCGGCTCCCGGGTTCCGGCTCAGATCTCTCTAGAAAACTGAATGAGCGAGCGCCAGCTCCACGCACGGGGCTGTGATTTTTTTTTTTTTTCCCTCTCTCTCTCTCTCTTTTTTTTTTTTTTTTTTTTTTTTTTTTTTTTGGTAGGAGGCGTGTGCGCCAAAGCCTGGGTCCTTCCACTGCCGTCCCCCTGGGTCCTAAGCCCTCCTGCCGCCCGCCGGCTGGCTCCCGGCGCTCCCGGCACCCCGGGATGCGGGCTGGGAGCTCCGCGCCGCCGCGGGAGGGGTGGGAAGGGGCTGCTGGCGGCCGGGAGGGCTTAGCTCGGCGGGCTTCCACCCAGCGGCAGTGGCTCCGCCGCCTGTTCTCTAGCATCGCCTCTTTCCCAGCGAAAGTCGGGCAGAGCACAGCCTCCTGCGGCATTTACAGCAGCCGTGGAAAGGGCGATCTGAATGGGCCGTGTGTTGTCGATGGGCTGCCTTAATGAACATGGCAGCCTGGGTTTAGGAGAGAAGTTTGTCTGGGTCAGACTGCAGGGACTGTCACCAACAGCACCCATAGCAAATGTTTGATGAGGGATGAAGAATGTAAAAAACAGGACAAGCTTCACCCCTGCGCTCTCTCAGCCCCTCTTCCAAGTACTTCAGGTTCAGGAATTTCCCCAGCAACGTAGTGCTGGTGTTTTCAGAATGAATTTGTTCTCCTTGAATTCTCAGTGTCTCCTAGAACACTTAACACATTTCTAGAATGTCCTTCCATAATGTCCTTTGATTAGGTCATCTACCTACTTCACAAACTATCTTTCATTAGAGGGATGTGTAAGCTTTTGCTGCTGTGGGGAAAGAACAGGAGAACAGAAATTTATTCTGTCCTTAAATTAGCTTCTGAAAATCGCTTTCTGTACAAGCCACATAAGACCTATACTAAACTCTGTTTGGAAGACTTTGGGTGATGTAATGATCAATCTGCTCCTATGAATACAGTAAACCATATTAAATATGCCAGCAAAGTGCATTTCTTCATTTGTTATGCACAGGAGTGAATTTTGGGGCATAATTCCTGGGAATTGGTGGGTTAAAGTCAGCTGATTTTCTTGCTGTTTTTATTTTGGATATGTTTCCTGAGTCAGTCATTGAAAGATCTTGTTTACTGAAGAACTAGGTGGTAAATGATAAAGATAAGAACAGATTCTGCATAGGAAATGGCTAAATAGAGTAGGATTCTTCAACATGGGAAAAAAAGAGAGATGAGTAAGTGTAGATAAAATAGTGGGGTGGGGTTTTTTTATCATTCATAGTATTTCATAATAAAGAGCAGCATGAGGAGGATAAACCTGAACAATATCTCAGTATCATTTCCGTTTTTAAAAGTAGGAGAAGTGAAACCCAGTAGGGTCTAGCTTTGATTCAAACAAGAGAATATACTTCTTCACAAAATATTTAGTGAATCAGTGGAACTCATTTCCACAGGAATTCACACTTCAGAAAATTGTAGGATATATCTGTGGAAATAAAAATCCATTAAGGCCCTTGAAACATGAAGTCATAACCTCTGGCTCAAGAAGACCTTGTTCCACAAATTGCTGAGGGCTGCAGTAATATTTGGGAAAGGATGATTATATCTATGCCCTGCTCTTATTCTCTACCTCAGCCATCCAGTGCTGATCACTGCTGGAGATAGACACTGGGCTAGATGGACCTTTGATCTGACCCAGTACTGGCTTCTCTTATGTTCTTACATACAAAGTAGACTTTGAGAATGTGAACACAATTGGATTCCTTTCAGCTTTGTTTTCCCTTAAAAGGAGAAGATCCGGCGGTTCTGCTCTTTTTCAAAAAGCATCCAGAGTCACTTGCTTTTTAGAGGAAACACCCCAAAATTAATGAGCAAAGGTAAAAGGAAACTGTGAGGAAGATGACTTGTGCTTTTAGAATGATTTCCATGCAGAACTGTTAATTTAGCCCGCAGCATGTGTCAAACTAGAATATGAAGTTTTTGCATCCTGTGACCAACTACATTGACTGGAAGAGAAGAAGCAGAAGCTCAAAAGCCGAGAGCTCAAAACTCTCACAAGCGCATTTGTCCCAGCACATGATGGAAAAGTATTTCTAGCCCCTGGGAAGTTAATACTCAGTTAGTAAGTAGTCTCATTAGATCATTATTTTCTGCATAGAGATCAGTTTGGAGATAAAAGAATAAGCACTCTGTTTTCATAATCCTGTTCCAAGCTTCCACTCTTGCACATATGATAAAGATTAATGTACTAGCTACTGTAACTATGCTGTACTTCCCTGGGAATTGTTAATAATATTAAATGGAATGAACATGACTCTATAAACCAACTGCCTTAGGCAGTCAAATGAGTTGCCAAATTGGATGTATGCTTAATACTGGGGGATTTAATATTTTTATTCAGCTTAATTGATCTGTTTTTTTCCTCCCTTACTGTTGCTGTTAAGTGACCACTGCCTGCTGAACCCCTGGATGACTGACATATACCACAATACTATGATAGAAGCAGATCTCTAAACATATTACAGCAGGGCCTTATATTGATCCCAGTGCAAATATTCTTAGGTTTCTTTCTCATCACCACTTTATCACTTCTTCATCACTTTCTTTGTACAAAATCTACTCTGTACTCTGAGACCATGCTCCAGGTCATATCATTCTTTGCAACTGTCCCAGTCATTACACTTCATCTGACATTACAATCTCAGAAGAAAAACAGTGTTGAACATATAAAACTTTGAGTTTCATAAAGGTATGTCTGGGACGTAAGGAACTCCCTTGCTGGTATGGACTGAGCTGCAGCCCTTTCTCATTTACAGTATTGAATATACACAGCTAAGGGGAGAGAAAAATACTGGTAGTCACAGTTTGTCACTGAAGGCATCAGAAATGACTGCACACATGGAGGGAATAGATCAGTTTTGAAGAGGAGGTTATTTTATGCAACCTTTTCTGAAAGTAAAACAGAACTTTTATATTAAATTTATTCTAAATTTACCTTCCCTACTGCCACAATATTGATGCTCTGTTTAAAAACAAAACAAACAGGGAGATTACAAATTTGAAAAGAAAATGTATATTTTCACCACCAGTAGAAAGGATCCAAGTACCTTAACTACCAAGGAAGCCATGAAGGTCAGAGTAGCTGATTGTTCCATAGTCTAGGCATGATAAGTAGTTTCTACTCTCTTTGTAGCAAAATATTTTGTCTTCACTCAGTTGGACCAGACATGGATTCCCTTACAGTATTTTTGACTGCCAAGATGTGCCATAAAACTAGGGGCAAGTCTGAACATTTCTGCATCTCTGATATTACTGATATTACGCTCTCATTCATACAAAGCCCAAAACCATTGAAATATTTTAATTCATCACCATAAGGAAGGAGCTTTTTAACCCTTAAAAAAATTCTGAATAAGGAAATCTGGTTTCAGTCTGCCTTAAGACCGAAATGGAGATATGTATCTTTGTAATAGACAGATATTGATCTTTGGCATTTTTCAGGTTTAGTGTATGTGCATGTATATTCCTTGAGCAGGCATGTTGGACCAATTTAACCTCACTCTTGGTCTTTTACAACTTTAGTCATTCCATGATTCTCTGATATAAGAAGGGAAAGAGATCCTTGATGCAATTCAATATATACCTGATGTCATTTACTATCTCTGTGTGATTTCTGCAATATTTAAAATGTTTTTTTTACCTCTTGTGAACAGGGAATTTGAGAAATAATATAGTATTGGATGTTCTTGTAGCTTTAAATTTTCTTTTGCAAACAATTTGCTGCAAGTTTCTAAAATTAACAGTCAATTTTAATAACTAATTGGGAGTTCATTCTTTTTCTCTAATCTACAATTACCATCTGGTTTTATTTCCTTTGAAAGTAACTGCATTGAAAGCCCCAGTAGGTTAAAAAAATAATAATGCTAAAACTGCTTAGACCCAGTAAATCATTATTCTTAAGGGACAAGTAATTCTTAGATCACAGTTCAGAAGGATTCATGTTTTAAATCCTCCCAGGTTTCCTGAACCTTTAAAATATTTAAATATTTATACCCAAGAATGCAAAACATATGCAAATTGATTGTTCATATGATTTATTTAATGAGAATGGTCCAATTTTGCCATTTTTATTCTTGATGTAGAGAATTCACTCTTTTGCTGGGTTCACATTCAATCACCACTTCTGCCACTCTCAGAACAGCGTGTAAGTGGGACATGAGCAAAGCTTTGGCCTCGAGCATGTAGAGGGGTAAAGCTGAAATGTCCACAACTCCGAGGGAATTACTGGAGATGGTGATGAAATCCAACACAGAGCTGGAGGCCAGCAGTAGAATTCAGGTAAAGTCAAGCTCTCAGAACTGCCATCCAGAATTTTCCCCCTCGGCCCTTGCCTGCCTCTGAACCAGCCTAAACCCTGTAGATGGTTTATTTGGGGATTGTGAGGTTCACGGTGTAGACCTAGGCTGAATGTCTTGGTTCTAAAGATCAATCAGCATTCAAAGAACTACAAATTTCTGTCTGACATTTGGGTATTGGAAAGGTTGACTTTAGGCCCAAATGTGTTGTTAAAATAAGGTGCAGTTTCGGTCTTATGTCTTTAGTAGTTTTAACTTGGCAGCACTGAGTGTGCTGACTTCAGTGAGATAACTCTGATTTAAATCACCTGGGGACCTGCTGCTATTGAGTTCAGTTACTTACAAAGTCAGTGCTAGTGTGTCTAAACAATATGGCAGTGCCTTGCTAAACGGCTGTGTCCTTTTGCAGAGAGAAATAAATTGTGAGATGTCAGATTTTGCATAGCTACTACCTAAATGATACGACCTTTAAAGAATAGCACAGCAAAACTTTGCCATTACTGCCTAAGAAGATTAATATCAGAAATAATGTTCTTCCTGATGCAGGGGTAAGGCAACCTAAGATAGGCTAGTAGGGCAAAAAAAGTGTGCAAGGAGGTAAGCAGTCCAAAAAGAGGATGAGTTCCTCAAGGTTTAGGATGACTGTTAAAGAATTGATTCAGAAAAATCCTCTTGGGAAAAACCTGGCTGATAACTGCTTCCTTGCTGTGTTGGGATCAGTTTGCACATAAGCAACACTTCAGTCTGATTTGTAGCATACTGATTTCAGATGTAATCTGCTAAAAGCTTGAAATATGTACGCTGTTTAATGTCAATTCTCCAGTGTGTTAACTTCAGGGTTCCTTAGCTTCCCAAAGCCTGTTGTATATTTCCCTTTCGGTATAGTAATTGCAACTTGCTCCTATGCATTTGCCCGAAGTAGCTTTAACAGTTGAGCTCCAAGTGCGAGAATGGAACATGTGAAGTGATAAAAGATGATTTGAAGGTTGGACTGGAATAGTTATAGATGAGGCAAGTAATAGGATACTCATCTAATTACTTAGTTTGTTATGTGATGATTTATTTCTGGAATAGTTTTAAATGCATGGTGTACATAAACGCATGCAGCTTTGGATGGCAAAACCATAAATCAGCAGCAGTAAATTGCAAGACTGTGAGTTCTTGCATGTGTAAACAAGCATATGTGCAATATAAATTCTATTATCTCAATGTCACTGAGTATATAGAATAATTTCACATTTGTGACAGAGTAACAGCATAAATTTTTGTTGGAGCTATAAACAGATGGGGGACACAATGCTGCACTGGATAGCTGAAGTCTGTTGTAAACTGAAGTATGTGAGTATATTTGTATATATGCACAAAAACAGAGACAAGAATTATGGCTGGAATCCTCAGCAGATATAAATCAACACCATTCCACTGACTGTGGTGGAGATGTGCTAACAAGCCAGCACAGGGGTAAATCTCTGCATATAAAACAACTGTTACACCCATCAACAGTCTGATGTTTTACATTACTGCTTCATCCAGGAGCATAAAGGATGTATCAATCTGCTGAAGCCACTCCACAGAACCGTTTTATTCTTCCTGGGATTCAGCACTGGAGTCAGGGTATAAACAGCACCAATATCATCTTGCAAACACTGGGTATGTTTTAATGTCATCGAGGAGCCCTGGCACAATCCATCTAGAATAAACACAGAACAGTGGGACATAGAGCAATCATGTACTTTTTAACAGGAGGGAGGATTTTTGCTTGTCATAGCTGGTGAGCCTCGAGGGAGGCGAGGCTCCTGCCATCCTGGTTCCCAATATATGCTGATTCAGTCATTAAAATGTGCATTCATCTTCCTTCTGCAAGACCTAGCTGTGCACAGCAGGTTTAACTAAATTGCCAATAAGAAGGCCTCTTAAATCATCTGCAGTCCTGACTGGCAGCCTCACAAGCAGATGCAGAAACTGATCCTGAGGCAGAGTCTGTTTAGCAGCAGCTTTGCACTTCTGTGTGTACCAGCTAGGGTTGTGGGGGGTTTTTTAATCGTTAAAGGGCGAGTACATTGAAGACAGAGGGAGGAGAGGACAGAAGAATGAGAAAAGCAGTTGGGAAGGGAAAGGTGAGAATACTGGAAAATTCTCACTTCCTTTTCCTCTGTGGTACCCTCTGCAGCTGCCGGACAAAACGAACAACCCTTTCTCTTGAGTGCCCCAAGCTTCAGGGTATGGAGAACTATTAATCAGCTTGTTCTCATGCAGCAAGGACCTGCAGGAGGGCTGGCTGGAGAACTGCCAAGAACTGTCATTTCACACATCCTGAGAAATCTCCTCCCTTTGGCTGAGATTTTAAGGGCTAAGGGACATGCCTGTCTGTGTATGTATACATGTAGAAGAGAGAAAAAATATATTCTCTTATCACTCTTCCATTTCTCACATACCCTGCTGCAAATACCTATTTTTTCCTATGTGTACACAAGAAAAGTTGTTTCACTAAGTGTTTGCAAAAGTGCTGGGAAGACCTGGTTCTGGTAGGAAGCCCTCACTGTTAGGCACTGGAGTCTATCATGGCTGCCAGATCATTTCTGGAGAGGCACAAAATCCCAGAAACTCTTTAATCAGGTGTTCAAGTTCAAGTTCAGTTATTGCCTAACTAGCTGGGCACAGTTAGCTTTGCTTTTGCTTTAGTAAAAGGTTAAGATTTAACTATAGGCTGTGATTTTCCAGAAGGAATGGTGTCTGGCCCTCCTTGATACAAGGCTTATGATCAGTTCCATGAAAGCATGCAGCAGTTTGCTCCAGACTAATGCTAAGGTTAAATTCTTGGTCTATCACTCTTCCTAGGATGTGGTGCCTGCACTGGACAAAAGCTGAGAAACCATTCTTAAATTGAATTGGCTCTCTCCATGTACTGGACGTCTCGCTGCAGAGCAGAGTCTGTCCAAGTGATGCTGTTGAATGTTAAGTGCCACAGACCTGCAGCACCCTTCAGGAGGTGTCAAATACCCTGCATGGGTGAATAACCAGGGGGTGGGTAAATAACTATATGATGGAGTGGCTCAACATGGGTATTTTTGTGCGACACAGTTGCAGTCTTTCTCCTCTCACATGAGTTTTTTTCCTGTGGAACTGCAGTAAAATGTGAAGAGGTGGCAAGTATCTACTTGTCTTAGATTTTGCTGAAAACAATGTGCTTTCAGGCACCTCTGAAAAGATACAGACAAGTGTAAAACCTGAGGGAAAAACGGCAAGGCATGTAGTACTCCAAATATATTTTTTTAAAAATCCCTCTTTGAATTCGAAACTAATCCCCTTAATCACATAAGCTTATGAGATCTGGAAAACATGAAAAGAAAAAAAAAGAAATTAAATGTCTTCCAAAAGGGTACTCAAGATGGAAGAAATCTTTTGTAGCAGATTTATACATTTCCAGACAGTAAATTGTCTCTAGTGAGATCAGAAGGAAGACAGATACTTTAGATCTCCCAAGAAATGACTCCACTCTAAGCCACTGAGAGGGAGGCATCTGGTAAAAAAAATGAGCCCTAGGGAGACTTTATGAAGAATATTTGCTAGTATGATTTGTGTCCTAGTGAGGAAAGCATCAATAGTTGATGGTAGTTAGTAGAAAAATAATTTTATCACTTTTGCACCATCTTTAGTGTGAAAAGCCTCTCTGTTTGCAGACAAAAGATTCCCATGCACTGGATAATAGCACTCTATGTCTGATTGCCCAGTTCCATTTGCCAACTTCTCTTCCTATAGGCAAGTGTTCATCACATGAAACGGCAGTTCAGATATTCACAGAATTTATCAGGTTGGAAAAGACCTCTGAGATCATCGAGTCCAACCTGTGACTGAACATCACCACATCAACAAGACCATGGCACAGAGTGCCACATCCAGACTTTCCTTAAACACCTCCAGGGATGGTGATTCTACCACTGCCTTGGGCAGCCATTTCCAATGTCTTATCCCACCTTCTTTGAAGAAATTCTTCCTGATGCCCAGTGTGAAACCTCCCCACTTGAGACTATGTCCTGTCATCCTGTCGCTGGGAGAAGAGGCTGCACCCCGCCTGGCTACAACTTCCTTTTAGGGAGTTGTAGAGAGTGATAAGGTCTCCCATGAGCCTCCTTCTGTCCAGGGTAAACAATCCCAGCTCCCTCAGTTGGTCCTCACCAAACTTGTGCTCCAGACCTTTCATCAGCTCTGTTGCCCTTCTCTGGACCTGTTCCTCTATCTCAATGTCTTTCTTGCAGTGAGGAGCCCAGAACAAAGCACTTGAGCAGTGGCCTCACCAGTGATGAGCACAGAGGGAAAATCCTTTACAAATCACTTAAAAGGGTGTAGAAAATACAAGACAGTTCCAGTAATTTCAGTTTGTTTTCTATGACAAAAGTTCTGGGACAAGTTTTCTTTAAAAAAAATCAGTCACACAAAGCTTGAATTAAATATGCATTTTTCCCATAAACTAGTGATAACTTCTTGAAAATAAGCACATTCCCTAACAAAAAGTAGACTTAAAACAATAAGTTGCTGATTTGATGTTACAGAATAAATCAGAGACCAAAGGCTTTTCCTGGGACTATTTTGGAAAAGAATATGAATAGAGGATGCTATGGAATTTGAGCCCAATTTTAGAGCAATTTTGTTTTCCTCCTTAAGTTCACAGCTTAATCTCTCTTTTGTGTTGGTTACAAAGCTCTCTTTCCTTTAAATCTAATTTTATTTTATTTGCTCCCTTTTGGTTGGGGTTTTATTTTTCCTTAACATTGCTTTTCTAGGGGACAGGATAGCTATAAACGCCAGTCTTTCTTTATAGAGAACAATGAAGTTTCCAGCTAATTTTACTTTTTTAGGCCAAGAAAACTATCTCAGGGAGGACACATCTCTGTTGCACCATGGACTTGTACTGTCTGGAGCTTATGAATCCATCAAGCAAGGCACAGCACTGTGCAGGGAACCAGTCCAGACCCATGGGCATGATAGGGACATTTATGTAGCTATATTCTCTTTGCACTCAATGAGAAAAAAATTCCTGTCTCCAATTCTAAGAAAATCCCAATAGCTGATTTGACATCCATTTCCCATTTGAAACTTTTCAAATAAAGAAAATAGGTGATATTTCATGTGTTTTTTGATTAAAGTCTTGCACATGATGCATCCCTGGCTATACAAGGAAATTTTCCAGCTGTGGCACTTACTTTTTTCATGACCACACTATACTGGTGGCTCATAATCCTCCTGTAATCAACAAGTGCCCCAGGGTCTGCCTCCTTCTCTGTCATTTTCCTATGAAACTCCCAATTTGCAGAAGTTCATGTTATAACCTCGTTAAGTGTATGACTTTGCACATTATGCAATTAAATTTCATCCCATTTCTAATACTCTACTCTCAAGGTCATTTAGTTTTTCTTGTACAATATTACATTCTCCCTCTCTGTTGAGCTTTGTGTCATCACCAAACTTCATTAGTACATGCCAGCTTCTTATCAGGGTCATTAATGAAGATGTTAAAAAATCAATCCCAAATGTTTAAGGATTTCCACTAGTGGCAGTTCTTTCCAGACTAATTATTGTTTCTTTTCTTTTGCTCATTCTGAACTCATATTTTTGTCAGGTGTTGGTAGCTAGCTACAAGGCAGGTAGATGAGATTCAGTTTTGGTTTTAGTTGGGGTTTTTTTCCATGTATTTTTGTCCTGTATTGTACACAGGTTTAGTCATCCTTGGTATCAAAAGGTGAAATAATCATCTAATTAAACTCTCGCTACTAAATCCATGTTATATTTTGTCCTGATTTCAACTTAACTTCCTGCTTTTAAATATTCACCACTTCAATATCTGTGCTAATCTTACATCTACTTCAGAATAAATTCTTGATTCTGGATTATTTACCTCTCCCTATTGTATATAAGAGTAGTGTGTTCGGTGTTTTCTAGTCAGATGATTTTCCTCCATATTCCATTAAAAATTCACTGGGTTTTTTTCACATTTCACTGTGTAAAACACCTTGTTTCTCAAATGAGCATATTAAGCACACTTACACCCAGATGTGGTCATCGCTGTCTCTGTGCATTCATGTCCATTAGTGATTTGCCCTCTGCATTCATCCCACCAGTGTCACATTTTTAATAAAAAAATGAGGCAAAGTATTGCTTTGGATTTGGAGCCCTATCATTATTATATTCCATGTTTAGCCTGTACTCATTACACAGAGGATTCACTTCATTATTTATTTGCATGATGAGATTTTCACTACTTATTTGCATTTGATTTGCAAAATCTAATCTTGTTTTTCTTATCCATTTGTGCTCCTAGTGTTTTATTGTTTAGAACAAGCATGGCTTACAGTCCTTTGTCAACTCCAAATGATGTACAGTTTTTCCCTCCACTATTACTTCTAGTGCACTTTATCCATCACCTTTCATTAATAATCCTCAGTGACGCTGCTGGTTTGTGGCACTTTGGTAATGCAGCTGGAACTACCAAGGTGTGTGAGCTTCTGCCAGGTGGTCAGAAACTGCAGGGGCTGCCCTTGGTTCCCTCTGGATCCATCAACCTGTGGCTCCTAGAGGGGGGCAGAGCGAGCAAGAATTTCTGGGAAAGGGTGGGATGGTATGAAGGGTGGGCTCATTATAATCAGGCAAAGCCTCTTCAAGTGTACACTTGGTATATCTGAGGTTTGTGAGGTCTATCCCAGAGCCAACATTTTCTCTTTGCTGCTCTTGGTATTAAGATGTTTAACAGAGGCACATCACCACAGGGCATGAGAGCATGGTACATGCAACGGCTACTACGGAAGCATTTGGAAAATGCTGGGAGAACCCACTGGTGTGACACATTTCAAGGAACAATATTAAAACACTGGTTTATATTCAAGGCGCTGAAAGGTGGCTGAACATATGCCATGAACATATAAAGTTGCCATCTCTCAGCAGAGAAACCCTAGCATATAGGATATGAACATATTCGCCAATATAGCTGGTTTCCTTTGACTTCAAAGCTCAGTGGAAGAGCAACACTTCACAGATAAAGTGCTCTGAGAATCCACAAGTGACTGGTTATTCCAAATTCCTGCTAACTTGCCATAGCCTGGTGGAAAGCATGAGTCCTCAGTGTAGTTTCTGATAATTCGGTGCCAGTTGTTACTGCTTATAAAGTAAAAGGAGAATCCTGAAGTACTGACACCCCAGCTCTGGGATTCAGGAGGCCTGTATCTTATTCCTGCCTGTCTCACATATCTGCTAAATGGCAGTGAACAAAATTGTTAATCTGATTTCTTTATATTTCCTTCTCTGTAGACTGAGAATAGCAATGCTAGCCTAGATCAGGGAGATTACATAGGTCTTAATTCTTTAACAGGGGTAATGTGATCTCTGAATCATTTAAAAAAAGTGTATGGAATATATTGTGATATGATGGTAAATAAGCTACACATTTTGAGGATTCAATATATAACTTTTTTTTGGAAAGCTAGTGTTTTAATTGTTAAATAACAGTTTCTCTTAAGCAAATGCTTCTGTGTCTTATAATAGTAAGAAGTGACACTACAGAAGAACCATTTGAGACAGAGCCAAGATAATTCCTACTCCTTTAAACTGGAACAAGAATTTCTCAGCCTTGAAGCATGACAGCTATTCAGGAGTTGATTTTTCTGGCTTTGAAATCTGAGTTGTACTTAGCTATGGGATCTGACAAGTTTCTGCTGCTTTATATCATCCTTGCTCACCTGACAGCACAGGAGAAGGTGTCTCACACTAATCTTGTCAAGCTGAAGCTGCACTGGAGGACAGTGATGAAAGTCAGTTTGAGTCTATTGAGCTTGTGCTGGGTGGGCAATGGATAAATAAAGCAGCAAGAATTATAAGATGAGATATAGTCTATTCATTCTAGTGTATTGCATATAGTCTGATTCTCTGTGTAGGCAAAATGAGGTTTTCTTGACCAAACAGTGATCTTTCCTAAATCAGCTGTCTGTATAGCCCATGGCCCAATGAGGTTTATGTCTACTTGAATTACTGGCCCTGGTAGACCCACACCTCTACAAGCAGGAATATGGTTTGGGGAAAATAATAACCACTCTGCAAGAAAACAATCATCCTTTGACTTATATATGCCTACACCCCGCTGACAGTTCTAGTGAATAATCTCCAGCTATGCATGAAGGCTCTGTGTATCATTCCTTAGGTGAACAAATTTCAACAACTAGATGAGCACAGTGAGTGATTTTTAAACACTTCTAATGCTGCCAAACCAAATAAAAATTCCTTCAGAGCAAGGCTGCTCATTGATGCCCCTTAAAAGGTGTTTTCATAATGTTTACAATTAGGCTGTGGATCAATACAGTGGTACTCTATGGGAATATTTTAGTTCATCACATGGTGTAATTATCCATGACCACAGACACAAACCCAGCAATCACTGGCCAACTGAACATGTGTTAATTGGAAGCGTGATTGCTCTAAAACAACCAGGATAAGTTCCTTACATAATCACTGCTTTTGTATCTCCTTCTTGTTGTGTATACCTCTTTGTTGTGGCTGCAGCTAGGGTGGGGGTTTTATTCCCTACTTTCAGTTTTGAGGCATCACTCGATGCCACAGGGTACAAGACACAGCCTTTTCTCTAGATCTCATCAGTCTCTTTCAGTAAAGGGCAGTGCCACAGCTACCACTACATTTCAACTCTCTTCTTGTCTGTACTCACTCTTCCTGGAGACCCGCAGGACTGCACCCTGTGAATGCCAGCTGCTGGATATTGTGACAGGATACCCTGAAAAAAAATGAAAAAAAAAAAAAAAAAAGAAAAAAAAAAAGAAAAAAAAAAAAGAAAAAAAAAAAAAAAAAAAAAAAAAGAGAAAAAAAAAAAAAGGGAGGAGGCTGTTCCATTAAAGTTTCATAATTTCATTAAAGCAGCCTATTAAAATAGCCTGATAATGTTTTTCACTGTGTTATTTTTGTTAAGCACGTATAGAAATTTCAAGTCTGTAATAAATAATGATAATATATCTTTAAAAAAATAAAAACCTGGTGTGTTTCAAAGCAAGGAAAAATGCTTCCCATCTTCACAAAAGAAATTTAGTTGGACAGAAACCCAAAAATCTGCTTGAAATTGAAAATGAGAGGAAAAGAAAGTTCAGAAAATGTTTTTAATATCAGACAACAGTTTCAATAACTGCTTTTTACTGCTACATTTATTGTGAAAAGAAGAGGTAGTCAAGCCAGCTGATCTGTCAAAAAGATGAAACAGACACAGATGACAGAATCTGGCTAGGTAGGGTGGATCTGCCACTTTTCTAGTGTGGAATGTATCTGAGGGATTTTAGACATTAAATCTGCTAAAACACCCACTGAAAGGCATACCCTGTTAACCTGACCTGTTCTTACCGAGTAACCAAGATGTGGTTAGAGACCTATGGGCCAGAGATGCTCTCCTCTCCAGCTTTTGGCTCTGGATTGCTGATCTCTGGGCAGGACCTCCCCTGGAGCCAGAGTTCTGAGTCTATTCCCCCTTCCCTGCAGGAGCCAATCTGACTAAGTTTGGAGCCTGACTCACTCCAAAGTGAATCCCCTCACTAATAAGAGCAATCATGAAGAGAGCTAGAAGAAATATTCTGCCCGCCAAACTTTCCCTTGGGAGCTGGGGCTCTTTATTTTGGCAATGTCTCTTCCTCATTACAGCTCTCTGATTCCAGCCCAAATACATCCTTGGTCCCGACCCCGACCCTGATCCTGGGTCTGAGACTGACTTGACTTCCCATGTGGATCCTGGACCAGCTAACTATAATGGTTAGCAGGGCTGTCACTGGACTAATGCTGATCCTCACCATTGTCCCTGGACCTGATCCTGACCTTGCCTGGCAAAACTTCCTGACTTCTTGTTGGGGAGGTCACAGACCTTGCCTGACCTGTTGCCACCTTCTGCTCCTGCCCTTGCAGAGCAGCTTGTCCTTGCTGCTCCCTGACATCTGGAAAGCATAAACCCACATTCTTTTACACAGAAAATAGATGCCTAAAAGACACTTTGTGGCTCTAAATATCTACCAAAGCATCTCAGAGGTCACAATATAAGACTGTGGGTTGAATCATGAGCACACCAATGCAACAGAACATCAGACTAATAAAAGCATTGTCTGGGAAGGACTTCTGGAGAAGTCTAGTCTAGTCTCTAGTTAAAAGTGTTAAGATCACGTCAAATCAGCTGTAGCTTTGTCTAGCTCAGTTTTTGAAACATCCAACAATGAAGGGCCTCTGGACAGCCAGTTCCACCAGTGCATTACCCTCTTTTCTCTCTTAAACTTCACCTCCCAAGGTGCAATTTGTGGTCATTTGTGGTTATAATTGGTACAACACTTCAGTTTCCCAAGTTCCCCTGAAATCCTTCAAGTCCCTTATTTATGGAATCACTTAAGTCCTTCTGGTACAGAAGTCCAAGTTTTCCTCTGGGCCATATATCACTATTGTCTTTTGTTCTGGACAATTCACTGCTTGCTTGGTGTTTGCTCCATTTGTTGGGTTGTTGTTTGTTTGTTTGTTTGTTTTAAATTTTAAAAAGATTAAGAGGTTCATAATTCTTTTAAAATATACATGGAAAATGAGACCCTGCAATACATTTATATCTTTCCAGCAGACTGCTGGGAGAGTGGACTGCATATAGCAGGCTACAATGTTACAGCATGTGAAAAGGTCGGTCATGCTGGGTACCTGCTGGAGTCCTGGGCTGGGGATAGAGACAGGCATAGCCCTGGCCACAATGCCTGGTGGAATTGCCTTTGATTGATCTAACCATCAACCCACTCATAGTTTTGTCTAAGAGATACTCGGTTGTTCCCATCCAGAACAGATTCCACGACAAATCTAGTCTGCATGCTGTGCTCCTGGTCAGGGAAGCGGGACCCCGGA